>NC_050489.2:1900654-2200654 GCF_012460135.2 Molothrus ater | reverse complement strand
TCATAAAGATGTCTGCCAAAAGCTGAACTGATGCCTACATATAGCACTCTCAATTCTTAAAATATCTGCCTGTTAATAACCATTTACTTCAGCTTGACACACAGTGGCCCCACTGAAAGGGAAAAAGTAAATGACTTCCAATTTTAATATATTCAGCTTGGTGGCTGACAAAAGCACCTCACACTACTACTTGAGTGCAGAAGGTTTAGGTTTTCACTGAAGTAAGCAATCTGGAGGTACAGATGCTTTGCCAGTTGACTGCCTCATGCAGAGCCACCCCAAATGGCAGCAGCAGAAGGGACTGAGCAAAGCCCCACAGAGCTCACCTGACTGCGGTCATCTGCTGCAGAGAGAAGGGGAGGCGATGGCAGCGTGCTGGGCTCCTGTTCACCACTGCTGTGTTTTCTGCCACAAAGAGAGACACATTGACTTGTTGGTTTTAAATGAGCCACCCTCATTAATCTGCCACTGGCACAGATCAGGCAGCCCACAGTACAGTTTTCAGAAACATCTGGTTTCATGTACTTTTTGTTCAGTACAGGTAAAAGCAACAATACAGAAACTGTCAGGGACATGACAATGCAGCAGTTCATGGAGCTACAGTTTCAACATTTTTGTAGAGGTGAAAGGAACCTGGGATAGACTTTTGCCCACTTTCAAGAAATCTGCCAGAAATTGTGTTTTTTCTTCTGTTACCTGCTCTTGTGGCTAGGTTTCTTTTGATTTTTTTCAGTATCTTTTCTGAAATAGCCTTACAGATAAGACAAAACACCAGTTGAGGAAGTGAAACATCTGCTGAAGCACAGTGATTTTACTGAAGAAAAATTTTTTACCTTCAGTTTAAATTTGTGACCTAATACCTAGTTAGCAAATAGAAGCCCTTGACCACATGTGCATTCTGGAAGATTTTTTTTCTTGGATTTTTTGGTCTTTTTTGTTTGATTGGTTGGGTTTTTTTAGGAGGAGCAATTAAGGGCATGGGTTTAGATTAAAGCAGAATCTTTTATTTCATCCTTTTTGTAAAAACCCCAGTCAGCATGCTCCAATCAGGCTCTCCTAGGTGAGCAGCCCTTTGCAGGTCACCTTTAGCACACCCAGCCCTTCTGCCTCCTCTCAGTGCCCAGCTTTAGCTCTGGGATGTTGTCGGGCCCTGACCTACAGAGCACTGCTCTTCCTACAAGTGCCAGCAGACAGCAGCAGTACTGTTACTTCAGCTGAGGTTTTGCTCAGTGAAGAACCCTCTGTGGACACTTTCTTCTGCCCTTTAGAGCACTACATAAACCACAGGCTTTTCTTCTTGCTCCATGATCAGTCTCTAGCTATCTACTGCCTTGGCATGTTAAGTCACCCTTATGTGTTTGCTTTCCTTCCCTGCTTTTTTTTTTTTTAATACAAGTAATTACTATTTTTTCTGTGACTGTTTATGCGATGGTTCTTTCCCATTAATTTCAATTTAACATTTATTGAAGCTCAATTTTTGTTCCCTCCCAATGAAGTCTTGGCTAAGTAACGATTCAGGAAGTATCTACTCTTATTCCTTTCTGGTAATGCACACAAAAATAGCTGTCCAGGTAGAATCTGTGAGAAACTGGCACTCACTTTTCTTTCATTCACCAAAAAGCAGACAGACAATCTTGTATCCATGTATTGACTCCAAATTACTCTGTGACTGTAAACAAATATTTGGCCACTTATTTCATTTTTAGAAAAGACCGAAAAATAGTTTGAGAGAACAATTCCAGATTGGAACTGGGTTGGTATTCATGCTTCATCTTGTGCCTTTTGTTACTATTGTTCTGACTACCCTCTGCTGTGCAATCACTGAGGTTCCAAAGACACCGAGCCTCCAGCCCTTTAGAAAAGCAGAATTGCTGTAATTCACACCACTGACAGAAGTGGCCTGTTCATAGCTGAAAATCCTGGCTTGGTTTTTCCATTACTGAAATTATTTACAAAGGCAATTTGCCCGTCTCTTCCTACTGTGAGAAGCAGAGGACGAAGCAGGGGTGGATTTCCCACTCCCAGAACAGCAGAAGCAGCTGAGCTGAGAGGTGCACACCAGGTTAGCAGCAGCTTCTCCCAGTGCCACAGGGCTGCAGCCAAGGCACCCAAACCCACCACGGCAGGCACGGCCCAGCTGCAGCCAGGCACTCCACAAAACCAGGGAGGATCTCACAAAGCTCCAGGAAGCAGCATCTCATGCTACTCTCATGCAAGAAGGAAAGCATCAGGTCTTTCCTAGCCATAGGGAGCCTCAGTGAAGGGCTGCCTGTTTGCACAGAGCTGGTTTGTACCAGGAGAAAGCTGCTAATACAGCTCACATCACCAGTGTAGCACACAAACTCATCTTTGTGAAGACTTGTCTCATTTCCAGGAATTTCCTTTGCTACTCAAATGAAATTACACATAAACAAAAGGAATCTTCCAAAGTGGTCCATGTCTGTTCATTTTGCTCACCTCCTCTGCTTTACAGCAGCAACAAGGTCTGGCCCTGAGAACATGGAGAACAAACTGTCTCCGTTAGCTGAGGAGGTCTCATCACTTGAGCTGGCAGAGTCCCCTTGAGTACCAGACCAGCTGTTTGTCACATCACTGCAAGACAGAAATTGTATTAGTCCTTGTATTTACTGTGCCTGGCCCAGACTATGTGGCACAGTTGTGCTGAATCTTTGTCCCAGGTGATACCTCAGAGCACAACATTGCAGCACGTGGTAAAATGTGCCAGTAATACAAATACTTTCACTAGTTCTGAGTGGTCACATTAACTGCTCTGTTACAGCCTCTTTATATCTATCTAACTACAATAATTATACCAATTAGAAGCACCTCTTCTGTTCAGGAAGGAGAAACAAGTGATGCTTGGGTTTGGAATCATTAAGTACTTGACTTTTTCACTGCCAAACTGAGCTAGAACACATTTCCATACTGGCTTTACACTAGAGACTCACTGCTCCTACATTATGGACAAATAGAGAATCTTGAAACACTTCTTGTGTCGTAAATAGTTATGATTTGGGAGATATTAAAAACTACAAATGTACCTGCTGTGAGGTACCTGCCTTTTAGTAGCAGGATTAAGTGGCTAAAATCTGGAAAACCGAATTCAATCAGGCACCACAACTTTGACAGCATCACTTTTCATCACAACTTTTTCATCAAAGCTTTTTCATCAAAGCTGTTTTCAAAATACACAAAGAAAACTCTCCTGAATACATCTGTGCTATAGATTCCTTATTTCCTCTGTTGGGAGTCCCAGTCAGTCTCCATGCCACTCTAAGGATGACATCAGGCATGTCAGTGCCTTGGGATCAGCAAAGCAGGCAGGGCCACATTGCTCCTCTGAACAGTGATGTGCAACTTTCACAGATGCAGCAGCAACTGAAAAAAACCCCAGTATTCCCACATTCTGCCAAGTCTGGGTGCAAAATCAAGTTCCACAATAAACCATGCAGCCTGTGCAGTGTCTTACCCCTCTGTGAAATAGTCAGGGAAGGGCCAGGTTTTGTGGGGGTCATCAGGAAGGGGCCAGTTGCTGCGCGCGGTGCTCGGGCGCCGGACGTGCTGCGCTTGCCTCTTCTGTTGCATAGCCTGGTTCACCCCAGCCACATAGCGAGCAAACTCTGGATCAGAGCCAACTGAAGGAAAGAAACAACAAATCATTGCTGACACTCGGCTATTTCTGCTGCACTTCAGTGCTTCAGGTCTGACCATACCCCACACCACAGAAATTCCTCCCTGATGATAAATGGCAGCCAGCAGTGCATGGGTCTGCATGGAGCAGTGGAGAACTCTGAGCAGGAAATGTTTCCAAAGAGGAGACACACAGCATCCAGGGTGGATAATAATTATCACATGGGAGTACACCTGCACCTTGCATTCCATCAGGGAAACCGTGTTTGTACTATGATCCTGTCTATGCTGAAAGGTCCAGTATCAGAGACACTGATGAAATGGACACTGCACATTTATGCACACATGTGAAAAAGAGCAGAACAGTTACTGTAGCTGATACCAGAGTGCAACATGGTTTCCAGCTATGTTGTGATCCTGCTTGGATCATAGGAGAACACAGAGCACCAAAACTGCCTCTGTCCTATAAGGATGAGACAATTCTGGAAACATTCTGATTCTGACTACAAAGTATTTCAGAATAAGAATTATATTTACAGAAAAAAAAACAGTAATTTAAAAATTCTTCTATTCTCAACATGCTTTTTGTGTCCCAAGTATCCAATAAGGAATAAGCACAGTCTTGAGCAGACACAGCAAAAGCCTTAATCCAAAAGTGTTTCAAATGCTCCATTGATCAGAGCAAGCAATTGCTGTATTCAAAAGGCTGCTGATAATGAGTCACTAACTGAGTCTCCACAGCTTCTCTTTCTTTTGCCTTTTCTTCTTCCCTGAGAAAAAAACTTGGCAATCTGACTGGATTTCTGGAAAATGTCTAGACTACATGCACAGTGATTGCAGTGGGAAGCACTGAGCTGCTGGCTTGCCAGTCTCAGCTGGAGATGGAGATGAAGAACATCCAGCAATCCTGCACAGCTCACAAAGCAGAGACCTTGCATCTGACAGCTCCCTACATTCAATCCTGCTTTTAGAGGATATGTTTCCTTGTTCTCCTTTGACACATCCAGAAAAGACCTCCACAATGTTTTGCTGAATGCAAATTAAATAGACAGTGAAGAAAACTTTGTTTCTCTGCCTCCTTTACTAAGCAAGGGCTATCTGAGAGCTATCTAGGAACAAAACATCCCCAGTGGTGCTTGTTCTCCCTCTGAAATACTTTTATGTCTATTTAAGATGAGGCTGGAAGCCAGACAGTTCCTCAGATCTAAGAACAGAGTCTAGATGGATTCTGAAGGATATCCAGGCTTTTTTACCTGTGGACAGCATTAAGTTCTAAAGTGCTGATATATTCAAAATAGAAGCTTGTGGTAATTTTTACCTCACTGAATACATCAGGTGAGCAGGTTTTTATCAGATAGCAAAAGATTGGAGTTACCAACATTCCTTCTATTATGAAGTTCTTATTGCAACATTCCTTCATCAGGTTCTTAGTGATGACTAAATACTACAAAATACATTGTTGGGACTAGTTAGGTCCTTAACATGAAAAGCCATAAATTTCAATTTTATAAATTCTTAATCAGCAGTTTTGCATCTGAAGAGAGACATCATTTTCAGACTCAAAGTATTTATCAAGAAAGTAATGTGTTTTGTTTCAAATGAGAAATGTCCAGTCCTAGGAAACCCTGGAAATGAAAAACAGTGTTCTGGTTTACAGCTTTTTGTACAACACTAAAGCTTAAAATGTAAATTTCTACACCACAGCTCAACCTGGCAAGTTCTATGAAGAAAAGTTCTTTCTAGTGGAAGAGTATTCAGTTGGAAGGATTTTTGTTTGGTTTTGGTTTTTTAAATGCCAGATCTGTGAAAAATTCTGGTTTTACTTATCACTACAACTGCAGTAGTGTGTATCCTAATCCACTGAGCACCATTTATGGACCTTGAGTAAGTCACCCTCTCCAAGTACCACCTTCTGCATCCTTGACATTCATCAAATGGAACAACACAAGTAGTTTTTTGTACAGCTAAAGGAAAATACTACAGAAAGAGAATGGATTTAAATGCTCAGAATACCAGTCCTTTGCATACCTGCTTTCTTTTCCCCACACACACATGGACTTAGTGCTTGCTGAGAATAATTTTGTCCTTCCTTAGAGGCTGTGATAATCCTTAAGTCTATACCCTCAGTCTGTTTAACTAAGATGATGCTAATTCAGACTTAGAGTTATTAAGCAACAACGTAACTATGGTGGCTACTTTTGCCATAGAAACTCCACTAATTAATCAAGGAAGTTGACAAGATAACTATCATAATTATGAGTCAAAGGAGCTGGTTTAAGACACCCACACATTCCAAACACAGACGAGTGCAAATGAGCCCGGGAAACTGAGCCCTGCTTTGATGAAAGGTTTCCCTGTTCTCTGCTCCTCCCTCAGGCAGCTGCCATAAATGCACACTCCAACATTCCTGCAGCTGTGTTCCAGGCCAACAGAAGTCACATTTACAAGGCAGCAGCTGTGTAAGTTGTTCTTAATACCACCATCAGAATCTCACAATCACAGAATACTCTGAGTTGGAAGAGACCCACAAGGATCATCAAGTCCAGCTCTCAAGTCAATGACCCACATGGGGATTCATCTCCTCTTAAATTCCACAGTCAATTTCTTAGTCTGGAGATATTTATGACTCTAAAATTTTATCTTAATTAATCTGTATTTACAATTTATTGGTGGTCCAAACACATGTGGCAAACCTCATGGCACTTGCTCTTTAGTCTCTAATCCTTTGACATCCAAACTTTTCACTGCAGAACCTACAGCTGTGGAACAGGAACCAGTTTGACTCCCAGGGAATTGGGGAGCAATGCAGGGAAAATGTGGGGATATGGGAAAGATGTAACCCAGCTGTACCTCCAGGTTACAGGAAGAATAATTTTGAGGAGAGGGAACACACCTGAGTTCAAGAGTTTGTTTTAAACAATTTTACAAACTAAGTATAGGAAGAACAAACATCATCTGTAAGTATGTTTTCAGTACTCTGGTGTGCTCCACATAGGAAAGGTCAGACTACCACAACTGGGACAAGAAACAAGGAATTGGTTCCCATGCTTACTTATTAATGAGAGTTTTAAGATCACCTCCTGTTAAAAAAGCAAATTAGCACACACACAAATCCCTGCTCGCACTGGTCAGCACCCTTACATCCAGTGGGCAGCACAGGGAAATGACAGATATTGCCAGCAATAGTCACAGTATTCTTTAACAAAGAGCCCTTACAAAAAGCATAATAAAGGAAAAGACACACACCTGCAGGGTCAAAAGGCAGGATTTCTCCCAGCATCCCAAACACTCCATCAGTTTGGTCACGATTTGGCCACGTGTTGTTTCTAGGTCCTTGTGGTTTCTGTCCTAACATCTCTGCCATCATATTGTCCATATAGCTGCTCACAAGACCCAAGCTGTACAAATCAGAGCTTAAATCTGAAAAACCAGGATTGTTCCATTGATTTATATGAGACAACCCAGCTCCAACAGCTGGAGCTTGCTGCTGTGAAGAGTTACTGAGCCATTTGGCAGGTACACGTTGCTGTGGTCCAATAGGTTGAAGCAGGTGTTGGTAATACTGCATTTGCTGCTTTTGGGACTGCTGCTGGGACAAGCCTTGCTGAGGAGGGTGCAGCGGGGTGTGAGACACAGACTGTGGCTGCTGTTGAACTGCTCCCGACTTCTGTTCTGCTGCTGTAGAGGATGCAACAGAGTTCCTTCTTTTCACCAGCGGAGAAGTCTGCTGGGATTTGCCCATGTTAAAACCAGACAAGAAATCTATAACATCCTGCATTTCTTGGTCAGTTGGTAAATTCATACCTTTGTCATCCTTGCCATCATCTGGTTTGAAGAAGCTGTCCCGTCTCTCCACGAGGAAGCCGTTGGCCAGCGGGTTGCTCGTGCTCTGCGCTGCCTGCAGGGCATCCGCGCTCCGAGGGAAGCTCCCCATGTTCAGGATGTTCTGCAGCCGTGCGTCCATGCTCGTGGGCATTTTAGCTTTCTCCTCTGAGCTGGAACTTATGAAGACGTTTTTGGAAGGTGTATTGGGGATTGAGTAACTTCCTGTGTTACTTGTACTAGCGCAGGAAGTTTTTTTTGTAAACCGTGAAGTCAGTTTGGAGAATGTCTTTTGCAGACCCCCTGAAGATTTGCTTCCATTCCCCGGTGGCATGTCAACCTGGCTCCCAAATTCTGAGATTTCACGCTGTAACTGGATCTGAATACAAGGCAAAGCTTGCTCCCTGCATCAACAAAAAACATGTATATCAAACCACCTAATACATAACTGGGTTTGGACTTTGGGGAAAACGTGTATTTCAGTAATAGCTCAAGAAAGAAACAACACCAAAGACTGCCAAGTCCACCAGCTATTTCTTATGGTAACAAAGCAAATTATTCTTCATATTTGCAATACTTTCCACTCCTTAAATTTTAGTTGTGCTTCAAGACCTCAATGGAGACCAATTTAATGTAAATGAAGTACTTTTGTAAGAGAGAAGCAAATACTTTTAAACCCTTAGATATGCTGCTAGTTTGGTTTTAAGCAGTCTCCTGTATCTCTGGATGTACCCAGAAGGCATCTGTGGGGATTAAGTGTCTCACTCTCAGTCTGACTCCTGTTTTCCCCTTCTGATGAAATGGCACTGTCAAACCCCTCAGCACAAAGTATTCAACAACAACAGCTTAGTTTGAACTAGAAAAGAGATGTACCTTCCTTCCTTCCACCTGTGTATATCAAACACAGCAGTATAGAGCACATCCACCAGCCCCAAAGTCTTCTCTGGATCCAGACTCCTCTGTAGCAAAGACATTGTTGCTGGATCTTCTTTCAGACACCTGTTATCATCAAGTTTAAATCAGAAATCAAAATGCTTATTTTTTTACACTAAACAATTCTACCACATCAGTCAGAATACTGAAGGCCAATTGCTGCACTCCTGCAGAACGACCTGGGAATGCCTGGTGGTTACTGGGGCATTCTAGCTCTGCTTGCTGTGGAGCAGAGCTAACCTAACTGTGAGGTTCAGCAGTACAGTGTACTGAAATCATCACTGACAAGAGCTCTTCAACAGGCACAGCAACAAACACAGAACACACAGCAAACCTTTCTGGAACAGGGCAGGAGCCTGACACAGCCCCACACACGCCAGGAGCCTGAGCGGGGCAGGGTCTGCACAGTGACGGCTCCGAACCTCCCGTGATGGCTCACACATGCCCCAGCATGAGGAGTGATGGCTCACACACCCCAGCCATGGCTCACACATCCCAGCCATGGCTCACACGTCCCAGTGATGGCTCACACATCCCAGCCATGGCTCACACATCCCAATGATGGCTCACACCTCTCAGTGATGGCTCACACATCCCCCAGCATGGGGAGTGATGGCTCACACACCCCAATGATGGCTCACACATCCCAGCCATGGCTCACACATCCCCCAGCATGGGGAGTGATGGCTCACACACCCCAGCCATGGCTCACACATCCCAGCCATGGCTCACACATCCCAGCCATGGCTCACACATCCCAGCCATGGCTCACACATCCCAATGATGGCTCACACATCCCAGTGATGGCTCACACATCCCCCAGCATGGGGAGTGATGGCTCACACATCCCAGCCATGGCTCACACATCCCAGTGATGGCTCACACATCCCAGTGATGGCTCACACATCCCAGCCATGGCTCACACACCCCAGTGATGGCTCACACATCCCAGTGATGGCTCACACATCCCAGCCATGGCTCACACACCCCCAGCCATGGCTCACACATCCCAGCCATGGCTCACACACCCCAGTGATGGCTCACACACCCCCAGCCATGGCTCACACATCCCAGCTATGGCTCACACATCCCCCAGCATGGGGAGTGATGGCTCACACATCCCAGCCATGGCTCACACATCCCAGTGATGGCTCACACATCCCAGCCATGGCTCACACATCCCCCAGCATGGGGAGTGATGGCTCACACATCCCAGCCATGGCTCACACATCCCAGCCATGGCTCACACATCCCAGCCATGGCTCACACATCCCAGTGATGGCTCACACATCCCAGCCATGGCTCACACATCCCAGCCATGGCTCACACATCCCAATGATGGCTCACACCTCTCAGCGATGGCTCACACATCCCCCAGCGTGGGCCGGGGGTCCCTGAGCGCCACCGGGGCTCGGGACGCGCCCCCCGCGGTACCGCCCAGCGCCAGCAGGCGGCGCTGCCCCCAACCGCGAGCCACGGACAGCGGGGACATCCCGGAGCTCGGGACACGGACACACGGACAGACAGACAGACACACACACAGACACACACAAACACACACTCACTCCTTCCTTGTTCCCCTCCCCTCCCCTCGGGACACTCCTTCCCTTCTTCCTTTCCCCGGCAAACAGCACCATACACGTATGCACACATTCCTTTCCTTTCCTTTTTCCTTTCCTTCGGACACAGCACCAGGTCATACAGCATACATGCATGCACACACACATTCCTTCCTTTCCTCCCTTCCCCCAGGACACAGCACCGGGGCTCTCCTTCCTTCCTTCCCCCAGGACACAGCACCGGGGCTCTCCTTCCTTCCTTCCCCCAGGACACAGCACCGGGGCTCTCCCTCCTTCCTTCCCTGCCCCAGGACACAGCACTGGGGCTCTCCCTCCTTCCTTCCTTCCCCCAGGACCCAGCACCGGGGCTCTCCTTCCTTCCTTCCTTCCTTCCCCCAGGACCCAGCACCGGGGCTCTCCTCCCCTGGCCGTGCCAGCAGCCCCATTAGGAACAGGCTGCCTCTGTATGGAGTCCAGTGAACCAAATGTGTTGTACTGAAACTCCTAAGAGTGCCTCCTTCCCAGTTAGAGACAAGAGCTGCCATTGCCTCCTGCTCCCAGTGCTTTGAAGGGGAGAAACCCCCCCAACCTGCAGATCAACCATTCTTTACTGCAGACACAGCATCTCTTGGAGCCCCGAGGTCACGGCCCACACCAGCACCCAAAGAACAGCCCAGTGAAGAAAGAGCAAAGGCTCTCACATTAACTCAGCCAATTCTTGGCCTCTCTGGGCTCCAGCTGGGACCTGCCAGGGTGGAGCATAACACCAGTACTGGTAGATTGTTATTTTTGAAACATTCTCTTTTATCACCAAGCTTTTCCATTTCCTACAAGTCTCAGTGCCCCAGCACTGCCCCTCTTGCCTTGCCTCCTACAGAGGAGCCTGTCAGCAATGGAGGTGTTCAACAGTCCAGACAGAGGAACTTAAGGAAGCTGTGTCATAACTGTGCACATTATCTCTTCCATTTGTAACAATTCTCCCCATGTATTTCAGTCACAATCTGCAATACAGGATTTTTATTTACCAAGTTGATGGAACTTGCACCACAATCCTTGATCCTTCTAAACTTATCTGAGGAGCATAGGCTTCTTTATTTTCAATCTGTGCTGTGTCCACAACCACCTAGTAAATAAAATAAAAGGGAAATACATTTAAGAATTAGTTATTTTATCACACCTGTAGTTAAACTCTAATAATCTCCCCTCCCAGTCACGCTACACAGGTACAAAAAAAAAAAACAACAAATAAAACCAAACCAACACATGAAATCATTGTAAATTTACTTCTATTTTAATATAAAATTAGTTTAGTACAGAAACTAATTTCAAGGACTTAGTTCTTCTCAGTTCCATCCTGGAGTAATGCATCACAATGTTGTTACCAGCTGCTCCTCCTCCCTGCTGGTAGTTCTCAGTATTTTTGAGAAGTTTAGCACAGTTACTACTTTAAGAGCTCCCAAACACCTACTCAGCAAAATGTTTTAAATTATTTCACTGTAGTGCATGGTATGATATAGACAAGTAACATCCAGCCAGAAACACTTCAAAACTCCTAACACAACCCCCCCTTTTTAAGGTTATAAAATTCCACACCAACATTTCTCTATCTACCTAATGAAACTGTGCCATTATTAATTCCTGATTAAATCAAGAGAAGAAAAGTGACTGTTCAGTTTGCTGGACTCTGAGCCACCTGTCAGATGTCATGAGGAGACATGAACAGGAAAGCCTTGAAGACAACCCTGAGTCATGAACCTTTCTTTTTAGACAATGGCAGAGGAATGGATTCACTCCAGCTTCATTTAGCCTTTAATTTAGTGATAGTAAGTTCCATATTTGGTTCACGCTTTCTGTTGCTGTCCAGGCTGTGTGGGTTGGCCTTTTTGATCATTTCCATAATTTCCTATTTTGGTCATGCTGAAACAGCAGCTTTTTGGCAGCAGTCAGCAGTTGTTGCTTCAGTGGCCAGCAGATTAGCCGCACCATTTATCCTTGACATGCCACAAGTCCCCTGCTATAACTCAGCCTCAAGGGACATTATTGGCTTTGTTGCCATCACCTAACCTACACTGGGCCTGCTGCTAACTGGGTCTCTGTTACTGGGTATGAAAAAATGTGAAACAAAATGCTGAGTTTTTTCTCTCTCACTTTAACAAAACCATCAAATTACACTTGAATATAATTATTTCCCACCTTTCAAATATTTTAGTATAAGGCCTTCTTTTTCCTTCAGTTGACTCAGCCTTTGCTCAGGTTTATTCAATTTTAAACATGCCTAAGCATGGTGACAAAATGCCACACCATCATCCACCCCTGAAAATACCTCTCATTTTGTAACAGGACAATTCCAGTAATCTTTTCTTGGTATTTGTACAGTTTAATTGTATTTAATTTGGTAATCTGCAATTCAGCCCTATTGCAGGGGTAATTTATAACTGTGCTAACAGTTAATAACTGTTAACAGGTAACTCCTCATAACTGTGATCAGGAGAAGTGAACTCAGGAGTGATTGTTCTCAACTCCCAAGACAAACACAGTGTGCACTCAGACCTGAGGTCAGGTAAAACTCTGATTTGTGCAGGCCTGTGCCAGGTTCTGGCTGTGGTGCATGGTTGGTGCCCATGGTCCAGGCTTTGTTGGGGTGTTCCTCCCCCAGGACAAACCTTTGTCTCTTGCCTTTGCAAAAAGCTTCACATTTCTCAACATCTGTCACAGTCAGGACATCTGGGATTTAAACTTTGCTAGGGGATTCAGTGCTCCTGCAATGCATGTTGGTGTTTGCTATGTCTACTAGCACAAAAAAAAAAAGAATTTTATCTGTTAACCTCTTTGCATGAGGCCAATTGGAAATTTTATTTCTGCTCGTTCTCTGAATTCAGCTATTTGAATGTACATTATTCAAACATGCAGTTTCATCAGCTGACCCAAATCTCAAAATGCAATTCTTATTATATACATGCTAAGGTAAGAACTGAAAATCAGCACATCAAATTATTGATGTTAAAAAACTACAGCCCAAAATAACCAAGAAACTAAGTCACAACTCATTGTGCTTTCCACACTTAATGAGTCACTTCTTAAAAGGCACAAGGGCACAAGACAGGTTAAAAGCAGTGAGGCTGCCAAGTAATGCTTTTTCCAACTGGGCATTTCAGATACAGATCCACACAATTCTGAATGAATGCAGAGAGCCCAGGATCTGAAAGCAGCACACCAAAGCCTACATAATACTGTGCCATGACTCATTTATCTGCCTTCTTCACAAAATAAACTTAAAATCAACACATCCTCCCTCCCCGCCTGGTGGTGCTTAGAGAGCAGCTTCCTGTACCTCAGACATGCATTGTTCTTGTTTTACAGGTGCTTCCTCTCCCCCTTCCACCCAAAGAACTCTTTAAAGACCCAAAGTACAATTTCTTGTCACTGCATGAAGCTACATGCAAGCATAACTGGATGTTGTAAAAAAAAATGGAACACAGTTTATAAAGAAAAACCTCAACCCTCATCCCTTCTGAACTGTAACAAATCCAAGTGAGAATGAAGGAGAGCAGCCTTGCAGGTCCTCTGGCATGTGCACAGCTCATTTTGTGTCTTTGAAGAGAGAAGCCTGCTACTTTCAGAACCTGATGTTCATGCAAAAATCTCTGGGGACATTCAGGATTGAGCACAAGTGAAACTCCATAGCTCAGCAGTGCCATTTGGGAGAATGTGTAAGCAAGTTTGATGGTGACACTCTCCAAAAGTGATGACAAACCTGAAGAATGTCAGTGCTCCAATTAGCAGCAGGTCTAACTCGTTCTATCCAGACTGGGGGACACCAGATTTCCAAATTCCTGAGTCCAAATGTGCCACTCCTGAAACCCCCCCGGGGCAGGACTTGGGTGTGCACAGCACTGAACCCCCTGGAAAGGAAATGGAGGAAGGTGCAGCATCCTCCCAGCCCTGCTCCTCCAGACACTCAGGAGCCAGAGCTGCTCACACACAGCAACTCCCAAGGGTGCTGAGAATCTCCTTCCTCCCTGGCCTCATTTCCTGGACCTCACTGCTGAGCCCAGCATCCTACCCCAACTGTGGCAGCTGAAGGCACAATCCCATTTAACCCTCTCCTTTTTCCAGTCCTCCTTGTATTTATTAGTATTTAATACCCATTTTCTTTCAAAACACCTAAGTAGAAATTTGATAAATCCTGTTATTCCACAGTTTCTCTGTCCCTGCAAAGACACCACCTTCTTATGGCTCCTGTAAAACTTCTCAGCCAAAGCACTGCCCTCTCCTGCCTTCAGCCCCTGTATCCCAGTGAAGGAAGGACTGACAGCAGGGCACTGCTGTCCTGACACTGAGGGTCTGCACCTTTGATTTTATGCATTATATACCACCATTATATGAACAGTCACCTGAAATCCAGTGTCATTTCAACCTACTTCTCTAACAGGTGTTTACTATTAAGGGACTATCTAAGATCTGATATTTAGTATCAAAGGGATGCTAAAGTAGAAATATCTGGCAAATTCATCATTTCCAATTTATCAATTCAATTCATCATTTCCAATTCAATATTACTGGATAACCTTTTAAAAGCACACGGTTTAATTTGCTAGGATGGAAGGTCTAGGTCATCTAACCAGCTGTGTGATCTGTCTGAAAAACAGACTTAAAAATATGCAGCTATTTGGGTTCTTTAATCACAAATTAATTATGAAGTCCTCATGGTCCCCCATCACCTTGAACAAGGAATCAGCAATGAACCAGCAAGAAGCATTTAACTCACTGTAGGTTAAAGACAATTCAAAGAATTCTTGACAAAACTATCACAGGCTGCAGTGTACCTTTATCCTTGCAGTGTACCTTTATCCTTGCAGTGTACCTTTATCCTTGCATTCCCTTCCTATGCTGAAGGTGCAGCCTTTTCCCCTACTCACAGCAGTCCAAAAATCCTACAAGTGATGCACAAACACTTCACCAAGTGCAGCCATTAGTCATGGGAGCACAAATGCATTTTCTTATCAGAGTATGTTCCAAGCATCTATTTTTATCAGCTGCTAAGATACTGTAAATTCCACTGGTTTTCTTCCCCTCAAGAACACACAGTCTACAGCAGGCATTTAACTCTCCTGTCCTCTGTTGGAGAGGTCAGGTAGCATTACCTGGGCCAGAGACTTTATGCTGGGCAGGAAACTCAGCTTCCAGTCAAAGCAGAGAGGAAATGAAAAAATGGCAGCTTTTGAAGCCAGTTTGAGAGGGGGTAGATGTGTCTTTGGGTCTGTTTAGTTTGGTTTTTTTTAACGTGGTCATCTATAGATTTGAAAGCATTTCTATTTCTCTATGAAGTAGAAGTTTCATTTCTTGTGTTCTCTCTTGAAATGGAGACCAGGAAGCACCTGGTGCATTCTTCTGTTCCTGTCAAACAGGGACAGCACCTACAGAGCCCCACTGTCCAGGGACACACTTTGCTCACAAATCAAGTTAACTGCAGCACTAAAACCAGAGCAACACAAAGAAAGACACTGCAAATTAGTGCCTAAACTCCCTAAGCCCCAGCTCTCTGTTTCCCTGAGGCCATTGGCAGTCACCTACCAGTCCAGCCTGGCCAAACAAGAGCTGCACAGCAGTTTTGCAGGCTCCTCTCCACGTGGAAGGGCAGACCTGGTTGAGCACTTCAGTGACGGGGGAGTCGTCGCGGGGGGTGAGTCCATTGTGGCATCCAGCTTCCTTGATCAGCTGCAGCATTGTGTGCTGCAAAAAGAATAAACACTCTGTGCTACCAGCACACCAGTCACAAATGGCACCAGCAGGGCTTCCAGATGGATTTCTCATTGTTCTGCATGCTTTTCAAACTGCTATAATGTTCTGCAACCTCTTTATATAACAGGAGAGTTCCATTGCAGAACAGAAATATGGGAGATTGTCTCTGCTCTTTGGAACACAATACTGCTCCAAAATCATAAACAGTATTTCTGCTCATATTCCTGCAAACCAGATTAATCAAAACTACAAAAAGCACTGCAAAGGCAACAGAAAAGCACCATTTTGAGCACTTATTATTTCTTATTATATTATTTCTTATTAGAGTATTTCTTAATATAACTTGTTATTTCAACTCTTTCAGGAGGAAGGAACTGGGTTTATCTTAAAAAAAAAGTGAAAGTGTTGATTAAAATTGCCCAAATTACTTCTGAATGGACATATTTTCCATTTGTTTATACTGAAAATACAATTAACTTTTCCATAACTTAAAATTATTTTTTAAAAATTGATTCCAGTTTGTAGGATGACATCAAAAGGAGCTCTGTTACAAAGTATTTTTTTCAAGTACCTCCCTTAGTACCAGGCTGGGCTGACTTACGTGTGCACCTAAGAAGATGAAGGCTCTGAAATGCATCACTGGCTGGGGAATCTGTAAGGGCTCACTTTCCTCTGCACTTCTTCATAGCTAACACATCTCTTTTCAAAAAGTTCCCAGAAGCTTCATTGCATCCTAGATCTCTATGCCTGTTATGTCTGTGCTTCTCTCATATTTGACCAAAATTGCTCAGGTGGTCAAAATGTTATCAGAAACAGGTGTAGCCCTACAATGTTATCAACATCCTGTTTCCACAGGAAGCCAGGCTGAAAAAAGGCACTTTTAAACACAGGCTTGGCATGGAACCTCTATTACTGTTGTTCTCTTCATTTTAATGGATTCTACTCTTTCTCCTCCCATCCTTATTTGTGTGGTTAATTAGGAGTTATTACCGTTTTCAGCTTCAGGTTTTCTGCTGCAGACTCGTTGAAGGAGATTCCTTTCAGAAAATGGGTTCCAATCTGGACAGGGACAGTGGGCAGCTCACACTGAATGGGCTGAGGTGGAGTTTGTCTCCTTCCTGTTTGCTGAGCTTCAGCTTCACTGCAACAGCCCTGCAGGGCAGAACAGATCAAACAGAAGAAATGAAGACATTAGAAAATCCTAACGTGGGCCCAAGTGTTTGTGTATTTTAAGTACCCTTTGCAAGGTGAGGAGGGATGAAAGAGAGCAGGTTTAGCAGATCCTACCTGCAGACTTGCTTCAATTGCTTTTGGGTTCAAGTGGAAGCCAGCCTTCATTGCATATTCACAGTGACCCAAGCTCTCCAGAGCCACCTTGTAAGCCTGCCATGAAACAGAAAGTTGAGACAGCACAGGTGTGTCAGCAAGGAAGGCAGCACAGTCACCGTGCCTGGGTATAGCCAGGGACTGGCACAAGGATTCACCCCACCCAGTTCTATGGCATACACACATTTATCATGCCAGACTCCTAAGCTGTAATTGCCAAACACCTCTGAGCTGTCTGTGGTACACAGTTCTGCAGGAGCACACTCCTTCCCTATTGCACTCCTTGACCCACTGACTGCACTACATCATGCACATGAAAGCAGCAGACTTGAAAAACCACCTGCAAAGCACTGTCAATTTTCATGTTTAGCTCTTTGAGCTGATGTTCAGGGATGGCCACAGTCTGTGAGCAGAACAGCTGCTGAACTTCAATTCCTGCCAAGCATCCATCACAGCCTCTTTCTCGCAGCCGAGACGTGGCCTGCAATGTAAAATAAAAACCCAGGGTGAGGAGGGTCAGCATGAAACCAGGTCAGGCTTAATTAAACTTCAGAAAAGAACAAAAAAAACACACAGACTTTAAAATCTTCTACAGGAGATGAGAAGCAGCACCTGGGGGAAAGGACCTGGAGGAGACTTTATTCTAACTTACTGGATTTCTACTGCCACTGTGGAAGCAGAAGTGATGGAACCTGTCCAGCACATGGGTGTTGCAAGCACTTGGGCTCAGCTTTGTTTCTGTTACTATTTCAGCTCCCTGTCAGGACCAGGATCCTGTTACACAGCCCACACCATGGCTGTGCTTCCCTGAGGACAGACTTGTAACTCCAACACAAACAGAAAATATGTTAAATCATGTCTGCAAGCACTCCTGTGTTCACAGGATGACACATCTCATAAAGTTATGGGTGACTACTGTGGTGCAATTTGAGAAGTGCCACACAATGCTAAAATCAACTTAGCACAGCAAGAAAATAGCTTTGTGTAGTATCATTGTGAAAAACAAGAAATAAGCCAAGTATCTACTTTTAGCTGTAAAATCCTACATCATTGAGCAGGGTAAAGCAAATAGATGTGGGTTATTGTCCAGTCTAGAAAGGAGTCTTCCTCTAAAGCAGGATGTCCAAACTGGGGCCTTTGGTACCACAGCCAATGGACAGACAGGGGCTCACCTGACAGACAGAGTTACTGCATTTCCCAAAGCAAACCCTAAGGAACAAAACCAGTTCTGAGCTACTGCCAAAGCATCACCTGAAACTTCACTCTGGAGCAGCAGTGCTCTCCTGCCAGAGAGGCTGATTTTGTAGGAAAACAGTGGATTGCCTTCCACGCCAAAGGAAAAAATTGGCAAAGATTTCAGTATTCCAAATCCACCTTCTATTAATTTTTTTTGTATTAGTCTAATGATGAGAGAGATTTTATTTATTTAGAAAGCACATATTTTTCTTATGCAATCCTGGTACCCTGCACAAATACTCCAAATCAGTCATTTCAGTCAATCAAAAATTCAGAAGTTTCTCCTGTTGTTACTTTGGAACTATGGAGAATCTGTATTTTATCTCTCTCCTCCCCATGTGTGTTTAATACAGGATTTGATTAGTACAATACTTGTACAAAACTATTTTGAAATACAGGTTTTTTGTATTTCTGAAAAACAGAAATAGGTGAAGTGGGATGCTCAAAAGGTAAAAAATAAAGTTAAGGCCCTTGATTCTGTGAAGTCAAGTTTAATTTTACCCACAGTTTAAATAAATTTGATAGCAATTGCAGGGCATTTCTAGAAACTGCAGTATTTTTAAGAAGCTAAGTATATTACACATAAAATTAATTACTTTTATGCCAAAGAAGTACAGCTATACCAGGATTAGACCTGTTACAATTATCTGCAATGCACCTAAAGCACTCCCAAATCCCTATTTTACCCAGTGAAATAAATTTATGCTGCAGTAAAAATCACAAATAATCCCTCTGCATCCATGTAATTCATTTGCTTGCCTGTACCTTGCAGATGTTAGTGGTAAATGGAGACCTTGACAAGATTTCTACTCAGGATGAATAACAAACCATGTGGGCCAAATGAGACTGCACAAGCACATGCTCCAAGCCACTGGATTTAGGGAAAACACACACTCTGTGTCTGAATCCATTCTATCTGTCAGTCTCCAGGCTCCAGGGAAAGCAGAAAACCTCATAAAACTGAGGTTTCATAAATGTCTTTATAGAGCACTGGTTTGGGCTGGCAAAGTAAGGATTCCGCAGGGGACAGGTGTTGGTGAAAGCACAGGTCCAGAGAGTGGCACATTTAAGTAACATGGGTCACATTCCAACAATGGATGGATCAAGCAACATCAAGCTTAACAGCATGAAGACAAAAACATTAAAAATTACCACAAAGATTACCATTAAAGTATAGAAGAGAATTTGTGCACAAAATTTGAGAGAAATAGACATTATCTAGATTATTTTTCATCAATGTGCTCTGTTTTCACAAAGACTTGTTGAGGTTTGTATTTTTAATTCTCATAGTCTGCCCTATTTGATAACAAAAATCTGTTTGCATTGTGTGTGTGCTCCTTATGTTCACTCCTATCACAAAGAAAACTTTACACAGGGCAATCATCACATGAGTAAAATGAGTTTTAGTGTCTGAAACCAACTGTGCCATGTTTAAACAAATGCAGCATGTGTTTAAAATCAGGTATTTTTTCCTTTGTTAGGACACCCAGGCTTTAGGTTTCACTAAGTCCCCTGTGCTTACAGCAAGCCCTCCATACCTCTGCTGCTCCTCTCCATGATCTTATTGCATCTTCCAGCTCATTTGTGGGGCTGATATTTGAGGCTCCAGTGCCACTCATGTTCTTCCTCTCCTGAGCTACAGCTTCAGCAAAGCAGGAGTGAGCCACTGGCTGGACCTTCTGCAGGGCCTGGGACAGGAACTGGAAGTGGACCTGCATCACTGTCAGGAAACAGCGCCCAAGTACCTGTGGGAGACCAACAAACCACTTCAAGCACACAGAAGAGCTCATGGAAGTTTCCCTTCTTCCTTTTTGTTTGGTGTTTGTGGTAACAATCTATGTTAAACCTGATTTTTTAAATTAAAATAATGCTTCAGATCATAAGAAAGGTATGATATTTAACCATTTGCTTAAAATAATAAGTGAGCATTAGTTTCTATGAATGAAGGGGACACCAGAATAATTCTGAGTCATTTTTAATTCTATACTCAAGTTCTGACTACTTGAGGAATGAAAAGCTTGCTCAGTTACTTGGCAAAATCAAGCACAAAAATGGGAATAGCATATTATCACAAGGACCAAGTCAACACCAAAACCCACCTGCACAAAGCCCTGGCTGAATTTCTGATAAAAACCCAAAACAGCAACAACAAACCAAGAATCACTTTAAAACATTAAGATAAAATGTAGGAGCTGGCCAGGCAGAGTGGTGAAGGGCAGGCAGTGGCATCAGCAGCCTCTGGCCCCATAACCCGCACAAGGTGCCCAAAGCTGCAAGGTCCAAGTGGCACCAGGGGACAGAAGTGCCCTTGGGACACTGCAGTGGCTCCTGCCACGCTCCAGGAGGGCAGGGCAGGAGCAGGGGCTGCCCGGGCTGAGGCAGGAGATGCCACCCCTGCCCCTGTGCCCAGGGACACTCGGGCACCACCAGCACAGGAGCCTGGGGCAGGAACAGCAGAGCCAGCACCCAGGGACAGCCAGGGACAGCCAGGGACACCCGGGGACAGCCAGGGACAGCCAGGGACAGCCAGGGACAGCCAGGGACACCCTGCAGAGCCAGGGCTCCAGCAGGAACTGCTCCATCTGCCCCAGGGCTGCGCTCCCTGGGCAGGGAAAAGCTGACAAGTGTAGAACCAGGGAGCTGCAGAGAAAGGAGGATTCTCCACATCACTGTAAAAAGTATTTTTACTTTTCAAAGTGTTATTTTTACTTTTATTTTTACTAAAAAATAACTTTTCAAAGCTATTTTTACTTTTCAAAGTTATTCAAAGTGTTTCTTTTACAGAGTTTATCACACAAAGCCTTTAAAATGTTATTTGACTTTGATTTATTAAAAAAAGACTCAAGTTGAATTCCATTTTAGGAATAATTCATAAAATACACAGATAATGCACAAAGCCATTGTGCCTTGGAGCCATTAAATCATCTGCCTGATTTTCAGCTACATTCTTCTGGAATAAAACTATTCAGACACCATGTATGTTCCTGGCAGGGCTCTCCAGTCACAGCTCCAGTTATATATGCATTTACTATCTGCTTCAGAAGAACCAGTGGTGGCAATGCTTTTTTCCACTGCATCCAGACTCCTTTTGACATTCCATTCTGGTTCAATCACTTCCCTTCTTTGTACAAGGCATCAAATTAAACATTTTTGGTACTTTGACTGACCTCTGAAAGTGGAGCTTGCCTTATTAAAAAAAACAGTCAGCAAATGATAAAATAAAGAAAACTCCAACTTTCCTGGGTATGAGATTAGAAAGATTTATAAGAAAAGTGCAGGAAGAGGCAACTGGTGATGTGAATTATTTCAGTGTAGGCAGAATGCAGTTCTCAGGGGAAGATGAAACTAGCACTCATTAGGAATTTCAAGCTGATTAAATTTCAAAGAATATTTAAGGTACAAAGGTTGAAGCTTCCCCAGCCTGGGAATAATGCTCAAAATAAACAAATTATTTAGGTTTTAAGTGGCAGCACACAACATTCCTACTTATAACTTCCAATGTTAAACAGTGGAGATAACTAAGAACATCTGCTTTACTGAACTTTTACTTTTGTTAGAAAAAAATCCATTTCAGCCTTCCTCCAGAATGGGAAAGGATGGT
This sequence comes from Molothrus ater, assembly GCF_012460135.2. Classification (NCBI taxonomy): domain Eukaryota; kingdom Metazoa; phylum Chordata; class Aves; order Passeriformes; family Icteridae; genus Molothrus; species Molothrus ater. Next base: position 2,178,805 of record NC_050489.2, on the reverse strand, counting down.
TTAAACTGCTTCACTGTCAAAGTGGTGGAGGAGTTTTGCACTGTTAAACATTCCCTTTGGATGGATGGTAGATGCCAAATTCATTTTAAGGCTTTAAAGAGCTCACTTGGTCAGATTTTCTGCCAAAGAGCCCGAGCTTTGCCTTACCCAACCTGCCCCAGCAGGGCTGGGCACTGACCCTGTGAGAGCAGGCAGGGAACCTCTGCTGCTCACCCTGAGCACATGGATGCAGCTTTCCACAGACACCACCAGGTCTTCTGCAAGTTTATTTGGCCCACTCTCCATGCAGGAGTGTGTGACTGTCCTCCTTCAGAGCAGAACAAACACAAACCCCCCAAACTGTGCAGGAACCCAGGCTGAACTGGAATCACCTCAGGTGTCAACCACTGACATTTCCTGGGACTGGTGATGGTTCCTTCGTTGCTTAGATTTATTTCTATTGCATCATGAGGTCTTCAGCTTCCAAACTTTTTGTCCCACGGGGCTCAGCTCCAGCACCTTGACTCCCCTGACCTGTGTCAGGCAGGACAGCTTTGGCTTTGGTCAGCTTTTGTCCCAGCAGAGCCTTACCTGAAGGAATCTCTCTCCTCCTGCAGCTGGAAGCAATGGGATTTTTGGTTCCCCACCAATGGGAGCACCAGAGATGAGGTGTTGTGTTGCTCTGTCCCACTTTATTCTCCTAATGGGGGCACACAGTCAGCTTTGGAATATTGCACTGGACAAAGTGCACCCAGAATTGCCAGTTTTACTGCAAACAGGGATGCCATCCAAACTGCCTGGCAAGAAAATCTTGTACAACAGATCCCCTAAAAGAGAACACTGCCAGTAATAAAGCAGCAAATAGCAAGTGTCAGTCCCCCACATTTGATACAAACACTGGCTTGCAGTTCTCCAAGTGCCATTTTATGCAGTAAAACTTGCTTATTTTTTTCCTTTTGGCTATTTCCTTAAACAAGAATTCTCAAAAAGCCAAACACCACAAGAGAATTATTCAGTGGCTTCCCCTAAGTGTCCTTGGCTGCCACTGAACTGGTGTGCCCCACTATGAGCCAACAACCTTCCTGTACACGATCAGAGTGGGCAGAATATTATTCATTATTACTACAGAATATTATTCATTTTTACAGAATATTATTCATTCTTACTACCCAGCAGTACCAAAGAGTGATCTCATGAACAGAACACCTCCAAGGGAAGGCTCAGTCCTGCCCATGGGCTGGAATCACCTGCAGGCTGAACCAGATTCCAGCAGAAGCTGCAAGACTTGGGAAACCCAACAGACTCATTTCTTCCAGCAGTGACCCTAAAATCCACTCATGATGATCTGATCTTGCCAGCTACTGAAGTGGTCACTAGCATTTAGCAGAAAAACAATTAAGTGTGAAGCATTTTAAAAATAAAAAGCAGCAATTAAAATGTAAGAAAAAATATTGTTTTGCTACCAACAGTTCCTCAACACAGAAGAGTCTGGAGCCAATCCCTGAAAATCCCAGGAAAGAATAATTTTAAAAATGGTTCAATTTGGCTTTACAATGTTTGCTCGGGAAAACCTACATTTAATATTTACTCAGATATTTTTGTCTCGCAAGATTCTTGTTCAAAAAATCTTAGGCTATTTTATACACATAAAAGCCAAAAATTATCTGTATTTAATACAAAACAGAGCACCCAAGAATATACCTGGTGCCCATCCATGCTGCCCTTTTGCACAGGAAGGCAATGTGGACATTCCTCTCATTACTACCACTTCTAAGGCAATACACAAGCCTTGTGTAACTAAAAGTAATTCTTTATATTTTGCAGTACTGAGGCTTCTGCAAAGCTTCACAAGAGATGGAGAAATATACTTACTTTTACCAGTTTTACTCCTCCCTATGGATTTGCTTTAAGGCTTTTATTAACAGAGTGGAGAGTTACTGCATCCCCCAGCTGACAAACAGATATGGAAAACACCCTCTCATTTACCCTAATTTCCAAGCTGTTCCTCACCCTTACAGGCACAGAATACCCAAGAATTCAAAGGTGTTTGAAAGGGGAAGAGAAAAAGAAGAAAATAAAAACCAGCATTTGCATTTCTGAAATTAAGAAACCTTGGGAAACTCCATCTGCCACCACACTTTGATCAAGAGAAGCCACCTTCTTACACAGCCTGGCAGACAGCTCTGAACTAGCAAGCTTTGTTCTCAGTAACAATAAATAAATTAAAACCTTCATCCTGTGGTGCTATAGCCCAGGGTGCACATGAGTTTCCAGTCCAAATTCAAGTCAGTTTTGTTCACCAAAACTTAATAACTTAACTTCCTAAACTTAAACTTAACTTGTATACTCTTATTATAGAATAATAACTCAATAACTCTTCTTAAACTTAAAACTTAACTTCTCTTGATATTGCCCTCCCTGGGCAGGAGACAAAGACTTGTGGCACCTGAGGAAAGCCACAGCTCCCTGCCTGATTCCTAAAGCCAAACCTGCTCTGCTTGGACTTCTCATTCCCCCCAAAAGCTGCAGCCTGTGTTAAACAAGGTTTAGGAAAACTGCATTTCCCTTAGCTGGGCTCACACACAGCCTCATTGTCAGGTCCTGCTCCTGAACCTGGGGTTGTGCCCCAGTGCACCCTGAGTTACAGCTCACCTCCCTGCTCCTGTGTCACCATCCCTCAAACAAGAGCCCCTGCAGAGCCTTGCTGAGGCTCCTGCTGAGGAGCTGCCCCTCGGGGCTCTCACCGCCCCCAGCTCTCTCTCAGAGCTCTGAATTCTTTCTGTCACCCACTAGAGAAGCTGACAAAGCACATTCAGATACACCTGTACTCCCCTCCTGGTATTTTCCAGGGAACAATTCCATTGCCTCACACTCTTCCCCCATCACTTCCCTGTTCAGTGAACTCTGATGAAGTCAGGCAAGCCCTTTATGTTTTTCTGCTTACATTGTGGGTTTTTTAATCCTGCTGGCAGTTTTATGAAATGTTAACTTCTCTATCCACCAGGGGGAAAAAAGCAAACCACTTTTTAAATTGAAATTTCAGCATCAACAGCTGAGTTTTCAAACCCCAGAAAAGCACAGTGGGAGAGGATCTCACAGGTCACCCTTCTGTCCCTAGCAAGGAGAAATTTCACCTAGGTCAGTTTTGCCAGAGGCAGGTTTAACCTGTTCTGTCAGCTCTGCTCACTACCCTTTGTAGCAATCCACATCAGTGCTCCACTAACAGTACAAAGGATTTCCACAGCATCTAACGTGAACCTTTCCCTCTGAAATTTAAGTTCCTTGCTCCACCTTACATGGACATGAAGAACAGACACTGACATGTTCTGGCAGCTTCTCACATACCTGAGCAATTGTGATTTTCCTTCTCAGCCTCCTCTTCTGCAGAGGTCCTCCAGGTCCTATTTCCTGCATGTCTGACCACTCCTGCTCCACTCCTCTGGCTCCCTGTTTCTCAGCAGTGCTGTGCACCTGCACTGCTGTGTTTGAGGCCATAATAACCAGTGAAGAGTTCAGCTCATGGCTCTTGCAGGTTAGGGGTGTGTTAAATACATGGTAAATGTCTCTTTGCACAACAGCAGCAGCAGTGATTTATTATTTCCAACTGCACAACACTGACTCTTCCCCAGCACATGACCCCCACGAGCCCTAGGACTGTTCTCCAGCACTGCTGCCCAGTGGGCTCCACTCCTGAGGCTGAAAATGTCCATTTAAATATTGCAACATCCATCTTTCCCCTCTGAATTCCATCCCAACTGCAAAACTCATTTGGCCAAGATTATTTTTAGTTCAGCAGGTCTCCCAGCATACTTGCATCCTGTGCTTTCAAGTCACCTACAAACAAATATATTCCTGTACTGGCCTCTGCCAAGGTCCACTCCAACAGTGAGCAGCTGCTGCTCCCTGGCACAACCACCCAACCCCTGTGCTGCAGAATTCACTCACCCAGTCCTGAGTGACCCACAGGAGGGCACCCACCTGGCACAAACACTGCTGAGCAAACCCTCCCTGGGCACAGCCAGCAGCACCTCTGCCTGCCCATGTGACAAAAGCAGCTCTGCTGATGGCTCCAACACTTGGAAGGACAGCGTTTCCAGGCCCACAAAAACCCCTAGAAGACATCTAGTGCTTCATATGTTTTGTTTTTTTTAATTCAGAAAGTCTCTCAGCACATCTATTATAAAGATCAATTAATTACATAAACTCATTCTTTTTTATATACATTACAGCTTTAAAGAGTGATATTATAGGACTGTGTTTAAAAATACCAGCCTACAGAAGACATTTATAGCACATATACAGCCCATCTTCCTTCATTCTACACCAAATATACAACACTGAGAACCGTGGTACACAACTGCAGGGAGAGCTGACTGACAAATTGCACCTTCCCAAAGGATTCCATCTGCAAGTGGCACCGCTAGAGAAAGCAGATAATGCCTGACAGGCACAAACATTCACTCTGACAAAGCCACCTGAAACCTGAATCAAAACCAAGAGAACTTAAAGTAGTTTTCCATTCAGGATATAGCTCTGAAGGAATAACTCTGCAGATTGCTGCAAAGTGAAGAAATATGTCAAAACACAAGGAGCTGCTTAAAACTGCAGGGATTTCTCTGTGACTATCACTTGACACTGCCTGCTAGGCAACACATTTAGTGGAGGAGAAACACCCAGACCTTCCCAGGCAGGCACAGCAGGAAGCTGGGGATCCTCTCTCAATCCTGACTCTTGGCTGCTCACTGCCAGCACAGGAACATTGTAGCAAAGTCATGACAAATTTTTACAGCACTAGTATCTCACACAGTGTGTTATTTTGCTCTCACAACAGTTCAAAAAGACAAAAATGTTCTAAAGAGTGATAAAATCACTCTTTAGTCAATGAATATGTAGTATTACTGAAACATTGATGACAATATGCTACTCCCATGTGCTCAGGTTTCTCCTTGGTATTTATTACCCATTCCGAGGGAAGTGTAGGCTGATTCAGAATATGATGGCATAACAGTTTTAGAAACATTAGCTAACATAAACTAGAAAATGGTTTAAATGGTTAAAACTTTTGTCTAGTTGGTTCTTCTACAGAAATATCTATTAAATACCTAATTTAACATAGATGGAGGTCAGATCTCACAACTGACTTAGTACTTTATCAGTATGTAAGAAATGAAGAGTTTCTTTTCCCACCAGCATCACGCACAAATACACAGCAAGGTGGATAAAACTTTTGGTGTAGAAGGGATTTTGAAGAGAAATCCAGTTAAGAAGGCATGATACAAATTCACGTGCCCAACAGCATCCTCCAGGGTAACCTACCTCAATGTCTTGTAGGCTGAACTCTTTTTGATCTTTGAAGTTTGCAGCTCCTGCGCTCAGTTCCATCAGCATTTTTGCTATTTCTGGTTTTATTGCTGCTGTGAGTCGACTGGCCGCTTCCATGACATGTTCCTGCACGTCTTTCAGTTGCATAGCTGCCTTGGAGTAGTGCGAGTTCCTGAACACGCCGCTGAAAAGGTCCGTGAGGAAAGTGCTCGTTCGGCAGAAGACGTTGAGCGCATCCAGGTACTTGGAGATTCCCTGCTGGATGTCTGCGATGGGAGTGGTGTGGGAGGCGGGGTGGGAGCAGCCGCCAGCAGCAGCTGGGGACACCAGGGGGGTGCTGGGGGACGCCAGCGGGGCGCTCAGGGTCCTGCCCAGCTCGGGCATTTGGTACTGCTGGTGTTGCTGCACCTTCTGCTTGGACCCGCCAAGCAAGAAGCGCCGCTTGTAGTCCATTTTGCTTTCTTGTGCACTGCAGCAATACATAAGTGAGTGCTTGTCCAGAGAGTTCTCCAATTCACAATCACTTGTCAAATTCCTTCCTCGGGTATCTATGTACAGTAACAGCGCAGGACTGTGCACGCAGGTTTCACAAAAGGCATTTCAGAACGGCAAGCGCCTGTATAATCTGTATCAGCAGTGGGAACGGCAGCACATCTGCTGACTCCGTGTTTTCAATGCTGGGTGCAGCCCTGCTGCAGTTATAAACTGTACTCACAAAGCAAGCCCAAGTGTCTCAGTTCTGCTCTGTCCCTTGTGTGGTATCCCCTCCGCAGGCAGGAAAGCCAACTGGAGCAGAGGAGTGATCGCCCACAAGTTCTTCACAAGCACAACACTGTCCCTTGCTGTTGCATCTACAAAAGTTAATTTTGTCAATGCAAGTAATAGTTTTAGAAGCAATACCTTAATACAATTCTCCCATTAGTAGTATCAGGAAAAGTGGAGCAAACCACCGATCAACAGCGATTATAAAAGCAGTGCAGAGGCTCTTTCCTTGAAAAAGCAAATCCTTACGTCAGCAGATCAAATATCTTCAAATGTCTTGACAGATCCAGTCTGCCAACTCAGTTTACTTGTAGTGTCTCTTCTTAATATTGGAGGGGGGAAAAAAAATCTGGACTGTTTACAGAAGACTTTGCAAGTATAAGCTATTAAAAACTGTAGTGTTTGTTATTGCAAGCCTTCTTCCCCTTTCCCTGTTTGTTGAGGTAGTTGTTTCCGTTGTAACTTTAACAAGTGGTGCTTCCAGACTGCATTTGCCCTCAATTGCAGACTCAGAACAAAAATGCACAAATGTATTTGTAAGGCCTCTAGGTCATTTCCTGTGAAAGGGGAAAAAAAAAAAGTTATACATTAGAGAACAATGAGAAGGTTTGAAAATTTAACTCCTGCAGTGTCCCAGTTCACATTTCTGGGCACACACTGTCAGCAACACCCAAGATCCAAAGGGAGAGAGCTGAGAGAGTTTAAAAGGCTGTTGGAAGCCAGTGTCATCCTGTGGCTAAACTCAACACTGGGATATTTTCCTGTTAATTCTTTCATTGTAGGCTGTCAAACTTAAGAGTCTGCTTAATCCCCAGTGCAAGTCCTGCACAGTTAAGAACAGTGAAAGGTTATTACTGCAGAGCTCAAGGGGAGTTAATCACATTTTCTAATCTCATCCTTTAAAAATAATTTAAAAATTGAATCAATTAAAACTTATTTTCATGCACCATAATTTATTGCAGAACTTCCCATTTATTTTAATAGTTTACTAAGTCAACAGATACAGGTCCCTTTTTTTTATTTAGTACAACAACACATAAATCTGCCTAATCCTACCTGAGATTAGCTGAGAAATACAACATTCATGTCCCATTCCAGTGTGATGGGCAGGCAGCATCTCTCATTCACAAGGTGGTACACGAGGCACAACTGCCTAAGAACCTGACTGCTCTAAATAACACTCTCAGCACACATCCAGCTAGGGAGGAAGGACAACTTCTGTACTGCCCTGCTCCTGCTGGCAACCCCTGGTGCAGCTGCAGAGCCAAGAGCTCCTTAGGGCATCTGCAGAAGTTGAACAGAGCCTGGGCAGTGGGGCAGGGATGAGATGGAGCACAAGGTGTTCAACACCAGACACTCACACAGTGTCAGGGAATATCAGAAGGATACAACTCCTCCCATCAGTTTGCCCAGTCCCAGCTCCAGTCACACTTCAGGCCCCTCTCTCCCTCTCCTACACAACCCCCTTGATTCTATCAAACAAGGACATCCCTTTCCTCACTGCAGCAATTGCAATGTCAAAGGTACTCGGAAGAATAATCCAGGAACCCTTCCATTTAACAACAAAATGTTCCTTTGGCTATTATATTTGAGCAATGAAATCTGTAGTCCTATTGTCAGAATGGTTGGGGAAGAATTTCTTATTTCCATCTGTCTGAACACATACAATATTCATTCATTCATTCATTCCTTCCCATTTTGGCACATATGTAGGATACAAGCATCCCACAGATAAAGAAGGCAAGACACAGCAGGACAAAACATCCAGAGCTGGGTAGTTTCATTCCCAGTAAAACAGGACACAAGTTTTCCAGGAAATCATTGCTGCAGATGGTTCAGAGATCTACAGCAAATATTCCTTCTTATTGGCACTTTTAAAACCTAAAACTCAAAGGAACTCCCATATGCATTTCAGCATCCTGAAAGTACTCCAAGCTGACTACTTACCTCCCTCTAACTACTTCTCCCAATATTCACACTGAATGTGTCAAAATGCAAGAAACTCATTAAAACCATAATTTTGCAGGATGTCTTGATATCACGTGCATAGCTGAAAGTAATTTTCTCCTTGTTCTACAAGTTATGGTGTCTTACAGTGGAGAGCATGATTAAATTGGTTTCCTTGATTGCATATAAATGAAGATGGAGTAAGAGAGTTAGTTAATTTAAATGCAACATGTAAGTAAATTAGTGATTGTTTTTCCTAAGTAGACATGAAATTTCTCATTGCAGAGGAACTTAAGAAATGATCATGAAAGAAAAAACTAAGAAGGAAAGGTTTTCAAGCTCCAGGGTACTGATTTAGATGAGATTATCAGAGATGCACCTCAGCTCAGTGCTTGTGATTACACAGAGCCTTTCAGCATCCAACACGCTGAACTCATTTGGAATGGTCAAATATTTAGCCATCACATAAACCTGCTGCATCCTAAAAGAACATAAATGCAATGAATAGGGAAAAAAATGGTGGCTTCATACTTTCTACAGTTACAAACAAAAATGACAAATCATTGTGTTTTACTTCTAGACAATTTTGTAGTCAAACTTGCAGGTACTTACTCAATTCTTCAGCTTCAAAATTCTCTTGCAATAAAACCTACACAGAAGCTTAAAGAGGACAGCTTGTCTCTTCAGCTGATATTTATTCAGAGAGAGGAAAGCTGCACGCCTCAACACCAGACATGTGTCTGAATACCATGTCTGAAACTCTAATGAGCTCTCTGACATGCTACATACAAAATAAACATTCCTCCTTTTGCATCTTTCCCTGAAAAAGTGAAGCACAGAAGGTTCCCACGCTCTCCCTTCCCTTCCCCACTGCTCTTGGTGTGTGCACTAAATGTGAGGGCTCCACACTGAACCGCAGGGACTTCAGGCCAATCTACCTCTTGCCACCTCAGGGGGAAAAAGTTACCAAGGGTTTAAATTCTAGTGACACACGAACAGCATGTTATCACCCAAAATATAACCTTAGGCTTATACTTCATTCTGTGGAAACAGAAATACTCACAGAAACCAAGTGAAGGAATTACCAAGAAAGTTACCATACCACACGAAAAGGTATTTTAGTCCTTCCTTTATGTAATCAAAACCAAAATAGTGCTGTTCAGGTACTATGAAACACTTATTGAGAACTAATATACAATATATAATTAGAATATAATATAATACATAATACATAATATATACCCAGGTCTACTACCCTGCTTGGCCAAACACTACTGGAAAAGCCCAACATGATGTTTGCATTCTCACTTCAAGGAGTTAATGTCAAAGTTAAGGAACTGCTACGAGTTTGGACTGTCTGAACTCCCAGAGAATCAGCTGCACAAGCTCCTCTAAAAATGGCCCCATTTGCATAGAGGAAACAAAAATTGCAGGAAAATGAGTGCAAATGCAAATCTACTCACTAATTATTTTAAATGCAGCATCCAAATATTTTTGCTTGGGTACTTCCCAGAAAAATGCTTTTTCTTAAATTCACCAGTCACAAGAGATACGACAAACAGGGAAGACTTTCAGGCAAGTGGAATTTGGTACCCCCAGCTTGCTTTGGACCAGCATGAGGAGTCCCTCTGTCCTGTTTGGGATTACCCTGCTACAAGAGGAGGCAACTTTCCCCCTGAATCAACACAAGAAATTGAGCAGAGGAAGCAGTGCTTTAAAAAAGGTTCTGACCTCAACTTTAAAAGCTGGCAAAAGTTTGCCTTCAGTTGGTCTTCTTTATGGATTCTGTTGTCCTTCCAGAGAATAAACAATAAAACACAGAAGATCAAGATAGTTCATCACACCTGAGACAACTTTTTGAATGTAACTCTTCATGCTATTTCATGCTGGTTTTAATTAGATGAGATACAGATTCCAAATCTCAGGATCAACTCAACACCGCACCCACCATTTATGTAAAACAAACAAGATCCAATTAATGTTCAAAAAAAAAGCTAACTCCAAAAGAGACAAGCCAGAGCAGCCAGATTGCTTACCCAGGAAAAGCCTGAACAAACAAACCCACGGTGAGGCCAAAAGGCCAGGAAGCTGCCAGAGCCAAGGGCCTCCTGTCAAAAACACACAGAAGTCTCCCTGACATTTAGAGATACAAATGTGGGGCAAATCCAAAAGTCACTTCACAAGGAAAGCTGCCATTCCACCCTCACAGGTTCCCACCACCAACATGTACATCCCATCCATCACTGGCCAGGCCACCCCATGCCCAAAGGTGAACACCTTAAACCAAAGATATTCCACACGGTCCTCAACACCTGCACAGCAAAGTGGGAGCAGGAGGGCAAGGGAAACCTGTACAGCATGGCCTGAGGAGTGCTCAGTGTCCCTCTGTCCCCAGCACAGCTGGCTCAGGGCTGGAAGAGGGACCAGGCAACAACACTTTGTGTGTGGGCATCCAGCTGCAAAGAGCCTGGAGAGGAAAGCACGGCTGGGAAGGACCTGAGTGACCAGGGTTCACAGGGGCCTGAGGACGAGGGAAGAGACCAGGAGCTGACTCCATGTTTCACAAGGCTGATTTATTATTTTATCGTATATATTATATTCAAACTATACTAAAAGAATAGAAGAAAGGATTTCATTAGAAGGCTGGCTAAGAATAGAAGAAAAGAAAGTAAAAGAGAGAGAAAGAGAGAGAGAGAGAGAGAGAGAGAGAGAAGAGAGAGAGAAAGAGAGAGAGAAGAGAGAGAGAAAGAGAGAGAGAAAGAGAGAAAAGAAAAGAGAAAGCTTGTGTCTCAGACAGAGAGTCTGAGCCAGCTGACTGTGATTGGCCATTAATTAGAAACAACCACATGAGCCCAATCCCAGATGCCCCTGTTGCATTCCACAGCAGCAGATAACCATTGTTATTTCCATTCTCAGGGGAAAAAATCCTAAGGAAAGGAATTTTCATGCGATGTGTGTGTGCCAGAGGTGGGGCACAGAGCTGGGGGGCACAGCCCAGGGTGTGACAGCAGCTCGGGGCTGGCAGGGGCAGGAGGGCCCCGGGAGGCAGCACAGAGCCCTGGCTGTGCAAACCTCACAGCAGCACAGAGGATCAAAGCACGGGCAGCCACCGAGCAGGAGGAATGGGAAGGGGCCAGGTGGGCCCTGGCAGAGGGTGGCACCCGTGCCCAGGTGAGCCACAGGCAGCCCCAGGGAGCAGCCAGGAACCTCCCTGCTCCTCCTGCTGCACAGGTCACTGAGTGCAGGCAGCAACACAAGGGACTAAGGCAGTGGAAACTCCTCCAAGCAAACTTTTCAGGATCCTCATACATAATCAGGTCAAAAAAAAAACCAGTCAGGTATCCCCAACTACTTTTCAGGCGCTATTTTAAGACAGACATCACATTTTTAAGTGGGAGCTGATTCATTTTAGACTCTCCCAAATTGAAGATGGATTACATCTATAAAACACATCTATTCGAAAATACTAGAAATTGGAATTTGAAATTACTAGAAATTGGAATTGGTCTGGAATTGAATCCCAGACCAGGGATTCAATATAAAAAACAGTTCTAATTTCAGCAGCAAATCTCAACCTGATAAATTAAATTCTGACTTTGACTACAGCTTCTCCACTACTCTCATCAATACACCACATCTATTTTTATTAAAATTGCCAGAGAATGGCACCTGTCTAATATATCCAATCCACCCATGAAGAGCAAACAGATCAAATTAAATGTATGCGGGCTTTTAAAATTTGTTTTCATTTTCAAACACAGTTGTGAACGCAAAACTTTTCAGAATAATACAAGAGCTGAAACTACATTTCAAAAATCAACAAGAACAGCCACCTTCAAGTAATGCTGGCTGGCAGAAAATATGCATCCACCTCTGACATCAACTAAGTTATTCTGCACCTGCAATTTCTTACCAACACATCATAAATACTTAAAGCATGCAAATGCTTTTATAGGGGTTGACAAGTATTGATTATCTTCACTAGCAGGGCAAAGGAGGCTCAGGGCTTCTCCAGACTCACTCCCACAGCTGGCAGGATGCAGGCACAGGAGAAGAGCCCCAGCAGCCCAGGAATGGCCAGCAGGGAGAGGATTCTCCTCACCCAACCCCAACTGCTTCTGGCTGGAGCCACAGATCCAGGATGGAAAACCAGCCCTGCTTTCCAGGGCTTTCTAATGGGGTGGGCTGCAGCCTCCAGGAGACCCAGGCACCTCCTGGATGGGCTTTTTTGTCACTCAAGTTGTAAAAATCTCCTATTAGAGGAGGATGGAGGAAAGTCAGAAATACACCATTACACCAAAATCATTTTAGCTCTTGTGAGCTCATGAATTGCTCATTGGGATTCCTTTTTGGCTGCTTGCCCAGAACAGTTGGAGGAAAAAAACCAAACCAAACCAAAAAAGCAGTCAAGTGAATCCTTAGTGAATCCATGAAGCTCCTGTTGGACACATCCTTCTCCCAGGGTGTCCCATTCCCAGGGGTGCCAGCAGCCACCCTGGCAGTGCCCCCGTGTCCTCCCTGCCCCAGCTGGGGATCAGAGCCCCCAGGGAGCTGCACAGGGCCTGTGCAGTTAGCACAGCTCAGCCAGAATCACACTGAGCACCCCCAATTTCCAAATTAATTTATTAATTTATTAATTTGGAACCTGCTCTCACTTAGCAGTGAAGCAATTACCAACCAAAGCACTGAGATCTGCTAAACAAGCAACCTGATTATTAACTCAAAACACCAATTTCACTGATGATATATCTACCTAGCTTTATAGACAGTTTCTGAACTAATTTATTATGCTTTTTTCTGAGTTTTCTTCCCTTCAAAATGACACTCCTTAAAGCAACAACAGTAAATTATTTGTGCTTATTTCTGTCTTCTGCATTTGTACTGAACAATCCTGTTGGGGTCATTTCTGTTAGGTGCCCAAAATGACAAGCAAAGACAAAAATGTATCTATGCCCTGCCCAAAAATCCAAATAACCAACAATTCTGTCATGAAAACCACTCAGAAACAGAGAGAACTGGAAAAGGCTGAAGAACATCAAATCTGGGGAGTTAGGTAAGTGCTGAGGGTCCTGCCTGCTCAGCACTACAGCACCTCACCTCCTTCAGACAAAAACCCTATAAACCTGTGTGACTGCACTCCCTAAAAGATTCACATGCCATGTCCCTCAGTCAGATTCACACTTGCCAGCCCAGGAACTGGATTTTTCCAAGGCAGAGCCTACAGTCCATCAGGAGACTTCTTGCACTTTGTTTGAAGTAAAACACACAACACTTGAAATAGCACTAACTCAAGTCTCAGCAATAAGACATGACAGCAAAAGGAAAAGCTGGTGAAAGGAATGTGTTAAATCAGAGCTTCTTTCAGCCTTGTGTGCCTCAGCCAATGTCAAAAATAGATGCTGTGTCAGATCAGGATCACTGCTTCAACCCTCCCTTGGCAATAGGTGCTTATGTTACCTATTCTGAAAGCAGGACCTGCTCCCCTTTGGAAACAGAAAGAAAATAATGCCCATTCTTTTGGGAAACAGCCTAACAAAGCCCCTGCACACAGCAAGAGAAATTCCCACACATGACTGTCAGCCAGGGGAGCCTCCAGGCTCCATTTCCCATCTCCCAAAAGGGTGCACTCATCACCACCACACTCCCCCAGCAGAGCTGGAAAATGTGCTAGGATGAGGAAAACCCTGTGGGACCAGACTGAAAATAAGCATAAGCAGCACAAATTTCAGTAGAAAAGGCACAGCTCTGCCTCCCAGAACAGCTCACCTGCAGAATTCTTTGATTCTACAGGACTGCCCAGGAAGAGACATCTGTGCCCATGGACAGCCATCCATGGGAAAACAAACTGCCCTTCCAAACAGGGGCAAAAACTGCAGGAAGGGTTTCAACCCAGGGACAGTCAGCTGACAATTCTGCAAAATCCTGAGATTAAATTAACATGTTCCTGTAAATGATCTTTTTAGGCCACAGATTCACTTCCTGCTGAAGGGAAGTCAGGAAGGAAAGGTTGAGCTAGAGAAATATTCCATTATAATATGTGGAACAGGAATATTACTTGGTCAGGCTTATGCACATTAGTCCAGTTATGGCCACCTGAGACAATTCCCAAGTCTGTCTTTGCACCCCCATCCAGCACATCACATCCACACTTGAAGTCCTTCTAAGCAGAAGCCACCCACAATTCTTCTTCACCCTGTCACTCCTGATTACTGTATTCAAAAGTATAAATGTAAACAGAGAGTCTATGATAGTTTTAAAAAGCAAGCACTTCACTGGAAAAACAAGCATTAAGAAAATAAATTTAATTGTTTCTCAGTTGTGTACTGAAAACTCCAAAAATCACCATTTTCCAAGTTTATGCAGAAAACCAGCTTTCACATGGAGGGGCGAACACAATACAATAAAAAACAGTAAAAAAAACTCCAACACTCAACCATCCTACTGTAACCATGAGGCTACAGTAGACATCTTAAACCTCTGGGCTCACTTCAGTGATGAACTTAGGCACATGTTTAGGTCCAGGTCCAGTTAGTGGTGTCTCCCACACAGTCAGGTAAGAGTTAAACTCCTTGTTACCCCACCAATTGCAGTTTTCCAGCACAAGCAAATGTCATATTTTGTTTTCAGTAACTGGGAAGAGATGTTTTCAATACACATTTTAAGATCCATGCTAGAAATTTCTACTAAAATTCGTTCAAGAGGTTTAGGAAATCCCTTTGAAGAGCTTAGTTCCTGCTGAGTCAGTGCAGATCAAGAAACCAGGCAGAAGGCTCCACATAGAGCTTTACTCTCATCAGCTTAAAAGGATTTGTCCATGGACTCACACTGCAGAAAAAGCTTCCACACCCAGAAAAATGGGAATAATTCCCACTCTTTGACCATGTACACAGAGAAATAAATGAAAGAAATTCTTCAACACATCTTCCTTCAACAGTTACGTTCTTCTGAGGAAGCTTTCATTGTCCTGAACAAATCACACCTTAAACAAGACTTGGAAAGACAAGTGGGAATAAGAACCCAGGTCAATACCACACTATTCAGGCATGACATACTGCATACTCTGACACATTTTATATATATATATATATATATATATACACACACACACACTCAGGAGTAAGGGACTAAAGACACTAGGTTAACTAGGGATAAATTTATCAACTCATACATGGAAAAAGAATCCAAACCTCACACAAAAAGTGATGAGCTCTGGTCTGATCATTACCATTGAGGAAGGTGATCTCAGGGCTACAGCTGACTGGTTTTGCTGAACATCAGCCTGATGCTGAATGGCAGAGTCAGAAGAATAGATCTGGAAGGGAACAGCCCTGTTGGAAAAGCCAGACACACACTTATGGCACTGCACAAATCCATGGTTTACCCACATTTCCCATTTAGTGTGCAGTTCTGGTCTCTCAGCACCCTCCCTGCCAGAGGGGCTCCCTTGGGTGACTGAACTGTCTGACCACAGGCTCAGGAAACCCCAGCAAGCTGTTGAGGACAGCTTTAAATCAGTATTGCCCACAAATTCACCCTGCTCTTGCCTTTCCCTACAAATCCATTTATAACCTCCAAGGGATAAAATAAAGGAGGTTGAGGTGGATCCTTTTGGAGCCTGAATGAGCCATTTTTACTTTGTCACTCTCTCCACCCCCAGCGCCCACTGAAGGCAGTGAACAGAAGTGCCACAAGGACACACTGTTTACAACTCCTCTGCAAACAGCAACATTTCCTCATCCCAGCTCAGCTGTTCCCTCTCAGACTTGCAGCCCTTCTGCTGCTCCTGCAAACACAGATCCCACATTTCAGAAATGCCCCAGGACTTTGCACTTCCCAGCACACACACACTTGAATTTTCCCACCGAAATAAAGCCCTAAGCCAAACTCTTTTAGGAGTTTGTGATGCTATACAACTTAAGCCAAACTCAGAGTAACTTCAGCAGGCATTTCAATTATTTTAGTGCTGTTGGATAAAAGTAGTGTTTCAAGGCAGAGAAAATTATAGCTCATCCACACATTTAAAGCTCTTGTATGAAGAAGGAAGTTCTGAGTACTAGAAACATGAGACAGATTATGTACAGCAAATCCTGTAAAGCCTGTATGTGAATTTTTTTGCCTGTTTGCAGCAAGGATGATGAAAGCTTTCAAAACATTTGGAGTAACTCAACACCAACAATCTTTCCTCACCCAAATTACTATGCTGCTCCTGAATTCTCAACACTTGCCACAGAATTCATCTACAACATTCTTGATACCAGACTACATTAAGGCAATGAAAAAGCCCTGCAAGTGCACTTTCTTAGCTGCATTAAATGTACTAATCCTAACCCCCTTGTATAAATGAAATGGCACAGCAGCATGTACTATCTAGCATGAGGAATCTATCCTCTTTCTCATTAATAACTATTACCATAAACACTCCTTTGTGACTGAAATTAAAACCTAATCCAATATTTACCAATATTTATTCCCTTCAGTACAGAGTAGGAGCTTTATCCTCATGCTCTCCCAACTCATTCATTGAAAGTCTCCTACTTGAGAAGTATTAAGTATTCTGAAATGATATTAATTTCATTTCCAAAAATATGAACAGGAGTCCAAATCAGAAAAACTGACATCAGCAGATCCCCTCAGTGCCACAGGACAGTTGCAGCCTCGGGGTTTTACTGTCTGTGCACACAGAGATTCTGTCTCCAGAGCACAGCTCCTGTCCCAGGAACAGCCTTTCCAAATGCTTTATGGGCTCACTGTATTTGAGCAGCATAAATTCATCACTGAACAGCTGGAGTTTTGCCCAGGAAAACAAACTATCTTCTCCACTGAAGAGAGAGACACGATGATTACGCCTTTCATATCCCTCTCATGTTGAAAATTATGGAATTACCAGAAAACTGTAATCATGAAAATGTTAAACTAAGGAGAATGTATTTTTACAGCAAATGAACATAATTATGTTTACCATATTTGGGCCCAAAGCTGGCTGGCAATCCAGTCTGTATATAGACAGCAGTATCTGATTCACTGTCACAGGATATGAATAAACCAGAGCAATCCAGTGTGAATTACAGTCTCCCTCCCCATAACAAAACCAAACATTAGTGTGTACATAATACTATAAAAGCATAATAGTACTGTAAATAGCAATTCCATAAATAGTAGTAGCTGAGTAGTTTTCACTTTAATTCTAAAAATCATTCTTGAACTAGACTTCTGTAACAGGAGACTTTTGGAACAGTCAAAATGCTTTATTTCTAACAAATCTAGGGTTTGTAATATATTATCATATGTAGAACTAATCTCTGTAGCTGATGAAGGAACAGTGGTGACAAGTAATTTGAGATCATAAAGATTAGCAAAGTAGGAGCAGTAGCATGCATACTTCATAACCTTTCCTCATTTTTTCTGATCAAAAAAGCTGCTTGTGTGTCCTGGGTACAGAATTCACCTCCTCATTAAGGCCAGAATTTTTAAAGCTTAATTAAATATAGATGAGATTTTTAAAATAGCCTTAACTCATCTTGCATAGCTGGGGCCAAAATAGGTTTAGTTATAAGCTCAAATACAGCACCCCTTCCAGTTTATAAATCTCTAATACAAATTCAAAGGAAAAGACAGAGCCCAAACTTGCCACCTGCAAGGTTTCCCCCTTGGAGACCACCCAGAGCTCAGTGTTTATCTGGCTGCTCTGCTGCTCTGCCTGCTTCACACAGCACACAGTGCAAACCTCCTTCCCCCAGGAGCTGCCCAGCCCTCTGCAGGTGCTGCCAGCAGCTGGTTCAGGCACAGCTCTGGGCACTCAGGATCCTCTGCCTGCCCCAGCCAAGGCCACAGCAGCAGCAGCAGCAGCTGCCAGTGCTGAGATGCAGACTCCAGTGCCTCCATTAGCTGCTCCAGTAATCCCACCTGCTATTTCAGTCCACACAATCATTTGGTGCCTCTCATCCACACAACGTAAATGCCAAAATAAGCCACAGGTCAACATCGAAAAGCTGCACACTGAGGAACTCTGCAGCAGCCCTGGGTCTCCTCCATCCACTCCTTACACTGAGAAAGCTGTAAGAAATTTCTGTCTTCAAAAGCAATTGTTCCTGGGGTTTACATTTTATATGCTTTTCCTGTGAAGACTAGCTTGATTAAAGTTATTTTCCTTTTATTAAGAAAAGCAAGTATTTTAATATTTTAACAATTGTTTTGCTGCTTCTTTCAAAACAGAGTTAACATTCTTAAAAACAAAGTTAATTTCTTTCAGTACAAATAAATTTACACGTTTGGAAAATAAATCCGGTGTAGATGCTACCAAGGAGTATAAATAACTTCCCCAAGAGCTCTTTGCTAACAAATGCATACACAGAATTCTGCTGGCACTCTCCTCCCTCCCAGCTCTGAGCTCTGCAGTAACTATACAGCAGGGAAAGGCACACAGCAGTCACACTGATGTGCACAGAAATACTGATGGAATGGGATTTTTGCCTTAAAAAAAACTGCCTTGTTCTTAGGTTGAAAATGATTCACCAAAGAACTCTCAAATATTTCCCAATAAAATCATCAGTAGTTAAATAATTATCAATCCTAATCTACAACATATAAAACACAGTACACACCACTTTACCACGTCCTGAAATTAAGAGTACTGAGAGTTTTATATAAACAACTAAGCCCTCAATCATGGGCATGATTTGTCACCAGGTTATGTGCCAAATATTTCTGCACTGGGTTGTGCAAGAACTCTTTTGTGCAGCAGAGGATACAATGGGATATTTATGCTGGTATAATGCATTTTGAAAGAGAAACAATTGTAATGTTTTAATCCATAAAACAAATTAACACAATGGGATTGATCTTTGCAGTAGAAATACAACATCCAGAGGCGAACATGGAGACTTAAACTTTGATTATTTGTTAGACCTTCCTGAAACCTCAGGTGTGTTCCCCCTGAAGCACCAGGTCCCAGCAGTGGCACACACCCAAGTGGGTGATCCCAAGCCCACACCAAACCAAATACATGCTAGGAGACCTCTCCACACTCCTTAAAAGAGCTGGAGTTGTTCACAAACTAAGACAGGACAGAAACATTTAAAATTTTAAGTGGCACCTTCTGATGTGTCAATTATACTTAAAATTTATTAGCAACATGAAAGACTAAGCTTCAGTTAAATGATATTTAGGTGACTCAAGCCATGCTGACACTCCTTCCCAGCAGCTTTTATTGACAAAGGGCTTTTCTGCTGCCCTGACAGTGACACAGGGAAGTTCTGCCAGCCACGAGACATTGCAAAGATGCCAAATACATTTAAGCAATGTCTCAATAGCAGCTGATGCATCTACCATGGATTTGGCCAGGCACCTTCCAAACACATTTCCCCAGGATCAGGTTTAGAGAAAGTGACCTTTTCAGCACCAGGACTGTCTGTGCTGCTGCCAGGACCCCCCCTCTGGTACCAAGCACTGCCCATGACTAATCTGGCACCAGCAAGGAGAAGGCTACAATGCACAAGGCTCAGCATCAGGGCAATTCCTCAGCCTGGCAACTCCTATTGTGTGCATTACTACAAACTCCCCCAGGCACCATTTTTAGCCACTGCTGGATTTCCTCCCTTCTCCCATCCCCCAGCCAGGCTCCAAACCTTGAAGTAACCTTGTTCTGTTCCCCCCCCAGAGACAGCTCCATGCCTGAAACATAACCTCTAATCTTATTTTCTATTTCTAGCATACAATTCACGACCCTTATCCCAATTTTTTAAATTAAATATCCTCCACATTGCACACTCTGCTTCCGACAGTCAGGACAGAGCATGGAGTATGTCAGAATTTATGGCCATATGTTTCTTGTTGAGGACAATTTAACATTGCTTTTAAGAGCATTAGAAACAATGTATTTATACAATATAGGTTTAAAGCTTTCTCTGGTAAAGATATTAAACACAACTGTCAGTACTCCACTGCAAAGAAACAGCTTAATTTGTTGGAAGGTTTATCTAAGACCTTAAAATACAACAGGTCTGCACTTCAGGGCAGTTTGCAATGCAGAGCATTAACTGCCAGCAATTATTCATACTTGAGAGACTATCTATGGACATTAGGTTAAAGTCTTACAAATTACAGGGGTTTGTTACAAAATCTCATCTGACACCATCTATTTATGAGAACTTTGCTTAAACTGGTTTGGGTTTTTGCAATGACAAAATATGTTTGTTTGCCATTGATTCTGTAACTTCTGTTAAAAAAGCCAATTAAAAGTGCCCTACTGGACCAGACACCCATCTAGGCCACAATGGCAGTGGTCAAGCCCTCCACTTTTAATTAATGACCAGAACCCATAACCCTCTTTCCTATTTTTACCAATTATACCCATCTGCACAGTTGCTAGGGCAAATGTTTTTCCATGAACAAATTCTCCCACAAAAGCACTTTGACACACAACAGCTCCCAGAGGAATGAAAAAAGGTTCCTCTGTCTCTGAAGTGCTGAAAAACCAGAAGTTTCCAGGACACATCCCAAGCCTGGAGCTTGCAGCCTGGCATGGCCAGGAGTGCCAAGAGGTACAAGCAGGGCTGGGTTTGCACCAGCCACGCTGAGCACGCCTCTGCCTACCCCAAAATGAGGATTTCAGCCCAGGAAGCCCCCAGGAGGGAGGGGAGCTGGGCACTGCTGAGCCAGGGCTGTGCCACCTAACCTGCTCCCTGCCCCTTAGGGACCACCCTCACTGACACTGAGGGGAAAAGGCAATTCCCATGGACCCACACCCCAAAACACTCACAACACACCGATACAGAAGCAAGTTTTCCAGAACAAGGCCAACTGTACTGATGTGATTTGATTAATTAGAGAATTAGCCAGCCTAGGACGCTAACAGCAAAGAAATTGCCACTAGTACTTCACAAAATTACTTTCCAAATTGTATTTCAGTCATGAACAGTTACAGGACAACTTGACCACAGAAGCAAAATTAAGAAAGAGGAATGATCCTTGAACCATGACATTAGGTGTTATGACACAATATGTAATTTTTTTACATATATACCTTATCAACGTTCTTGACAATCAATATGGGTTGTTTCACACCATTTTGCACAGGCAGTTCTAGTAAATACCATCAGTTTGTTCTACTTCTCTCTCCCACTCCTTCAGCTTCCATCCTATTCTCAGCAGGGCATCATTTGAATTTCTTACCAGCTCCACACAAAGCCAACAGTGTAAGTGGGAGGACTGCCTCCAGCAATTAAGAATAGAAGTAGGTAAGTGAACATATACCAGACTAGAGAAAATCAAGTGTGAGAACTTCTTAAGGTAGCAGAGCTGGATTTTGGAATGGACTGAAAAGCAACAGAGAAACTGTGAAGGCAAGAGTCACCTCATTAACATATTTATCCACTACTGGATATCATGAAACAAAAGTTATCAATGACAGCAGCAGCCCATGAGATTGATTCCTAGGTGACTCCTGGGGGATAACAATACTTTCTTTCTTTAAAAAAATTGGATAAAATTACACTGTCAACATAAAGAAATAGAAGTCAGGACTGCCTCATCCCTCAGCAAAAACATGATGCTATAAACCCATATTTTGAATGGTAATTTCACTGAGTCTTAAGGGTCAACATTTGAAAACTTCTGTACCACACCTCAAAAAAAGGACTCAAACCATCTTAAAAAACCTCACTGAGATTCTCATGTCAATGAATGACAGCCACAAAAATTTATCATGCCACTAGGAAAATATGTGAAAATATGTTTTCAAAAGGATACTGTTAGTCAAATGGAAAAAGAGTATCACAACAGCACTGTCCAACAACCCAGCTACTTCAAAACACTGAATTAATTAAGCATTTTATGGACACCAGAGTTATAAAATGCATCATTTAAAGAACTAATATAATATTGCTTGTCAATGTAAACATAAGTTAATTTTCCCACAGTCTCTGCCTTTACTATGAAAGGTACTGAAGCAATTCTAAGTCTTCATCGAGGACAGCAGTAAAGTCTTTAATTTTTCAGCACTGTTTCCACTCCCATCTTTCACAAACTTGTGGGAACACAGCATAGGTGGTTTTAGTTATGCTAAGAATATTCTTCATTAGTCATAAAGGATGAAGCCCAAGTTGTACCAGAGTGAATCCATACGTGACACCATTTAAAAATCATTACTTCATAGGGCAAGGGCTCCTGGAGCACAGTCACTGCTGCAGGCTGGAGCTGCATGCTGATCTGTGCCTTCATTTCCAATAAAGCATGCAATGCACATCCAACTGAGTCAAAACAACCCTTCCAACACACAATCCTTCAGAGGAAACATTCAAATTACTAATGAGCTCATGAAAAGCTTTGAAGCTCACTGAAAATTTAGCCTTTTTTTTTAATTTCTGAAAGAAAACCTGAGAACTATTTTTTGAAAAATCAGCCTTTGACTTGGAGCACTGGAGCATCAGCAGGTGCTGGGGGCAGTGCTGCTATCACTGCTGTCCCTGCTGGAGCAGGGTTAAAGGGACACTGAGCACCCAGTGCCTAATGGCTTTATTTGATACTTAACAACACAGTCACTAAACTAATGCTTAAAAATTAATTTAACAACCCCATTTAAATTAGTAAGTATGATCTACAAGGACACCAGTGTGATCTAGTAAACAGTGAATTGGCCACCGTGCCTTGTGACTCTGCTACCTGCCACAAACTCCTGGCACACCTGGCTGAGCTCACACAGCTCCCTGCTGGGAGCACACTGCAGATCCACCCCTCAGGAACACAGCAGGAATCTTCTACCTGAACACAGATCTCAGCTAAACCTCCACACTCACGGCTTCCAAATCCCTGCAGCCCCTGTGGAACCAGCACACAGCACTTACAGCTCAGCCACGCTCAGTTTGGACAGAACTCAATGCCCATGCTCTTCATAATCAATATTATGGAAACAACTACTTCCACAATGGCTCTGGAGAAGGTAGGTGAAATTATTATTTAGGGAAAAAATCCTTCTTGCATCTGCCTTAAGAAAGCAGCAAAGTAACAGAGCCCAGGGAACAATGGAGTGGTTGGGAAGAGCCATGCTGCTGGACCTTGACATCTAAGGCTTCAACTTCCACTGTAGTTCTATACTATGTTCTCTATTTAATGATAATGTCCCTTCTTCCACATTTTCCCCCATTAGGCAGGCTCTGATAAAAACCTGAACCTGTGTGTCCTGTGCCCCTGAATTACTGATGGCAGCAGAAGTGCCAATGGCTGCAGCACAACCAAAGAAAGCAGCAAATGCTTCTGCAGGAGGATTTCCATCCACTCTTGTTCCCCACCATGCTAAGATGGCAAAAAATAGGGAGCTGTGTTCCTACTGCACCAATACTCCTTCCTTCTACAGCTCTGCAAGGATTTTGCTCTGCTTTTAGAACTATTCTGTTAGGCAATTACAGTATCTATATCCTACATAATCCACAATATCTATCTGTAGAAACCTCTCAGGGAACACTATAATGCACAAACACAGGGATGCCACATTTATTTTCTGCATTTCTATTTATAACGTGAAGTTTGGAGTTTCCTGCAAATTCTGAACACTAAAAACATATCCTGCTTTTTTACTTCCAATTCAACAACACTGATCCATCATCAATTTCTTTTCCCTACTTTCAGATTAACTCCAGCCAGCTTAAACCTCACAGCATCAGACAAGGATCCTTACCACACACTGAGGTATTCATAGATTTGGTTTTACCCACAGCAATACAAAATATGGATTTCCTGCATGTACCTAACAATGCCTGCTACGTGCACGCTGCACAATGCATGCTCTGCCCACTGAAGGAGTCGGATTTCAATGAGACATTTTCTCAAAATTTCAAGTCTAGAAATAAATCAAATAATTACCTTCCTTCAAAGCATCCAGTAACACTCTGCAGCTGGAGCAGGCCATACCACTTTGTGCATTTATTTTATTAGGAACAATGTGTTCTAAGGACAGAACTGGGACTAACCACAATCAGAGTATTATTGGATACACCAAGGGGTTTTATCCTCTGCTACCACTTGTGCATTTCCATGAAGCAAGGAGAGTTTGGGCAGTGCTTTAGCTGCCCCAGGGACACTAACCCGCACCAAACTGAGTAACAATAACAGGAAATCTTTTGCATTTTCAGCATGGCAGATTCCTCTCCCCATCTTTCAGCTAACATTCCAATCCTCGCTATGTAACACATACAATCAGGAGAGTTTTATATGGCAATTAAAGTTTAAAGCAGGAAAGAAAAAAAGTATAACTAAAAGCAAGAACAAAAATAAGCACAGGGGAAAGGACAGTGACTGGATTCAGCAGCATAAAAAATGGAGATGATTCTGTGCCTGGCAATGAAACTGATGGGTTTTTTCACAGCATATCAATATAACAATATTCAAAATTCAGATGAAACTATATTTTAGGGCTCTCAAATGCTATTAGTGAGGCATCCTGCTGCTTTCTGAGTTGCTGCATGCCTATCAGAAAATCACTTTAAACAGCAGAGTCACTTGTAAAATGGAACCTTAGCTCCTCTTAGAGCTAATGTTTTATTCTCTGTCTGAAACAGAAAATTATTCCATGGACTGCTTTTCATATTCTTCAGGTGATTATGCTGGCATTTGTCTCTGAAGTTGAAACATACACTCTGTTTAGGGGTCATTTCTTTGTCCACACTTTGGTCACAACAATGGATTTTTATTAGTCCAAACTGACACTTATTTACTACTAATTAAAACTATTCAATGTTAAATTAAGCAACCTCTACTAGTAAGCACCTAGAAGATAACTACTCAAGAAAAAGCATCAATGAAAAAATCTTGTGGCATGGAGGTTTTTACCATACACCAATGTTGTAAATACCTGACTTGACTTATCCTGAATTCACAGAATGTTTTGGGTTGGAAGAACCTTAAAGCCCATCTCATCCCAGCCCTGCCATGGGTAGGACACCTTCCACTATCCCAGTTATCCTTGGTTATTCCAAGGGCCCATCCAACCTGGCCTTGGACATTTCCAGGGGTGGGGCAGCCACAGCTTCTCTGTGCCAGGGCTCAGCACCCCCACAGGGGATCATTTCCTCCTAATATTTAATCTAAATCTACCCCCCCTCAGCAAAGAACATTCTCTCTTGTCATAGTGACAGATTTAATCTTGTTATTCATAAAGAGTTTTTTACCTAATATTTGTAGTCCTAAAAGATTACATTGAATAGTCTGTCTCAATTACTTATTGAGTTCATGACCATGAGCAGTTGCTTTGCTGTGTTTCTTACTACCCTCTTCTCATATTTAACAAAACCCAACATTTTGTACAAAGAAAAGAAAACAAACAACAAAAAAAAGAGGAGAGGCACTGCAGTGTAAGTGCAAGTAAGCCACAAGTACCTGGCACACAACCTTCAGCTCACCACCAGCCCAGCATGAGGCAGCATCTTCCATAGGGAAGAACATGGAGCAGCAGCTTTAGGAAAAAAGTCATTTACCAGAGAAAACAAAAACCAGTTCTTCCCTTCACATCATCTACAAAGCATGACTTTTGAAGTATTAGTCCTGTAAATGCTGGTTCTTACCAAAGAGGTGCACAGCACCTGACCTGCTGTGCTGGAACACCCAGCAGTTAAGACAAAGGCATCTTACACCTGAGGACACACAGGACACACACACTGACACATGTAAGTCAATTTGTCAAGTGTTTCCCTCCTCTGAGGGTTATTCTGCAGCTGCAATTACCATTCCCTGCTTTTTTTCAGAATATATGAAGTGGTTCCCCTGAGACCCCAAGGTTTGGACTGTGTCAGACAGAAACCCACCAAGCTTTGGCCAAAGCACCACCTGCCTGTGACAGTGTAAGGCCAGGGAAAGCCACTGAGCTACAGCACTTGGGTCAATGGTGTGATGTAAAAGAAGAAATATTAAAAATCCTCAACACGAATCCTTAGCAACAGCTAAATAAAGGATTTTAAGTCCACTAAGGCTACAGTGCTTTGAGGCACGATGAGGTTTTTCACATGCTACTGAGCACAATAATCAATATTCACACACAGCTACTTCCAATTTTGCCTAAAGTCTACTGTTCCAAATTATACCAGTTTAACTTTGCTCACATTAGAATTCATTTTAGAGAAAAATATTTAGCATAGATGCAATATGCAAGATGCCCTGAATTCATATTATAATTTATTCTTCAACACACTGAACATCTGAATCAAAACACAGGACACCTTCCTGGGAACACTCATGATTATGAAGACTGGATCACTTACAAAGCTTTAAGTCAAAAGGAAAAGGAGCATTATTATGTAGTGTAGAAAATTTAGTAAACTATATTAGACATGTTTTTCTTGGTCTTTCATTTCATGTGCAGCGAAATACAATCAACACAGCAGAGAAAACTCATGCTCCAGACCAGAATATATCAAACAGCATATGCAAAGAAGACACAATATATTGCCTCCCTGAAAGCACAAGAATTTTTGGAAAGAACCTGCTTCATCTGTCCTACAACAATTTCAGAACAAAATATAGATACAACCTTTTAGCAGAAAGCAGCTGACTGAAATATGTCATTTCCTCCTGTTTCAGAACGTGACTTAAAATACCAGTAACAACATATGACATCAGACAGAGAAAAGCACCCACTGGCTGCAATGTGAAGCTGAAAAAAGCCCCATAAAAATGTGAATGTCCCAGGAAAAAGAACAAACTACAACATTAAGCCAAATGTCATATAAAGTCATATAAAGCCAAGTCATATAAAACCAGCAGCAGTCTTCATCTCTCACACTGCATAAAGTCAAGGGCCATGAAGGCCTCTCAAGTGAAACACAGCAAAAGATGCTGAAACAGAGGAGAAGGCAGTCTAGACAGACATTTCCATCAATAATCCCCCTGAGTGCAAGGGAATCATGAATAAGAGGGTAAGGATAGAGGAACTTGAAGAACAGCAACATGCCAACCTACAGACATGTCCTCAGAAGCTTAGTGTAAAAATCACTGCAAATTGTCACAACCCCCCATCAATGCACTGCACAAACAACAAACTGTGCAGCTGTTTAAGAGCAAATTAAACTTATATCCTGCACCTTTAAAGGCAGAGGAGCTCCTCTGAGAAATTCCCACAGCATGGTGTTCACCTAACACACCTGGGCAAGAACAGCCTCCAGAAACACCCCAATACACAGCACCCACCTGGCACCTCCTGAGGGACAGCTCCTGGCATCTGCCAGGCACCTGATGATCACTGAAATATGGAAAAGGAGGGCACACACAGGAGCTCTCATCTTCTAACCCATGTTCAGCAGAAGCACAAGTACAGAGCAAACCATGGTCTGTTTTTCATTTGTTTGTCTGTATCAGACAACCCCAGTCAAACCTCCTACCACCCAACCATTCCAGAAACTAAGATTAGAAAAAAAAAAAAAACCCAAACAAGCTCTTTTCCTGCTGCATCTTCAAAGGAAGAAAATGCACTTTACCCAAAAAACATTTCCCTAAATCTTGTGTGTCAACGACAGATTTAATCTATCATACCAATTCATCACCACAAAAATGTAACATTCCTATACAAAACCAAAAAATGTATCATTAGTGGTTTTCAACAGATTTCATATCCAGAAACATCTGCAGAGCAATGGATTCACTTAACCAGTCAAGGAACTTTTCTAACCACTAAAGCAAGCAACAGATTGACTTCAAAATAGCACAGGGCAGATGTACCACTTTTCCACATGGAAAAAGCTCTAAGTGCACTTGACCAGAGACTGCCAAACCAGAGCTTACACTGGCCCACAACCCAGCATTTGGTCTTAAAACTGAAATAGCCATTCATGTGAAAGACAACATTTAAATTAGCACTGATAATCTGGATCTGTAGAATATCTTTGCTAAGAAGGAGGTATGAACAAGGCTGTGTTAAATTCACAGCCAAGTTTTATATAAAATTTGCTAATTACCAAAGTTATTTTGTAATACCTGCCTAAAACTTTACAAGCTTTGCTCCCCTTTGGGCCTGGAATGAGGTCAAAGTCCTGAATTCAACATCACAATCTGTTGCCCTGGAAATTATTGCAATGTTTACACAAAGAAGTTTATTATAAGATCTAATAGGATTGCTCAAAAAAAATGTTTTCATTCTCCTTCTGAAGGCAATACAAGACAGACAGAAAGACTCCTCTGAGTAAGGACTTCTCCAACATTTTAATACAGAACCAAGCATGCTCCCAAAAGCAGAATGTTGCTATACCATGCTCTGTTTTTCAGGGTTTGGTTCTAATAACTGACATTTCTTTCCAGGACTCCATACAATTTTCATCAGCATGAAACAAAAATAAGCCAGAAAAAACAAAAACGGAACTACAAGTTCACATACACTTCCATTACTTTAGGAAATTTAATTTTTGGTTGACCTACCCTGCTCTTGTATACATAAACTTGACCAACTTCTCTTTAAAAACAGCCAGAACAAGTGTAACACTACCAAAGCCTTGACCTTGTTTCTATCAGAAGATGTGCACCTATTCACACTGGTGGAAGGACAATTTATTTGTACTGCACTATGAGTTACTGAAGGATGTCCAGTTTGCTCTCTGTACATAAGGAATGTCCAAGTAGCCACTCACACCTCTGCTCTGTCATCTGTACCACTCACAACTGAACTCAGTAAAACAAAATTCTGATCATTACCAAGTTTCTTCATTCTGTTTATTTAGTAAGTTAAAGGTTTTTGTTTTTCCTAAAGAATATATGCATATTCAGGAGAAGATCTATTTTTCATCATCATATTAAAGTTTTTGATTGCATCACTTGCAAATGCTTATCTCATATAGCAGAAAGGGTCGATCTTATTGCCTTATTATTTAACTATTTGCAAGTTGTATTGCTCAGCCGAAAAACCACAAATAAATATCTAACTATGTGTTTGGTAAGAGGCTAAATAAAGTTTATTCTGCAGCTCAGAAACATGCACTGATGAGGCAGGACTCTGGAACAGTGTCCTCACACAGTTTGAGTCAATGCTATTCCACACCACCTGGCCTTAACTCCTGCTTGCACCAAGAGCTGCAGAGCACTCCACACAAGCAGCATTGCTACTCTCCTCTCCCACCAAGTACCTTCTCTGCTCAGGATCTGTCCATCTTTTACAAACACAGGGGCCTCGAACAAACAATGAACACCTGCATTCATTTTTACCTGCATTTGACAAACATGGCTTCTTCTGAGTATTTGCAGATTACAAACTCATCCTACACTGAAGTTGCCCTGAAGAAGAACACACAGAACTGGAAGAATAACATTTTTAGGTACCCTCTTCCTCCTTGTATCCTTCCTCCTTCCACACGATACAAAACCATCTGGTGCAAGATTTGCAAATAGCATTCTGAGAAACATTTTGAAATACTCACCAGAAAGAGGTTACGTTCCTCAATCTTTTGGAGTGTGGCACAGAATGACATTTACCCACTGTGATCTTCCCCTGTGATTCCCCAGGCTGTCACTGCAGCTGGGAGGATGCAGCCACGAGAAGAGTCTTTCAAGAAGAGGAGTGTTTCTGTGTGTGTCCTTCCTAGGCCCCACAGCCCTCTCTGCTTTTCAGCAGTTTTGTTACATGATCATATAAAAAGAATAGCTGGCTTCTTCAGGATGAGATTACCAGCTACAAATATTTTTAAGGGACTTCAAAAAATGTTACCTTGTACTTAGACTCTTAGGAAAGATCTCCAGATTTTCCTGGAATGTGAGCTGCAGACCTTCAGGTGCTTTATCTTTCTCCAGGGAAGTCCTTGTGTTTGGACTCAAAGTGTTCTCAGGTACACAGCCAACTTCTGTAATATGTACAGAAGAGCAGGAAGTTCAATTTCATTAAAAATGCCTAGTATCATTGCTCTGAATATCCTGGTATGAGACAAATCATGTGGACATGCTTCAGAGGATCTAATTTTACCCCAGTAAATCCAGAGGAATTCCCAACACCATCAAGAAACTCGCAAACATACCAGTTATGACAGTCAGGTAATCTGCTTGGGAAACTAAAAACACTCAGTTACTGACAGGATTAGAGATAAATTTCATTGGTAGACAACCCTCACATGAATGAATCACACTAGAGATGCCTGTGGAGAAATGGAAAAAAGGAAGTCCCTTGTTCCTGCTCTTCTCCTACCCTGTCCTTTACAACTCTGCTTTAGAGTTCCCAAAACGTGTTAAAATAAAGCATTAAAGAAACTAAGTTCAAAATTATTATTTCTATCAAGGGAAACAAACTTTCTCTTACATTCAGAAGCTGTTTAGGTTAAGGAGATTTATTCTGCTTCCAGATTGCAGAGTACACGACACAGAGCCCGAGGAATTTTCTATAATTGGACAGTACCATTTAAATGTCAACTTTGAGTGCACAACTAAACAAGAGTCACACCTAAAACACTGCTATTAAACAGCCAGTTGACATGTTCCCTTACAGCATTCTAACCAGCACAGAGGTAGTGTCAGGAAAGAACAAAAATAGAATAGCTCAACATGAGGAGTGACCGACAGGGTGGTGGAAGAATTCTCCTGTTGAAATTTCCCAAAGAATCTATCTTTTGCAATGCTGTTGTACAGAAATGCTTACCAGAAAATGTTAATGCCTGACAAGTACCCCACTGTAATAATGCTTGATAAACCACAGAGTCCCGTTGACCCCACACCCCCAACCACCTGAAAAAGCAGAAAACTCTTAGGAAAGTCAGCAACAAAAGATCACAAAGAAGGAACAATGAAAATCTAGCTAGCCTAAACCAGAAAATACTCATCAGATATATCAGGGAGAAAATGTTACTAAAAACATAAACAGGAATTGGTCACAACTTAGGGATGCATTATAAAGATGTTTCCTAAGGCATTATTTTGTCAATGTGACCCTAGCAGTAAAACATGGACAGTTACTCTACAGCAAATTTTTTTTTTTAAGTTTTTGGTTTGCTTTTTAGCTAATACAGCAAAAATTCTATCTGCCAATGCTATTGTGTTCTCCTACGAGGGCTTTCCTTAGAAGGAAGAATATTTATTTCCTTAGTGCAAATGGTTTTCAAAGCCAAGTCCTAGAATACCACACTTCCAACTGGAGTTGGAAAAGCTGCCGTGTGTTATCACCAGACTGAAGCCAATTTGCCATCGATGGAATGCAGTATCACAGCTGGGAAAATGCCTGGCGTGCTGCACAGCCTCTCAAAGATGCCTGAAAGGCTCACAGAGCCCCAGCTACTCCCACCTCAGACCCACCCCTACCCTCAGAGACATCCCAGGGCTCCCCCAGCTGTACCTGGGCTCCTTGGCATTCCCCTTTTCAGCCCTTTTGTCATTCTTCAAGGCTTGACCAGCATTTCTAAACCTTCTATTTTGCTTTTTCTCACACACACTCACTCCTTTTTCTTTTACTCCAAAGCACTCCAGCCTGAATCCCTGGAAGTTGGTTTGCCTCATGCAAAGCTTGTGACCTTAACAGAATCACACAGATCAATTCCCCAAAATTTATCTTAAATAACCAACACAATAATTCATTAATTACAGCAGGGTAAGACCAGATTGAAACTCCAAGACCACAGTTCTCAAAACAATTTGTCTAGTCACATTAGAGCTCTTCAAAGTGAAACACACCTCATTACCATCAAAATTATCATTCTGAAGTTCTATTTTAAAATTCTTTTTTTCTCTCCTTGTTTTAATCGTCATTTGGACAAAATTCAAGGACTGGACTAAACCAGTTTATCCACAGAACACTACAAGACTGGAATCCTATCAGACCAAATTGGCAATTCACCTGCAAAGCAGAATTTGTGAATGGAATGTGTCCTATTCCCCCACACACACCTTAAGGGTTTCTTTGATGGCTGAAAGGACAAATGTCTAAACAGCTCCTAATGTAAAATTGTCTTGAGGTACATGAACAGCAGAAGAGAAGAAACACAAAGCCAGAGGTGCAACAAACACAACTTCAAGCTTCTTCTCAGTGAGTGTGAAACCCATCTTTAACATATTCTACTTAATTTTCAATACATTTTTTCATCCTACAAGCCAGAATTTCAGATTTTACAGGTATCAAGACACAGGACCTCCTATGGTTTAGATCCACAGTCCCCACTAAGTGTCCAGCACATACAAAATCCAAACAGAACCTGGAATGCACCGTGGCCCAGAAGCATGGGATTGCCTCCAGCTTGTCACCAAAGGCCTGGGCAGGGCATCCAGACACATCACCAAGCTCTAGGAGGAGCAGAGCAATTACAACACAGAGTTTTGTCAAGTGCAGCAGCGCCAGTTGCCCTCAGAGCCAGCCCCAGCAGAGCACCCTGTGATGAGGTTACCCATGCTGCTGGAAATGTCATCTTTCATGTTCAACATAAACCCCTTCTGTAGCTCCTGACAATACCCTGGCATTGTTTGCAACACGTAGGTTGTTGCACTGGCTAACACCCAATTCCAGTAATAATATTCTATCTACCTACAATCACCACAAGAAAATACTCATGCTCAGCCCTGACTGGTCCTGCAGCACAGCAGCAAGCTCCCGAGAGCTGCCACACTCCAGCAAGCTCTGTATCTCCCTGTGCAGTTACCTATCTGCACTGATCAGACACTTCTCCAGAACTCTAGAAACACCTTGAGATTACTGGGAATAAAGGAGCTCTTTTCATACAGCACAATTAGTCATATCAGCAGTGATAGCTATTTTGAGCAGCACCCATTAATCACTATCATTAGCAGGATTTCTGGTGTACCAGCATTCATTGTACCAAGAACAAGTCTTTTCCTATTACAGTACTACCACATAAACAAAAGCAGCAGCACAATTTCTCTTGACATAACCCTGTTTTGAGTAAGGCAAGTGTAAGCACTTAAAATGACTGTCAGTGTCAGATTTAAAGAAAAGCTTACTTAGGACAGAAAAATACAATTGTTTTGTTGCAAAGAAAAACTGGACGCCATTTGTATGCTGAGGCAGAAGGAGTGTTGAAAAATAATAAATAGTGGGAAGAAGTGGGGAATAAAGATCTCAAGCTGGAGACAGCACACCCTCAGAAAAATAAGATGCCAGTGACCAAACCCAAGGTGACGCCCAAGAAGCAGAAGAAACCCAGACTTCACTTTGACACGTTGGTAGCACACACTTGCCTTATCACATTTTATGAGGGATCATTTACCTGCTAGCCAAAATTCAGAGTCTCAGAACAGACTTTCAATTAGAAAAATATTCCCTGTACGCATTGTTTCCAGTTTCCTAAGCACCCTGAGTAACCCCTGATACAGAATGAGAGCAGCCTGCCTTACACCGACTGAGGGAGCAGCACCACGAGAGGCACGAGAAGAAAGCAGCGGCACTGAGCTGCTCCAGCCTGGCTCCTCCAAGCACCAGGAACACAAAACACACCTTCATCACAACCAGACATTAAATACTTAGAAAGGTCTGCTGGGAAGGAAAGAACAGAAAATACAGGAAGAAAGAAAAACCTTCTGCAAGTCTTGAACCTGGAAAACTTGGCATTCTTTACAGAAGGGTCCAGCTTTATCTTCTGTAAAAACATTGCCCAGTAGAAGACTCGAGCCAAGTGCAAAATCATGTTGGTACTCACGATGCACAAACAGCACCTGTGCACATACCAAAATGGGCCAACACTGCTGATCCCATGAGCTGCACACCAAAACCTTCATGTGGCCAGGAGCCACACAACACATAGCACATACCTCAGAGAGGTGAGGGAAGGGGAGCTTCAGCCGCCGGTGCCCACAGAAAACAAATACAGCTCCTCAAGGGCACCACTGCCTATTTGCCGACAGCACTGAGCTGAGGAAACAGAAACATCCAGCAACAATAGCCTGAAAATCCAGCAGCTGTAGATGAGAGATTGTCCAAGGCAGTTCCAGATGCAGTGCCATTTTGGGAGCCAAGCCTCAGCCCGTGCCAGCTGCATGTGCCTCCGAAGGAGCCACTCGGTAACACCAAGTTTACTGCAGCTACGCACCACTGAGGTATGGCCCTCGTCACAACACCCAGACATCTGTGCCTCTATAAAATCAGTAATGATAATAATAACGGCCAATTTATACCTCTGACAGGCTTTACAACCTCACATAAAACAAACAAATAAGACCTTCCAACTGCTTTCAAGTTCCTAAGCCGACATTCACCCGACAAATACATACCTCTACCATTTCCTCTCCGCTCAAACGAATAAAACCCCTCAAGCAGGCAGAAGCAAGGGAGCATTGATAAAGTTTTAAGCTACAGCCCAAAATGCGTTATCCTCTTCTGCTGGCAGCTACCATATGCACACAACATAAGGCTCGGCAACAACAAGCGGCACTCGCAGCTCGCATCAGGTGAACGATCTGTACGCAGCCCCTGCAGCGGCCGGGGACGCCGCTGCCCGCAGGCCCCGGCCCGGGGGGCGCGGAGCGGCCCGGGGGCCCCGAGCCCGGCCGGGCTTTGGGCGGCGCCGCTGCCGCGGTACCGGGGAGCTCCGGCCGGCGCCGCCCGGGAGAGGCCGCGCGGCGGGGCCGCCCCAGCGCCGGGGGCCGGCGGGGCCGGGCCGGGCGGGCGCCCCGGGTCACCGTGGAGCAGGAAGGTGCGCAGGAATTCCCGCAGGCGCAGTCCCGGCCCCGCCGCGCTGCCCGGGCTGCCCGCACACGGGTCACGGGGGGGCGGCCGCAGCCCCCGACACCGCCCCGGGCTGCCCCCGACACCGCCCCGGGCTGCCCCCGACACCGCCCCGGGCTGCCCCCGACACCGCGCCCGGCCCGGCCCGGCCCCGCCGGGGCACCGCGGCCACGGTCCCGGTGGGAACCGGCAGCGCCGCCTCGCCTCCCCCCGGCCAGGGCTCCCCCCGGCCCCAGCCCCCGCCGGCGCCTCCCGAGCGGCCCAGGGGCTGCCCCGGGCGCTGCCGCCCTCCGCGCCGCGTCCGCCCGGTGCCGCGGGCGCTGCCAGCCCGGTGCCCGCCCGGCCGGGCCCGCGGGCCGCGCTGCGGGGCTCGGGCGGGCGCGGGCGGGGCCGGGCCGGGCCGCGGGGCTCGGCGGGGTCGGCGCGGCGCTCACTCACCTGCCCGCGACAGCCCCGGGCCCCGCGCCGAGCGCTCCGGAAACGGCGGCGGCTCCGCCGGGGCCGGGGAGGGGCCGGCGAGGGGCGGGCGGAGCCGCGAGTGACAGCGGGAAGGGGCGGCGGGAGCGGCGGGCGGCGCCGGCCGCGGGCAGCGGAGCCAAGGGGCGGTGGGGACGGCACCGGCACCGCGGGGTCCGGGCGGGGGGCGCGGAGAGCCCGGGACCGGCCCCGGGTGCGGGGCGAAGAGCCCGAGGGGCGGCCCGGCGGCACAAAAAGGGAGAGGGGGATGAATTAATCAGAGAATATTTTACATGAGCTTAAAATTGTGAGGGTTCTCACTGTGTTGTTCTGGGGTCAGATGCAGCGTCCCGATTCAGGAGAGCTGTTCG
This sequence comes from Molothrus ater, assembly GCF_012460135.2. Taxonomy (NCBI): domain Eukaryota; kingdom Metazoa; phylum Chordata; class Aves; order Passeriformes; family Icteridae; genus Molothrus; species Molothrus ater. The sequence goes on along the minus strand of NC_050489.2, from coordinate 2,143,357 downwards.
AGGTGGAGATCGCCGGCGGCACCTGCAAAGTTCTCTATTCCTTTTCTGTCCAAAGTCACTTGCTGAACAAACTGCAGGGTTCAGCACCGGTGTTCAGTGCATTTATTTGGGAATTATGTAAAACGCACAAACATCATCCCAAACCGATCCCTTTGACATAATTGTCATGGTGCTACCGGCTTTAGGAATTGTTGAGAAATAGGCCTGGTCTAGGATGTGAGTTTAAACTGCTTTCATATTATTTCTCAGGCTTAATGCAGGTTTTACACAGAAAAAATTGCTGTAAAAAATGATGTGTTTTCAAATCCTATTTCTACAGAAAGAGTCTCTGTTAATCCTGTCTTCCTTAGTAAAAGGTGATTGCTTTTTATTTCTATGACTTATTTAGAATCTTACCTTCTAAATGGAATAAGCATTTAATGATGTACAGAAATGTCTAGTAAAGTTAGAAAATAAGGCAATGTGTAGTAGTAGGAGAGTAGTTCAAAACTGTTAAAATACATGTAAGCAAAATTTTTGCCTACAGGGCTCAGCATCCAATCATCTGGCTCTCATTCCCCCCCCAAAAACCCCAAACCCACACACTTGGCTATGATACTCATCAAGTGAAAATAACAGTAATTTCAGTGCTGCTAATCAGAAAACTCTGTGGGAAGAAGTGAAATTGTCAATTTATTGGACACCTTCTAGCCACAAGCTAGAAATAGTCCTCAAGTAGCGTCTGCGGGGAGCTGCCTGGGAGCAATCTGTGGCTTTGTTTCCTTCTCCAGAACAGATGGTTGCTGGCAGACCGGGCTCCTCATCAGTGCCTTCCCTCTGAACCCTTCTGATTCTTGTATGTCTACTAAGCATGCCTCTTCCTAGTAAATTTAGTCCTCAAATTAAGAGATACCTGGGAAATACTTGGAAAGACACAAGGGAACAGAAGGCTGTCATATTGTTGGTTCCTTCAAGAGAGAGAGAGAGAGGTGTTGAGTATTCTTTGTACTGGAAGAGTACAATAAAGGGCTGGAGATGGTAAATTTTTTACCTTTTTTTTTTCTGCTTTTAACTAAATGGTCGCTGAGACATTGATTTTGGAAAAAAAAGATAGACAGACTGATGAGGTTTCAACAAGGTTTTGTTTGGAAGAAGGTATAGCTATGAAGTGGAAAAACAGAGTGTAAAGGGAGTCAAAAGAAGCTGAAGAGGAAGGGAAAGACAAAATAAATACTGGGATGAATTTTCCTTCCTTCCAGGACGGATATTGAGGCAAGACCTAAAAGTAATCTAAACCCCCCCCCCCCCCTCCAAAATTCCTCGTTTTCTTGGTTTAGTGTTGTTTTGCTTTTGGATTTTTTTCAGGAATGAAGAGGAAGATATTAACACACACAAACAGAGATGTATTTTTAGGGATGCTCCTATTTCCTGGCCATGGGGAGCAGGGGGAGCAGGGTGGCCCCCCTGGGGCTGGGTCAGGCTGGGCAGAGCCAGGCCTGCAGCAGGAGAACACAGCCCCGGAGCTGCCTCTCCTCTCCCCTCTCTCCCTCTCCCTCTCCCTCTCCCTCTCCCTCTCCCTCTCCCTCTCCTCTCCTCTTGTGTTCTTTCTCACTATCTGCAGGTATCCAAATCTGCTCCTATTTTGTTATCCTACTGGTTTAATTGTATTCAGTGGAGTGTGCAGAAAGTGGTTCTGTCAACACTAACAGTGGAGTTACACACAAATAGAATATTTTTTATTCTGACTCCCTGGATATATTTACATATTCTTATATGTAGATAAGGTGGTTGGTTTTTTGTTTGTTTGTTTTTTTTTTTACAGTGCTGTATAACAACTTTTAGCATATAACTATCTCTAATGAGCAGATATTTCATTTGAAATTTACTGCAGATTAAATTTATAGATTGAGAGCATAAAGGCACAAAGGACTTGTAAGAATTGTAGCCTCAAAGTTAATATGTCTTACCAGATGGCAGGAATTTTAGACAGACTGTGAAATAAATAGGAAGTTCACACTTCCTGATATACACAGGGCATGAAAAGCTGCAATTCAACAGAGTGTGTAATAACCAATGAAGAATAAAGAAGAAACTCTCAAGGGCTAGAAAATATGTGGTGTAGGTGTCTATTGTGACATTGTACATTAAAATTATTTTTCTGAGGTCTTACAATGCAATATTTAAAATGAGTAGTCTATTTTTAAATTTTTGTGAATTCTATTTGAAAGATGGTAGTATGATTAACTATTTAGTAAAGTCCTATGTAGATCAGCATAGAATAATGTATTCAGTTATGTTTTCTCCGTTGATGTTACATATAAGAGAAGAGTGCTTTCCAAGACCTCCCTTGATTTGGAAGGGAAGGAAATCAGTGCACAGTTTAAACAAAAAAATGTAACAATGTTTTTTTAAAAAAGAGGAAATCAGCTTTGAAATGTATTATGAATACAACTCAGTGTGATGGGCTGTAGGAGGAAGAAATCATCAGCTTGGGAAAAGAGCAGCACTGGCACAATGGCCATGTGCAGATGTTAATAAGGATATGCCTATCAGCAAGGTGTGGGATAAGATTAGGAGGATGAACGTTAGTAATATAATCCCCAAAGAGTGTGTTAAAGGAAAAACCTAATTCACAAGAGGTTGTTTCTGTTAACCAGATGGAGATGTGTTTAGGAAAAGGAAATGTGGGGAAAACCAGGGTGATTTTGGAAAACAGACTTGACCACTAATGTCCTATTGTATCAGCAGTGATTTTCCCTTTGTGGTTGGCAATTCCTGTGGAGCTGCAGTGAGAGCATGTTGGAGTGCAGGATGAGCAGAGCAGTGTTCCCTGGTGTTGGGGCTGTGTGTGCAGGTGGAGCTGAGCAGCAGTGAGCACGCAGCTCTGGCTGGGGCTGTGTTGCACAGTCTGTACAGTGTGTCACAGCCCTCGTGGCCACAGCCTGACCCACTCCTGCTGCCTGGATGTTTGACAATGCAGGCATACATGTAGGCAAATCGGCCTTCTAAAAATACATTTCACAAATCATCCATTCCAGCTGTCAGGCTGAGAGCAGTCCTTTTGTCCCGCAGCCCTGGACAACGAAAATCCCATTTCAGACAAATGAAATTTAGTCCTTTTCTGCCTGCCAGGAAAGCTGCTGACCTGTGCTTTGTGCCCTCAGTGCTCTGCCCACCATTGTGTCCAACCTGAGGCTCAGCACACACTTGGCCTCCTGCCCAGGCCTCAGTCTCATCTGGAAACACTGAGCATGGCTGGCTATAAATGGCCACCTAAAAATAAAAAGCGGGACAATCACCTTTTCTTGTCAGACAAATCAAAGTCCAGGTCACCTTAAAAAATGCTAGGCTGCAAGCCATACTGGTTATAGGGAAAATAAATAACTACATGAAGTACATAAACCTCTGAATCCTGCATGGGTCAGTCCAGTTGTGATCGAACTGAACGGAGGCCGCTGACTTCAGCTGACACTGGATGTGTCCCATGACCTTCTGGTTTATATATTTAGATTCCCCATACTAATCTTCTCTTCCACAGGTCTGATGTCATCACCATTATTATAAGCAGAACTTGTGACTTGATTGACAGCAAACAACCTTTCCAAAAAGTAGCCAAGGAGTAAGAATGTTTTGTCAGAGTGACACATGATCATGACTGCCTGCAGTCCATTTTTGTTTACAGGCAGTGGAAAAATTTCAGATATTTATAAGGTCAGTGTCCCCAGTCCAGAGAAGAAGGAGATGTGTTTGGTTTTAAATTGTTGTTCTGCTTACAAAATTGACTTCCAGTTGGGCTTGAATGAAGGACTAGGCTCTGAGGTAAATCCTTTGCCTGCTGCAGCCTGGAATGGGCTGCTCCCAACTGCACACACAAAGGGGTCACTGGCATGCCATATTTTTGCTTTAGGAAGTCAAATACTTAAACATATGCATAATTCTTTTTGACTGTCTGGTGATTCAGATGTCTGGGATCCTTGTTTCATTTTTCTTGTTTTTTTGAAGACTTTCACAAAAAGGAATCAGCTTGCAAAACCACAAAAATGTACTTCTCAGGCAGCTGCGGTAAAATATTTTGCATGGCCATCTCAATACTGGAGAAATCTTTATATTTAAAAAATCATTCTGATGATTAGCAAATGAACATGAATTCATTATCAGTAAGGCATTAGCAGTTGCCTTAGAACCATTCAAGGTATGCTGCAAACACAGAGGAGCTGAGAGAATATTTGTGAGACGAAGAGTGTTGACATTCAGTCATACTAGAACTCAGAATATTGTTTTAAAGCAGATATGCTGCAAATGTGGGAATGAGAACTAGACTGGTTTTTTTTTCTACTTAATTTGGCATTTAAGTATATGGCACAATAGGGTCTGACAAAAAGTAAAATGTAAATCTATATAACTAACTCCACTTATTAATAGGGTGTTAAGGACTTGTAATATTACAGAGTCTAAATACTATTTAGGAAGAAGTGAAACAAAATTTAGAATTAATTCTAGAACATTTATAAACAGGTATAGAAAATAGTGTCCTACTACTGAATGTTAGAAATTAGAGTCTGACCACCAAATGATGTTCCATTTGTTTGACCTCCTTCACTGATTCCATTAAAGTGTTGTATATGTTTCAGATAACAAAATTTGACTTTTTTAGTAAGTATCTTATATTGGATATAAAATTGTTATTTTAACAGTCTATACTAAACATTTTACCGTACAAATGGTAAATTTTATTTAACTTATGTTAATATAAATACACAAAATTAATACATGTTTTATAAATACATATAAATATTTAAAGTGGTCTAGAAAGAAGCTTAAAAAGATAGATTTAAATCATTTCCATGTGGTAATTCCTGTAACATGGGATTGTTGCAGGGGGACTGGATAGGGGCCCACGTGCTATTGCATTCACTTAGTTTTTGTCAGGGCACTGTAACAAAGGCAACTGAATTTCAGCTGCCTTAGTGGTACTGTTATTACCTTTTGCCTATACAGATTTTTATTGTGGAAGACTGCCAGATAAGGAGTAATTTTGTAATTGAGAACGTAGAGTTGTGAAAGTAGTTTGAACAGAAGGGTAAAAGGGAAGCATATAAGTTAATATCTTATGGATGAAATTTTGCTGAATTACTTGATAACGCAGAGAAAAGTGTAGTAGATCTACATATGTTTGTCATATGTTGCTTCAGTAGATTCTTCATTAATTACTGAAATGCTCAGTGTTTCACTGTGTATCACATGTCTGAGAGTGGGGTGTGAGTACACTCCTTACAGCAAGGCAGGAATCCACTGCCAGGAACCGCCTGTGAGACTGACCCAACCAACCCTGCTGTACCCACCATGCAGAGCCTCTTTGGGGTGCCCTATCCAAACCAGGCCAGGTCTCCTGGTGACATCCTGAAATGGGAGATGCCCATCAGCTCCTCTTTGGCCATGACAGAGCTTTGGCTTGAGAAGATATTCAGGATGTTGACAGAGAGGAGTGGGACTCATCTACTAAAACCTAGCAATGCAGGCTTGTCTGTTCTCCATGGGAGAGTGCAGCCCTCCGTGCTCGACTGGCTGAGGACCATTTTCCTCTGGCTCCAACAGGAAAACCAGCATAGGTGACCTCCCTGGCACCAGCACAGGTGCCCTCACTGCTGGTTTCAGGTTCCTGATTTGTTTAGTCAGCTTTCAATGCCTTCATACTTTCTCAGTAACTGCTGCCAAGGCTGTACATGGTTTGTTTGTATCATCAGGCTCTGCGGGGCCGGGCTCTCCTGCCCACATCTGATACCAGGTTTGAGCAGCTTGCTCCCCTATCACTAAACTAAAGTTGATGATACAGTGCCCAGTCATTTTTTTGTTTGCTTGCTTGCTCTTTAAGCTTTCTCAGCAAAAATGGTACCCAACAGGCTGTGTTATCAGGTGCAGCTATCCTGCACTGCTGGACACATGCCAGGGATGCCGAAGCAGATGTCACAGGGATTATGGTTCACTCTGCTGTTGTCTTCTTCACAGCCCAGAAATTCCACAGTTGAAAATTAAGGGCTACCAGAAGTTGTTTCTCTGGCATCCCACAGAACTGAGATCTTTCAGCTGCACCAGGCAGAGAGATGCCCTTGATGTCTGAATGATGCTTAATGGTGCTCTCTGCATCCCTTGTCTCAATTTCTGTGCCCTCCTTGTTTCAAGAGGCACCTACAAACCTCTCTGTTATTGCTGGGCTCCAAAGGCCACAATTCATCTGTCGATACAAATTGTGTGTAGCTTTGCTGAAATTGATAATTGTGGTTCCCAGCTCTTTTGCATGATGTCTAATCAATTGCAGTATTGTAAAAGAAGGTAGATCAAGCTACCAAGTCTGTATCAGACTATCAGATCACAGTTGTGCCTGGTGTGAGAGGCAGGAAACAAACCATCAGTCCCACCAGAAGTGCACATATGAATTATGCAACTCTTGTGTGAGTTGTCACATCTGTGAGCACAGGGACCATGAGACAGCAGCCCTGTGGTAGTAACTGACAGCTGAGGGAAGGAAGATCTTCCTTTGTGTGTGCTCTGCTAAATAATTCAAAGACAAGATAAACAGCACCTATAGATGCATCTTTTCTTCATTTCACAGTAGTGGGTGAATACTCTAAGTCAAATATGTGCATTTCAGATCCTTTTAGGCACCCATCAAGCCACCAGTTACTAAAAGATAAGGGAGATAAGACAAATTCTATACACCAGTTGTTTTCTGTTGTTGAGTTTTGCATATGTTAGTTTTTCTTTCAGAATTCCAAGAGTAAGGAAATTATATCATATAATTCTTGCAAAGTTAACCTTGGATAGTGGTATTGAGTGTCAACAGACTGTATTCACATCTCAAGGATCATTGTAATTCCAGGAGCTGGGAGATGAGAAGGCAATAAATAATAGGATACAGGGTAAGCTCTTCTTCCTTTTGAATGGGAAAATATTTCAGCCATGGTGATGTAGTTGACAAACGTTTGGTTTAGCATAAAAGGAGCAGAAAAGAGATTGAAATATATAGTCATATAGGAAATAAAAAACCTAATCAATAAGTAGTCACAAAAGCAGTGAAAAACTTCTCCTAGAGTGTTCTTAAATTAAAATGCAGAACATGAACATGTATCCTCCAATCTGGTCAATATTGTTTCTAGAGAATAAAAAATCTGTAGATTTGTTGGGGGAACACAATTTGCCATTTCCTGGAATAATTGCCCACAAACATGAGCTTGACCCCTGTGTTAAACTAATGAACTCTTGCCTGTGTATGGAGGGTGATCCCAGGGATGGATGGTTACAGAAAAGTCAGATTTGGATATTAAACACACATGTCCCTAGCAGAAGTTGTGGTTTTCTCCTCATGTCGATTAAAAACCCACTGACAATCTTCAGAGTTGCTAATTTAGGCCTTTCTGATTGCAAGTTCCAGGCAACTCCATGTTTTGCTTCATAGGACAATTCTAGGAATGGTGGTTTCCTGAGAAAAACAAGCTCATAAGGCTTTGGAACTCTCTCTCTCTCATGGTTTCTGTGTCTGCAGAATTGGCAAACCAGCACAGAACATAATAAGAATGAAGTTCAATCTGCAGTGGTTTTACACCCTATGTTTTTAAGAGTCTGCAATCATTTTTCTGAAAACACATGAACAGAAATCTTTGTAAAGCTCTTTCCTCCATCTGTACAATGGTATACAAGTAATTTGGGGACTTTCAGTCATAACTATAGTAGCACTAGCAAAAGCTTGTTAGCTACAGTCATGTTTTTTCTTATTAATTTTAAAAACTGTGGTGCTGCTCTTCCAGTGAGATCCATTTGCACATAGGTCTCATTGAAGGCCCAGGACCTGCATTTAATATGATTCTATTCTGTATCTAATCACACTCCCATTTTACAGAAAATGAAGGTGGGAAGTTGGTTCAAGGTCAGCAATTTATTTATTAATAATAACATTTGTAAATATCCTAAAAATCGAATTCAATAGGAATTTGAACACCTCAAAAATGCAAAGATCTGGAGAGTTTATCCCCTGAAAAATTGGATGATATCATGAATGATGAGGTATAAAATTGTGTCTGTAATTTAAGAACCTGCAGCTATTTGCAGTGTAGTGATTTTTGCCCCCTGTATGACCATACCTTTTAAATTCAAGTGTCTGATAATACAGACAAGCAAAATCAAACAGGCAGGTAGTTCAAACAGAATCTGTAGAAAGGACAGCAGTAACATATAGATCTTTTTGAAAATATTCAGTCTATAGAACTGGGATTTTAAAGAGTGAGACTGGCAAAAGAATCAGGCTCATCTGATATGCAGAGGAAAAAAATGTCAACCTGAGGGTAGCATCTTCTAGAACAAAATCTACATTTCCAGAGAACTTCCTTGAACTGAAACAAGCTGCAAGATGAGCTCATTTCTTAAAATATTAATAGTAAACTTGGGTGAGACATTCTTATTATGCTTTCACTGATGCAAATTCATCAAATTGCAATGATAATAAATCTTGAGAGATTAAGTTTATAACAGAATATCAGATGGTTGTTTCTGGGTTTTCTAAGACCCCGAGATTGGTTTGGCATGCAGCTGAACCATCATTTATCTTTGCTGACAGCCCGGTTTTCATTCCCAGCCTTTGTGCTGCTGTGCATCAAATGACACTGTCCAGTTGGGGGTATTTTTAGTCTGCTCTGTAGCAGATGCAGGCTGGCACATCCCTGCTTCTCCAGTGATGTGGGTCACATTCCCAGCAGGAGCCACACCAAGAGAGGAGGAAGGAAACCACTTGCAGAAATGGGAGTGGTGCAAAGCCCAAGCCTCAGAGCTCTGCTTTAGTGGGTCAGCAGCCAAGAACTGCGTGTGAGTAGTGCTTTAAAGCTGTCTTTGCTTCCCTTCAGGGACTCCACTTGCAATTGAAATATCACACATGGGGAGTTTGCCAGAGCTTTGAATTAATATGCACATGACCAGAACAGTTAAAGTCACCTCCTGTTTGGTGCTGAGAATTCCTCATCCTCAGATGTGTATTCTATCACTGCAGCAGTGAGGGACGTTTGGAGTAGTGAGTGTAGAATAAGGAATATATTCCAAGAGTTTAGTTGTGCTGCCTTTTAAATGTGCATATTTAAATTTAAATGTTAAATTTAGCAGCGGAGATCAGGCCCTATGACTGCAAAAAAATGATTTTTCTAGAAACCAAAGTAACTGAAATGTCTGTATTAAAGCATTTCCATTGAGAAAAATACCTCTAATCTGGAAAGATGTAGCATTTAATCTCAATAGCATGTTTTAAGACCTTTACTCTCTATTGTATAGTATATGTGCAAAATCAGTACAATGTGTAATATGTATATAATTATGCATAATTATTATGATTAATATTTAATTAATGCTAGCACAACAAGTAGTAAATATAAAAATTACTTCAAAAAGTAATAGTTATAGGAACTGATGTAAATCAATTAACAACAGAATTCCCCATTGTTTTCAGCAGGACCCCACTTCCCTGGCTGATGGAGTCACCTTATGAAAATGAGACCAGGACAGCTGGATCACAGACCTGCAAACCAGGCTTGGGCAAGGTGAACTTGTGAATGTGCACTTTTACTGTGAATGTAGGCTAAAAGTACACGTATTTTAACAACTTTGCTACCCTTCTGAATGAAAAAAGATCTGCTTGCTTTCTTTTTAGATGAGTCCTTCTCCTGCAGGTTTGTCTCGTTCTTGTGTCACCACTAATGCACTTAGGACTCAATAAGCTCCCTGGCTGTTGCATCATGAGCAGAATTATTGCTTACACTTCCTGAATTTATCTTCATTTTCATATTGAAGTCAGCAATAGTACCTTTTAATATTAAATGGGCCAGGCTGACAGCTAGTAAATTGAAACTGCAAAGGAAATGTGATATAAAAATCAGAGGAGTCACCATTTCTTTTCTCCCAAACACTTGAAATAAGAGTAAAAATCTTATTTCAGCTTCACTGCTTGTAAAGGAGAAGAAACACTGGAGGTTGGAAGAGAAGAAGTTTCTGTGTGGTGTCTAAAAACACCTCAGAAGGAGCTTACCTGTCACGAGCCCCCAAGCTGATACAAACGGGAGCAGGCTCCGGGTACTAAAGTGATTTCAGATTTATCATAACAAAAAGAAAGGCCTGAAGCGAGGGGGCCCGGGCCGGGCAGGCAGCGTTCCCTCAGGGATGGAGCAGCGCCGGCGCTGGGGCCGCTCAGCAGCGATGGCCCCGATGCTCCAGGGGGAACAGCACAGCTTCCCTGGGTCAGATGCCCCTTTTTATCCTGTTTTTTGTCCCTCTGGATTGTTTTTGTTGGGATCCTTCATTTGCAGGAAGGCTTAAGGCGCTTGATTGGCCATGACAGTTCTGTCCAGGCTGGCTCGTGGGCACTTTACTGAGGTGTGTTATGGTACCCTGAGTACCGTATTTCCTATAACTGCCCTTTAACCCCTTTTACAATATAACAACCAAACTAACAGTGCGTGCTTAACGATTATCAACTATTTTACCACAGTTTCTCACCTATTTTTAACAATTGACAGGGGTTTCACAGCGCCGCTCTCTGCCTGCAGAGCTCCCGAGAGCGGGCACAGCCCCGGGGTGCTCGGAGCCGGCCCTGGCAGGGCATGAGCATCACACTCAGCCCTTGGAAGGGTTCTGGTCCCTCTGGGTGCCACTGAGTCCCTCTGAGCGCCACTGAGTCCCTCTGAGTGCCACCGAGGGAACCCCGGCCAGCCCCCACACCGTGCACAGCGGGATGGGGGCGCCCTCCCGTGCCCCGGGGGTATGGAGGGCAGCCAGGCTGATCCCGGGGGTACAGAAGGACAGAAGGACAGCCAGGCTGATCCCGGGGGTACAGAAGGACAGAAGGACAGCCAGGCTGATCCCGGGGGTACAGAGGGCAGCCAGGCTGATCCCAGGGGGACAGAAGGACAGCCAGGCTGATCACCTGCAGCAGAGGAGACGCTGGAACAAGGGCGGAGGATGAAGGGGCTGGCTCTTAGCAGGGGTTAATCCAAGGTTTATTTCAGGAGCTCCAGGGAGCCCCTAGAACCTCAGGGGGCTCCTGCTGAGAGCCCCGGGTGAAGTGCAAACCTAAAGCAGATAACATTTACTGATCAATAAACGGCCCTAAGGGATGGATACTGGGGAATGGACATTTAGGACAGCGTGTGGGGTAACACTTAGGGGGTTGACCCCTGGCCTCTGGCTGATCACTCAACGTCCTGGACCGAATGTTCTAGATGGAGGGGATGGGATGCTGAGTGACTGACAGACTGACAGGGTGGGGATTTGGGGATGATCTCAGCAAAGGAAAGGGATTACACAGGTAGAGGGAGGGGATACCATTTGGGGAAAATAAGGGGATACAAAGACGAAACCATTATAAAACATAAAACCACACTGCAACAAGAAGGGGCATTCCCACCGAGCTGGGCACCATCTCGCTGGGAAAGCTGGCACCGTGCGCTCAGCCCCGTGTGGCACTCGGGGAACTCCTGGAGCTCTGTGGTGGTTTTTTTGCCAGGTTTTTATGGAAAAGGGAAGCACTCGGCAGTCCCCGTGTGCTGCAGTGTCACCTGCAGGGGCTGGCTCGGCTGTCCCAGTCACCGGGGTCGTGGCGCTTTCAGCCGGGCTCCTCTGGCCACAGCTGTGAATTGACAGGGGAATTTTAGCCTTTGGTCACACATACATACCTGAAGGGAGTTTGTGCTGCTCAAATAAGTGTTCTTGACCACTACTGAAAGCTCTGCCTTCTGTAGCAGTGTTATTGAAAATTCGTGGGTGTATGCTTATTATTTAAAAGAGTGCCCTTACTTTCTGATATAATGGTAATAATTTATAATGGTAAATTAATTATTCCTACTCAATGGTTAAAATCCATTTTGCAAAGAGGAACTGTACCCAAAATGAATGTATTCCTGGGCTACCAAAACAGATTTCTATCTGGTAGCCAGTATTTGTTTCATCTAACAAAAAGTAGCAGTCTTTGTTAGAAAAAAATGTCTTTTTAGAAACTCTATTACTTGGTAGCTTTAGCAAAACAATAATTAACTGAAGAGATTTTATTCTGTGCTAATAGAAGTGATTTATTGCCACGCTCAGGACAAGCATCTCATAAAATAACTCTTCCAACTTTCTCAAGTGTAGGATTCTACTGCTGGGTTTGCCTCCCATGATCATACTAACAGTGGTACCTGTGCTCCTCCCCCAGGAATACAGGGTTTAACTACACATGCATCTTAGCAGAGATGAGACCCAAATGTGGCAAAAAGGAAATTGCTCTCATCTTACAGAGCTTGATTAAAGCTTTAGGCATAGAGCTTTTTAAATGACAAATGCTCAATGAAATAATATTATGTCTTTATACTCCAGAGCACTATTAATCTGAGGTTCTAGGACTTTGAGAAATGTTAATTAACTCATTACCATTCACATAAAGTGTTACCATTACATTCATTTTGTGGGCTGATAACCAAAGCATGGAATTATTATATTTTTCAGAAAGAATGAGATTGGGATTCTCTTCCATGTATGTTCCCTATCAGGTATTTACAGAGATTTAACTGTTTATGCAGTACTGAACTCCATGGATCTTCAATCAAGTCAGCCCAAAAGGAACAGCAACAATTTTGGGAGAGATGGAACAACTTCAGCAGAACCCAAAGAAGTATGTTTCTGCAGCCTTAAGCTTTGTGTTGGGTATTTGGGAGCCCAGATCTGATAGCTAAGAAGTTGCATGCTCTGGGAAATAACAGAGACACTTTTGGCTGTTCTGCAGAAATGTAAAGGTTTGCATCACTTTAAGCAATTTTTTTTTCCCCAGGAAGCTGCCTGCACTTATAATTCAGGATAAATAATATGCAAATTAGGAAGCCACTGTTTGGTCCATTGAATTGCATCTCAGGCTTGCTGCAACCTGTTTGTGGTTTCAGTATAATGAAAGAACAGGATCACTGCAAAACACACCACAGAAATGTTGTGCAGTGTGGGTACAGAATTTGTTCACCTGGTGCACACACAGCCTCGTGCTTTGTTTCAGATGGAAGCCACCTGCAGATAATTTGGGGGAGAGATGTAGGAGCCCCATAGGCAAAGAATAATCTGCTGTATGCATTAGACCTCAGCCTTAAATCTGTTTGTATGGGAAAAACATGAAGTATGACATTTTCATATACTTCCCACAAGTTTCAGTCCAAGAAATGACTGCTTTCCAGTCCCACAGGTAAAAATTTAGCCTCTGAAATTCTTCTGAATCTTGTGAACCTGTTGGTCTCAATGATTTTTCTTAAGAATTAGTTTTGTAATATAATTACATGTTTATGTTATTATTGTTATTTTTTTTAATTTCACAACAAATTTTGCTTTGTTTCCTGTTACAAGAAAGCAAGGACTGAGGTTCAAGATCTACTTTTTCTGTAATGTGCTGCATTTTTTATGGTGTTTTTTTTTGTTTGTTTGGGGTTTTTTGATTGGTTTTTTTGTTTTTTTGTTTGTTTGGTTGGTTGGTTGGTTGGTTGGTTGGGTTTTTTTTAAATCAAGGTCTTTCATGCCTGATTCATTTTTAGGGTAAAAACCAAACATCTCTCACTTTGCCTTTTCCCTTGCCCAGGTCATTCTTCTCATCCTTTTATTAATTTCACCTATCCCTGAGGTATCCTTTATTGAGGTTGCTGCCACTCATAATCTTACACTTCCTTCCATATAAAAGTACTGATTTATCTAACATTCTTCAACTTCTTAATTATCATTTTTTATGCACACCAATATTTTCTTCACTTGTTTTGACCACAGCTAAACATGACCTCAGTCTGCTCTCTAAGTAGGGACCATTTATAAGAATTAATCACACAAGTAACTCATCTTCTTCCCTTCCATAGCTCAATGCTTTGTACTTAACAAATTTGAGTTTTGTGTGCCATCAGCCTGCCCAGGTGATGCTACTCAGCTGGGTCTTTTGAAATTCTTTCTAGGCCTCTCTAACCCTCACATAAATAACCTCTCATCTACAGATGATGCTGCTCCCTTGTCAAATTTAGCTCTTTTCTAAATCAGTGATAAATATGCTAAATCACAGAGAGCTATTATTTTATTTAGTACAATTGCTAGTATAATTCCAATATAAAAAATCTCTAGTTTGACAATTTTATGTGTCTCTGAAAGTTGGCCTGTTTTCTACCTGTGTTTTACTCTTCAGTAGCCATTACCTTTTTTAGAATGGCAAGTCATTAAAACATGGTGGTTTAAAGCTCACTTCTACTCTGGCTCCCTTTTCCAGATCTGTAATAAACAGAAACTGATAGGAAATACCTCTATTATACAGAATCAGATTTATTTCCTCATAATAGTAGAATTTATGTTCTTAGCCTGCCTATGTTACAGGGGGTTTGGCCCACATAATGATTTCTTTAAAGGAGAAAGGTTTTTGAGCAGTCTTGGGAATCTGGAGAGGTCCCAGCTGACTGATGCCATAAGGTGTGGGATGTCCCTGTGGTCACTTGGGGTCATCTGTCCTGGCTCTGCCCCCCTAAGCCTCCCAAGCACCCCCAACTTCCTTGCCAGCATGGCAGTACAAAAAGTAGAAAAGGTCTCTATGTAACCTCAGCAATAACAAAACCAAAAGCAATTTAATATTAACAACTCTGTGTTCAGCATAAATTCAAAACATAGCCCTGTTCTGCAAAAAAAAAAAAAAAAAAAAACTACCCTAGCTGAAACCAGCACAATGTCTTACTAAAAAAAATATAGTTTCACACTTCGGAAACTGAGTTTTATATACATAAAAAATAATCTCATGCTTTGGGTAAATCTCTAGTGTTTTAAGGGTGACATATTTAAAAATGTTTATTATTAAGAGAACCCCCAGTGAAACCACCGACTCTGCCGTTACCTGCCGTGGTAACGAGACGGACCGCCCTGATGGCATCCAGAAGCACAGCGGCAGCAGGCAAGTTCGGAATTCCTTTTCAGGACCGTTGGCAGCTCCCGGGCAGGGAAGGACCAGGCGGGCCCCACACGCGGGTGGCGAATTCTCGGTGCGGTACCGCCATCTCTCGGTCCCGCTCCGCGCAGCAGCGCAGCGCGCCCGCATCCCGCGCTCTGCATCCCGCGCTCTGCATCCTGAGCTCCGCATCCCGCATTCCTCATCCCGCACTCTTCATCCCGCCCTCTGCATCCCGCACTCTGCATCCCGCCCCTGCATCCCGCATTCCTCATCCCGCACTCTGCATCCCGCCCTCTGCATCCCGCCCCTGCATCCCGCCCCTGCATCCCGCCCCTGCATCCCGCACTCTGCATCCCTCACTCTGTATCCCGCACTCTGCATCCCGCTCTCTGCATCCCGCCCCTGCATCCCGCACTCTGCATCCCGCATTCTGTATCCCGCACTCTGTATCCCGCACTCTGCATCCCGCATTCCTCATCCCGACCCTGCATCCCGCACTCTGCATCCCCCACTCTGTATCCTGAGCTCCGCATCTCGCACTCCTCATCCCGCCCTCTGCATCCCGCCCCTGCATCCCGCACTCTGCATCCCGCATTCCTCATCCCGACCCTGCATCCCGCACTCTGCATCCCCCACTCTGTATCCCCCACTCTGTATCCTGAGCTCCGCATCTCGCACTCCTCATCCCGCACTCTGCATCCCGCCCCTGCAACCCGCACTCTGCATCCCGCGCTCTGCATCCCTCGCTGGACATTCCTGCACTCCGCACTCCGCACCCCTGCACTCCGCACCCCTGCGCTCCGCGCTCCCGCAGCCCCGCGCTCGGCGCTCCCGAGCTCCCCCGCAGTCCCGCTGGATGCGATTCCCGTGGGCTGCTCCCGGGAGCGGCGTTTCCCCGGCAGGAATCGCCCTGCACTGCCGGGCACGGCGAGCCCGGGGCTCCAGCTCTGCTCGCACTGCTCACAGCCTCCTCCACACCGGGGGCTGCTCCCCAGGGGAAGCCTACGAACAGCCGGCAGGGCTGTAACAGGAGTATTCAAGAATCCCCCACCCCTCCGAGGAAAAAGTAGAGAGTGTAGTCTGCAGAACTTCTCTGCGTGAGTTTTCAAACCTGTAAAACCTGTGATAGATAAAAAGTGTATTGAAAGCGCAGCTCTACTTTCTAGCCAAGACATGTTCACCTATCACGAATCTAATCGACAGCTGTACTTTTAAGTACAAAAGATGTGGTGCAAGACCTGGGATTGGGTGTGTGGAGTCCCAGTCACAGTGACTCACCAGGAACCATGCAGAGGTTCACTTTCTCAGCACTGCCACCTGGAACTGCTCTGCAGTAAGTGTCAGGAGTGCCAAGGATCTGTACAGTGAATTCAAAGTCCTGGAGGTGCTGAACTCTGCACAAGATCCACCAATATCCATGTTTCCTAAACCTGGACATGCCAAAGTGTTCTGTTATCTAATGAATCAAAAGTCCTTATGAGGACTATATGAACCACACAGTTACTAGAACCAAAGAATTATCCCATACAGAAATTGATTCCAATAGACAGGCAATAGAGAATTAGCAGTGGGAGCCTTAACCAAAGTAAGCACCTGTGATTGCTCTCCTGACCACCAAGAAAGCCTTAAAAAGTATTCTGCAAAGACAAGCCCAGGAACAAAAATGACAACAATGGATATAATGGACACATTGATCTTACAGTACATGGCATTTTCCACCCACAAATCACCTCATGGCCCAAAAGAAGCAGGTAACTGCTGTTCTCTGTTCTGTACAAGACCAGCATTACTTTTCCCCTTGTGAGTTTCCTCCACTGGTGCATGTGCCAAGTACCCTTTTCTTTTCCCCCTCATGTTGTTTAATTGATTTAACAAGCAAAGTTAAATTCAGAGCAATTTCTTCCTGTCTGTGCTTAGCATAAAGTTTGCTCTCTCTGTGCCACATTTGAAGAGGAGTTTGTACCTGAACATCACAGTCTGGGAAAAAAGATTACCTCTCCTTGCAAAGCATCCCAGCCTTGAAAATGCAGGACACTTACTTTATCAGAAATACATAAAAATGTAGGCATGGACCAGCAGCTCAAGTATTTCTGAGTTAGTGCAGTGACACAGCCCCCTGACCTCAGGCTGTGCTTTTGCCCCACAACTGCTCCAACCCCTCCAAGGTGCTCTCAGTGAGCCCCAGTACACCCAGCTCCCCAGATGGGAATTGCCCAGCCAGGTTTGTCCCTAAACTAAAAACAAAAGCTGATGGCTGTGAAGCACTCTGAAAATCTGGGTCTGGGTCCTTTTTTGTCTTTGAAACCAGGAACTGGATTTGAATGTTTGATCCCTTTCTTATTGTCCATCTTCAGGAAATCCATTCTACTACTTTCTATGAGGCCATGGAAGTATTTTTTTCCATTACTGGAAGAAGAAAGTAGGATTCAAGACTGTAGTTTTGTTTGCTTTCGTATAATAAGTTAGTACAATGGATTTAAATTGAAGTGGAATTATATATGAAAATTTTTTATCATGCCAGAAAATTTCAATTAGGGGAAATTAGCCACTTGGTTCTTTCTGATAAATTAATCATAGAGATTATCTATTAAACGTGGTACTTAACCTTTCTGGCATAAGTGCCTCAGGCAGTAGTATTTAGGCTCTCCACATTAATTTGGAAATATTAATTTCTAGGCAGCTGTCTTCCAAAATGGAATTTTCACTTGTCTTTTTTTTTAAGTAGGTCATTGTGCAGCTGTTGTTAAAGAGGCTGGCATTTGTGGAATGGTAAATCCACCATTGTACCCTATCAGCCACAAAATTGATCTCCATCAATTACAGAATATCCTTTACTGAAGTGCCCTTTCTCAGCCCCAAAGGATGGCATCCCTCACTGTGGTAGCCTTTGGCCTTTTCTGGAATGGGAATGTGTTTCAGTGGGTTATCCTGCAGCAGCTGAAGCACCACTGTGTTCACACTCTCTGCCTGCCATGAGATAAGGGCTTGCCTTGACTTCATGTTAGCACTCCTATCTCCATTAGAGCTGCCTTCAAAAGAATCCTGAGGGAAATGGGTATGACAGCTCTCAGCTGCCAAAGGAGCAGCTGGTTCACCTGCTGAACACCCAGTCCAAACCTTCCTCAATGAAATCAATTGGTGCTTTCACTGGGGACAGGCCTTGCTGTCTCTGTGGTGCTCAGCTGTTGCACAGCTTATGGAGAGACAAACCTTGTCCTCTGCTCCTTCAGAATTAGAATCAGGACCTTGGCCTGCTTATCTTCCTCATATGTCATAAAATTTGCATATTCTGCTGCAGGGATAGTTTGAATTCTAGAACTCTCTGCATTCTAGTGAGAAAAAGAGAGTAGGAAGGTGCTGGAACCAAAGGATTCTATGGAAAGGAGTCTAAGGAAAGAAAATATGAATGGCAGACAATTTATATAATTTTAGGTTAATGAAATGAGAAAGAACATCTCAAAATCTTAGAATAAAATGTTAGAAAGACAAGAATATACATTGAAAGAAGGACAATGGAATATACATTATGTGAGCAGCAGGCACATTAGCAATGGGTAACCAAATCAGTGTACCAGAAGACAGAATTGGTAACCAGGATACCAAATCTGTGACTGTGGTGTCACAGTCAGTTTGTCCCTACTGTTAACTAGAATCAATAGATTATCAATTACCTTATTGATTACCTGAACCTATAAATTCTCGCACAGATACAATTAAGCATAAGAATGCTTGTAGACTTGGAATGTAAAGTTAACAAAATCCTGCTTACTTTGGGATTGGGTCAGATAAACTTGAAGATCTTCGAGGTTTAAGAGATGGAGGATTTTGAGATAATTCAAATAGTGCAACAACTATGATAAAATAAGAAAGACAGGGAAAGGGAAACAAAATTGAGACCTGTGTCTCAGTCAAAAATGAATGAACTGAAATTCAGACTTGGACTGAGATATTTTGTGTTTCATATTTTGTGTGAAAAGGGAAAGAACTATTTCAATAATAACAATTCTTGTGATCAGAGCAGTAAGAAGCTAATGTGGCTCTCCAGTTGGGAAAGGAAGTGGAAAAGTGAGGTGGCCAGAAAACAGAAGTATAGTAACGAATGAGGATTTAAGAATTGTCAAAAGACCTTTAGCAGGCCTTGTAACCTGATTGTGAAATCCTGAACATGAAGAGAGTAACAGCTCAGACACCACGCAAATTTTACAGTGAAAGGCAGGATGGGAATTGCCAGTTTTGAAATAATAAAGGTGGAAAAGTTGGTGCAAAATTGAGACATTATCATCAATTAAAAAATGACAGGACATCTGGGAGGACCTGCAGGAGAAGTGGCTGTTAGTGTGTAAACATGACAGACCTGTGGCTGATCAGAAGAAAGAGGCTCTGAAAACAATGCCTACTGCTAATAACAGCAGTGAAACTTGGGAAAATATGTGTACAAGACCCCTGGATTTGATAGGGATGTGGTAAGAACAATTTAATGAATTCTGCTTCCTCTGATTTGAGAGAAATCTGACAGGTGAGTCAGAAGTTTCATGGCTGAATATCAAATGCTGTCAGTACGATTAACATTTTTAAAAAGGGTATTTTCTCTCTCCCTGTGACTAATAGAAGATATTTATTAAGCCAAAGAACTTTACATCACAGGTTACACCTGGATTACAGTTTCTGACTGAAAAGGAGGCTGTGATTATTCAGGGTTGTATCCTAAAGGTCTTGGACAGGAAGGAAAATATGTAAAGGTGACATGGCAGTGTGCATGATATGTCTTTTTAAAGACTTACTGGGCTCTTGTGTTCTCCTCTGTGGCATCGACTCCAAAGTTTAATTTTTGCCATTTTATTTTCCTGCCGTACTTGAAGGCGTACAGGGAACCACATGCAGTGAAAAACAGCCAGGCAGATTTGGGTGCATGAAAGAAGCAGCTCTGGCTTGGTGAAGTTGTCCAAACCTATGACTGGCAAGGCTGAGAGTGGCCTCCAAAGATGTAAAAAAACCCCTGAGAATATATCAAGTGATTAAGATTTATTTTGCTGAAGAAAAAATGTTTTGGTCTATTAAACAGTTATTTTAAGTCTGAAAAAGCAAACCTTAGAAACAAGCAAGAGCGAGGTATGGAAGGACTTTTGCTAAGGATCAATTATGAATGCTTTTTGTTTTGCAACAAGGACAAGATGCTGATTCTGCAGCTTAAGACTTGAGCTGTGATTTTAGTGCTCTGAGTCAAGTTCACGCTCTGTGACTCTGATTTGGGCCCAGATCCATAAAGGAGCTTAGGTGCTTAAAACATGATTTCACTGGGATTTGCTCCCCTAAGCTGCAGAATGCAATCTCTGGAATTTGACAAACTCCTTTATACACCCATGTTTAAACAACATCCTGCTTTATGCCCAGAACACTTTTGCCTCCAAGGATGGCACAGCTGCTGCTCTGCCTGCCCCGGCCTGCCCAGAGCTTAGCCAGGTGTGATGGACGGGGTGGCAGGCAGGGATGAGGGCAACAAGGACACGGGCAGCGGCCTGGGATCCGGGGACACGGGCAGGGGTCCAGCAGCTGGGGACACGGGCAGGCGTCCGGCACCCAGGGCAGCACCCGGTGCCCCGGCGTGCGCGGCTGCGGCGGTGCGGGTGTCACGCAGCCCTGTCCCCGCTGTCACCAGCCCTGTCCCAGCCCTGTCCCAGCTGGTGCTGAGGCCGCCTTCGAGCGCTGCCGCAGGACGGGCCGTGGCCCGGCCCGGGGTAAAACCAGCCCGACCAGGGACGGCGTTTTCACCGTGCACCCGCACAGCCGCGGGCGGACACTGGCCCCGGGAGGCGCTGAGCGGTGGCGGGGACACCGCGATTCCCTCACACGGGAGGTACAACCGGGAGCGCTGCGTGTTCCCCGGAGCTCCCGGCCCCGGTCTTAGTCTCAGCCTCAGCCTCAGCTCCAGCTCCAGCTCCAGCTCCAGCTCCAGCTCCAGCTCCAGCTCCAGCTCCAGTCCCCGCCGCCGCCCCCGCGCCGGGACCCGCGGCCGCTCCTCCCCGTCTGGCGCGGCACGGAGGGAATCCCACGGCGGAGGGCGGGGACGGGGCCGTGCCGGGCCCGGCCGGGGCGGGGCGGCCGCAGGAGGCCGCGTCGCCGCTATAAAAGCGGAAGAGGCGGCAAGAGCTCTGCTGCCTTGCCCGGTTCATCCCGCCTTGACTGCTCATCCTGCGGACATGGCGCTGTCTGGCGACCCCCATTTCAAGAAGCTGGTGGAGTGGCACAAGGCCAACTCCTCCAAGCTCGTCCTGCGGCAGCTCTTCGAGGCCGACAAGGATCGCTTCCAGAAGTTCAGGTGAGGCCGGGCGGCCCCACGGCTGAGCGGGGCAGCGGCCGCGGGCCCTGGGGCTGCCGCGCCCGGGCGGTGCCGCGTACGAGGCCCGGGGAGCCGCGGCCCCGGAGGGCGCGGCGCGGCCGGGCCTGGCGGGCAGGGCTGGCGTGGCCCCGCTCCGCTCGCTCCCCCCGCGCAGTCCCGGCGGGGAGCGGATGGCGCACGGCCCGCGGTGCCGTGTCCGCCACGGCGGGGCCGTGCGAGGCCGATGGCGGCCCGGGCACACGCGCCGGGGGGGCCGGGCCGGGGGCGGGGGAGCCGCTCGCAGCGCCCGGGGGGCGGCCGCGCCGCCTGCCCTTGACTCATCCTTGCAGCAGGGTACGTGCCGGGCAGCACAGCGCCCGCTGCGCTCGCACAGCCGCACTGTGGGGCGGCACTCGCAGCCTCTCGCACGCCGTGCTTAGTCACGATAAGCTCCGCGATAAAATCGCGAGGGGCCGCGCATCCCCCGGAGCCCCCTGCGCCCGTACGAGCCTGCCCTGTGGCGGCAGCGGAGCCGTGAGGGGGTTTAGCCCTCCCTCGCCTCACGCCATCGCTGCTACAGAAAATGCCTTGCAGCGCGTAGGGGAGGAAGTAACAAGTGGAGGCATCGTGATAGCGTTCAGCGCCTTCATCTTGTAAAGTAGAACACGTATTTTCTGTTTGCTGGAGGCCGTGCTGAGAAGGCGCGTGTGTGGTTACGTTGTTGTACTATAGCAGCAGTCGGAAAAGTCTAATATGAGATTCATCCCAGATTTGGGTTTTAAGATGAGCCTGAGTGATAGAGATAAACCGACCTTCCATTCTAGAGTGTTGTGATAAGACTTGTTGCGTGCATCAGGCTTTTCATTCCTGTCCTGCGTAAAGGGATTTTTTTTCCCCCTTTTGAGCTCATTAGAAAATTCTTAAATTGTAATTAAAGATTGTATATGAAGTCCTGCGTATATATGTATGTGAGATAAAATATTATTTGAATTGATGGGAAAACTATGCTGAATTTTTCAAGTACTGGCTTCACCTGGCCCTTTTAACAGGACTTTTTTTTTATTTTTAAGAAATTGATCAGTAATGTCCTATTAAATCTGCTGGATCCTCACTAATAGACTTAGTTCCCATTGCAAGTTTTCCTTATCTCCAGTATTTTTTGGTGAAATGGTCTTTACTGAGGTTTTTTGTTTCAAATACCTCCTCTAATTCATGTCCTTTTGTGCTGCCCATAAGTAAACAGTTGCAGTATCTTAAGATTGCTTCATCTATCTTAATCCATTCTTTTAATTATTTCAGTTCTATTTCCTGCAAAGCCATCTCATTCTAGTCCAGGAGCACTTCCTCATAGCAAAGCACAATTGCTGAGCTGATAGCTTCACTCTTGCCAGTGCTGGCTGCTCTGAGCCAGATCAGCAGGAGGATGGTAGTTAATATCTGTGGAAAACTGTAGTCTGGAGGTTTGGCCACGTGCTCCTGTGTCATTTGCAACTTCCCTCATGTGAAATTAAGGTTTATGAATATCTTTTCGTTCTGGTAGATGTTGTTGTAAAATCATTGACTTCCTTCCTTTAGAAGGAAAAGAGAAACCTACCCAGGTGAAAGTGCTTCCTGATACTGGTTCTGGAGGAATTTCAGAACTGGTGTGAATAGTTTTTAATCTGAGTATTTTAATCTGGGTACAAGTATCTATTCAATATTATTGGAATAACATTACACTCACTGACTGCATCCTCTCAAATATGTATACAAAAAATCCTTTCTTCCTTTTTTTTCCTAGTTCAGCATTTGTATGTCCTGTTTGCCTGCTAAGGAGTGTAGCCACACCTGTAAGAGATCTTTGCCTTCTTTGCCACCCAAGGTGGTGAGGTAAGGCCTGATAGGAACAGGAGTTCTTATCAGTGTGGGTTGTTCACTGAAAGCTGCTGGTTTTGAAAGGGTTAGAAGAGATATAATGCAGCCATCACAATACTCAGCAGGTAAGGGATGTCTGGGTGCTGACACAGTGTTAGAATGACCCTCCTGCTGCTTGGCTTGTCCATTGTCAAGGATAAGAGTAAATGGAAAGTAAGTGCAACTGGAGAATGTGGTGGGAGATGCAATCACTGAGATGCTGCAGGTTGAGGGCAGCATCACTTGGAGGTGGCTGTGGCCTACGTGACGAGGCTCTTGTCCCCCCTGAGCAGCACCACCACCAGCTGCTGCATTGCAGTGGGTGCTTGGGAGAGCACAGCTCTGCTGCAGGGCTTGGGGCTTCTGTTTGAACAGAGGGTGGATGGATCCACAGGATTGCACTGTACACTCTGTGCTCCACCTTGTGTGTGGCAACTTAAATCTGGTGGCCATTACTTGATTTGGCTTTGCCTGAAAAGTCTTGGGCAGCACATTTCTGCAGTTTCTTCAAATGAGCAGTGGCTTGAATCCAGCCATAATTTCATGAGAGGTTTTGTCTTCTGGTCTAGTGAGATTGATTTTCGTTCATATATGTAAAGTAATGAATTCTAGGTGGAAGACATCTCAAGTAAACATGAAATCCTTTTCTTTGTGGAGTAGAACACTTGGAGAGGCTATCAGCTGCTGTTTAATGTAGAAGGAGATTTCCAAGAGTTCTGCTTCTCTGAAGTGAAGCGAAACTGAAGACCTGTTAGTATGCTGATGGTCTTGCTGTATCATTAGTGAAATGTCTTCAAGTCTGAGATGTCTTTAAATAAATTGCATCAAATATCAAAGGCTTGGGTTTTTTTTTTCCATGCTGTATCTGAGTAACAGTAGTGGCAGGTGAGCCAAACCAGTCCTTCCACTAGGTAGCCATATTTCAGGGCTCCTGGTGCTGGGGGTCAGGGTTTCAGGATTGCTGTTGGCAGCCTGCTGAGGAGAAGGGCGGTCAGCAGCACTGGCACTGCTTTTCCTCACTTATTAAAGAAACACGGTTCTGAGACTGTGCTTGAAGACACCTTCCTTTCCTTATTCATGCTTATACTTTAAGACCATAAGAAGGATGTTACTGTTAATGAACGTTTAATGAAGTTAACAGTAAGTGAAACCACTGAAATGATAAGACCTTGCTGGTTATTACTGTTATTGTGAGTTCAGCTCCATTCTTCCTTTGAAGAGTCTTGCCTGTCATGTTATGTATGAAGAGCAATTTTTACTCTTATTGTTATGAGTGTATGTATTATGTATTATGAGTGTATTATGCTGTGGTGTGTCCCTGTGAATATATATCAGGCATATGTGGTGGCTAAAATAACAGAGCATGTTTCTGTGCTCAGGTATTGAGAAAGAAGCAGCAGGGGACACAATGAACAGAGCAGAAACACAGAATTTAGATGGCTGCAATTTCCTGTGGGGTGTGTGTGGAGCAACAGGGAAAGTGAGATGTGCTTTTATCAAAGGCTGACTTACAGAATTCAGCTCTTCAGTTAGAGTAATTTATAGATTTGGTTGGAAATTATTGCAAAGAAGAAATTGGCAAAAGAATATTGTAAAGGATTAGAGGAACTACAGAACCTTGTATCATATAGATACAAGGATAGTAAATACAAATGGGCTCACTTGGTTTCTGCTGGGCTACCATTGCTGTGTTTCCTCTCAGATGTGAACCTTCAAGTGCCTGTATTCTGATGGGTTAGACTGTAGCTTGCAGATAATTTGTTAAATAGTTTGGAGACCTCCACTGAATCAATGAGGGTAGTGAGACTAAACCATGCACAAATGAGATTTAATTCTGCATAGTAGTTGGCAGTGTTTCTGTTCACGATGTATAGATTTTTAAATTAGACTTATTCAAGACTCTGTATGAAAGAATGACAGGACCTGTAGGAAGACAGTTTAATTTTCCAGCAGCAGAAGAATGTGAAAAGCTCTTTACTGATAATACATTAGGAAAAAGCTGATTATTGCTAGAGAATGCTAGTGGAAACAATATGTGATTGTCCAACTATGCATCAAATATACTTAATTGTGTTTGGGTTTTCACAAGCAGAAAGTGGACACTGTAATTCAGATTGTGGGAAAACATGATTTTCAAAAAAAACAGCAGTCATTTTATGAAACTTTTTGGGCAAATTGGTCACTCTTCTTTACTAACTTAGTCTAATTAGGATTCCCATTATTTTTGTAATCTACAGCAGAGTTACCATTGTCATCCTTAGAACAGTCACCCCTCAGGAATGTGCAATTTAACAACCTGTTGATTTTTGACAGCTTGACCCTGAACACTGACCATGGGGACATCTTGCTGGATTACTCCAAGAACCTTGTTACAGAAGAAGTGATGAAAATGCTGATTGAACTGGTAACTATTTAAAATCTTGCATTAATAAACAAAATAACTTTTACCTGTAACTCACTATTCTAGCACTGTTTATAAACATTAGCTAACATATAAGTTAAAAGGCATCTGTTTACAAGTCTTGGCAGGATTCAAATTCTTGCATTGTCATCTAGCCTTGAGTTACAAAGCCATTTTTCAATGCATATTTGCATAAAAATGTTCTTTGAAAAAGGAAAATAATATTTATTTTTACCTAGTATCTAGTGAGTCTTTTAATCCATCATAATTTGTTTCCCTGTGTTGTGTTAAATGTTCACACTCTTTAATGTAGCTGGACCTTTGTAATATGTGTTGACTTCCACTATTTTAAGAGGAATCTATATTTACCTTTCTCAGGCAAAGTCAAGGGGTGTGGAAAGTGCCAGAGAGCGCATGTTTAGTGGAGAGAAGATCAACTTCACTGAGGTAAGGCTATTTCTGTCCATGGTTCTTTCCACTTTACTTGTGCTTATTATGGATGTTTATGCATCTGTGTAAGCAAAGTCTGAAAAAACTTAACTTTAAATACTTCATTGAAATCCTGAGTGATTGGAATGTTTGCTGCACTACTTCAAGAGAAAATTTTACAGCTCTTACTAAAAATACCTCCTTCCTTCAGTACATCTTATTTTAGAGATTTTGGTGGTATTTTTTTTCTCTTCCCTGTTTTGTGGAGAGGAAGATGAATTAGACCATGCAAAGGACATGGAGCAGAGTATTGCATTACATGCCTTTTGCCTAGTGTTAGTGTTCATAAAGCTTAATAAACTGCCTAAAGGGTGTGAAGGGAGGATTGTGTAAGACCTTCTCTTTTGGACTGTGATGCTGCTTGTTTTTCAGTACAATTAACAGTTGAGACTATAAACAGTCTTAGGAAATTAGCCATGTATTTCAGTAAGAGGATGAGTACCTTCCTCCTTTTGTAGATCTGAAGGCTCTAGTTATGGTTAAATCTTTACTAAAACATATAGAAAACCAACTGTACTTTTCTGATGTTAAAAATAGGATGGAAACTGGGAACTCCACGGTACAGTGGGTTTAATTAGTCTGCATTAAAAATGAAGTCTACTTAGTATGTTTGAGGCAAATTCAGAGAAACCAGTGTTTCCTTGGAGTTGGCTATTGACTGGTTTAGCTATTGCACAAGCTGTTTGCTTAAAGTAACTCAGCAGTTGGACATTGTATTGTTTGTGAATGATTCATGTTTGTGAAAAGGCACAGACAGAAAGAAATACAGTTTCACTGGAGAAGTGGTTCCTGTTCCTTCTGTATTAATGCCTTCATTTCACAGATGTAGCTACTGAGAAAAGAAAGCAGGGAAAGAGGGTGAGGAGTCTTAAATCTGTCTGGAGGTTTTGTCTCATACTGCCTTTCACTAGCCTCATGGAACACAAATTATTACAGGGTTAGCCTATCTCTGACTGTATTATGGAGTTGTTCCTCATTGTGTACTGAGAGCAGGTGTAGCAGTTGAAGTGTCAGAAGGGTACAGTTTGCACAGAAAGCACCTGAACACGATATCAAACTCTGATGTGTTTCTGCTGCTAGCTCCCTCTTTTCCTGCTGTCTTGATACCACTTCATGTATCCTGTAAGTCTAGAAACACCTCTATCAGGCTGTTCCTCAGTTACTTCCTTCCAGTTCAGAAGTTGACTTAGATGGGGTTTGCCTAATTTTTGTTTGTATAGAATATCAAACCAGGTTGGTTTGGCTCTGGAATAGGAGCATGTGGACAATGTGAAACTGTCAGGTGTTAAGCAGGATGCTGTCAAACAGCATGAATAAACCTAAAGCAGTTGGACATGAGGGAGCTTCTTGATGGCAAGAACTGACTTGTCCACTACTCTTGATCTGCTTTAGAACATTCTTTGGATTTTTGTCTGAAGTATTTTAGACTTGTCTGTGTTTTGGTGCTGCAGGCATTGGCTGCATGGTGTGTGCTTATGTGGAAGTTCTTCATCGTGCACCCATGTGTGTCACTGCCAGGTGTTGGTCCCAGACGAGTTAAAACTTGGAGCTTGATATGGTGCAAAGAGCATTACAGGATAACTCATCTGAGCACTCATCATGGGGCCAGGCTCTATAGCCTGCATGGTGTTTGGGGAATACTTCTGCTTAACCATAGAGATCAGTCAAGTTATGATCAGACAAAGCATCCTTCAAGCCTGATAGTGAGCAGTACTTACCAAATGCCATTCCATGGCTGAGTGCTGCAAAAAAATTTCTCTGTTCACCCCAAATCTGAGTGGGTATACTTTAATTAGCAAGTGAAAGAGGGTTTTTGTATTCCAAGTCAGTAACCACAAGCTCAATGATTTTTGAATTAGCATTTGGTATTTAAATCATAACTTGGCAGTTCATATTGTCTGTGTTGTCTTTGTCTCACAGTGCCTCTCATTGTGGAACAATGAGGTAGAGCAGACTAATTTTTTAATTTGTTCATTAGTATTGACTAATTCCTTCATTCTGGATTAAAACTGTTAAGCTCTTAAAACCACAGGGCAGATTTTGGTGCTTTGACTTATGTGCAGCTGTGGAGAAGTAACATAAATCCTGCATGCTAGGAGATTTTTTCTTATAGCACAACTACTAAATATATTTGGTGTGCAAGTGTTCAGGCAGCATTTAATTGTGGGCAGTGGATAGAGGGATGTGGCTATTGTATTCTTTGTTGTCAAATGCTTAAATTATGTTTCTTCCTATATTAAATGGAGTACTCAGGATAATTGAGAAGATGCCTGAGAAAATAACTTCAGCTGCTTGTTGTAATTGATTTTTTTAGTGTTGTCATCAATAAGAAACAATTTCATTCTTCAATACCTAAAGCATGCCAAAATAAAGATCACTGGGTCATGAATATTGCTGGATTCTGCACTTTTAAAGGGATTTTGAGCCTTTTCTCCCAAGTGAACTCTTCCTTTGCATACTGTGCTGTTGTAAGCCCCTTCCACTGGGTCGGTGGAGTGAGAGGGGGATTGAGGTAGCCACTGATGTGTGTATGCACACACACTGAAAACACTGCTCTCCTAATCCCAGTTAATCTAAAGGGTTTTTAAATCTTGATGACTATACTGCCCTCTGGATGAGGCATCTGAGGCCCTGGGGTGTAACTTGGAGAGAGCCTCATCTCAGTTTTCTCCCCTTGTTTCAGAACCGAGCTGTGCTTCACATTGCTCTGAGAAACCGCTCCAATGTGCCAATCCTTGTGGATGGGAAAGATGTTGTTCCAGAAGTCAACAAAGTGTTGGACAAAATGAAGCACTTCTGTCAGGTATAGTACCACCACAGCTTATTTTTTACGTGTTTCTTTTATACCCAGCAGGTTCTTACATGTGGATTGTAGACTGGTTCATGTGAATTGGGTCCTTTTTTGAGGTTTACAATAGTTCTGGCTCAAGCATGGAGTTGGAGCTGATTTTATTGATCCACTTTTCTCTCCCTGTTTCTAGTTGGGTTTTTCTTTAATGGGCTCCCTAGATTTTGTTCCTTCAGCAGTAATCTCGTGTGTACTTTGGAAGTCTTGTAAATCATTAAGTGCCATTCAAATACTACTTTATTTCTTGCTAATTTTTGAACTAATTGGCTGCACCAGGTAGAAACTGCCTCTTAACATTTGTGTAAAATCAGGAGGGAGGTAGGAGTTCCCAGCTCAATTGCAATTTGATTATGCTCTACTTAAATAGTTTCTTAAGGATCTCCTGGGTTTAGGTCAAATTACTTTAATTCTATTCTGTTTGCAGAATACCCACCTGGGTAGTTTTAGTGCATTTTAAACAAGGCTGTGAGGACCTGGACCTGCCTGGTTGCTGTTGTGAGTCTTAGCCAGGTGGTAATGCCCTGTTTCACTGCAAATTCATACTTCTATGCAGAATGAGCTTGCATTCTGTTCTATTCTTAATGATAAATGCCAAAACCACAATAACTGGCACCAGTTGGTGTGGATTTGGTACTTTCTTCGTATGCTGTGAGACTTGAATGGCCATGGAATTCTGTGGTGTCTGGCACTGTAGAATTTCTAGCTGATTTAGGTTTTGGTAGTGCAAAACAAGAGTTTTCACTGGTGCCATCCTCTTGTTTGCTCTATGGTTTCAACTATCAGAACATGTGAATATCACTTTCATGTGGATGTATCTTCTCTGCAAAATAAAAATCATGTTAAGCAGTTTCTTTAAAAATATTAACAAAGATGCTGGTTTCAGTTGACTTAGAAGATGGGATTTTAAGACTATGGCAGCATCATCTATGGGGTACAGGAATGCTGTTAGTAAAATGGATTTTCTGTTTGGAAAAATGAAAAGTTTAAACATATGTAGCAAAGGAGAGCAAAAATCAGCATAACTAAACACCATGTAGAAAAATTGCTTTAGAACTGGGGAATGTACTTGGAAGTATTCATGACACCAGGAAGATTGCTTTTGTGATTGGAACAGATTGAATGCATAGGTGGTAGATGATGGACAAAATTTAATGTAGAGTTTCAGTTAATGTTTGGAATTTTGTTTTGTTTCAGTGATGCTTAAAGAACAGGAATAGAGCAGGAACTTAGACCATGTGCTGTTAAGGTGCAGCCCAGAAATAAATCCTAATGCAAAGCAAACTTGCAAGAGAAGCTTTTAGAATGGTTTGCCAATAAATCTCTTATCTCTGTGGCTTTATTCATACTGTCTTCCAGTTTAGTTAGTGAAGCTCTTTCTAATGAAAGACACTTGAAGAACAGCTTCAGGTTGAACTATTTGTTGCACATAGTTTAATGCCCAAGATTTTATCATTTTTGGATAGATGTCTCTTGCCTTAGCAAACACTATAAATGCTACAGCAGTTCACACAGTAGAGGGAGAGTTTTAACTGCATTAAGTGTTTGATGTTTCAGTGTGGTTTTGCTTCTATCTTAGGCATAGCACAATGTCTGGCTAAGAAGGTGGCTCTGAGTGTAGGCCTTAAGGTCTAGAGGTTTGAAAGCTGTATTTGGCAACTTTCTACAACAATACCTGAAAACAAAGCCTGTTTGCTGGTCCTGGGTTAGCATCAGTAGCTTTAGTGCAAGTATAAAATGGTCATTGTGTCTCTTGTTAATTTTTTTGCCCCAGAGGGTCCGTGGTGGTGAATGGAAAGGCTACACTGGCAAGGCAATCACTGATGTGGTCAATATTGGCATTGGTGGCTCTGACTTGGTAAGCTCCTGACTTCTATACACCCTGCCCATCTCTGTGTGCATGCTTCCAGTGAGGATAAAATCTAATTGTGGCTTCTATGCAGGGCCCTCTGATGGTAACTGAAGCCCTGAAACCGTATTCCAAGGGAGGCCCTCGTGTCTGGTTTGTATCCAACATTGATGGTACTCATATAGCCAAAACCCTGGCTGAACTCAAACCTGACACTACTCTCTTCATCATTGCATCAAAGGTATGTCTGACACAAGCTCTGCCTTGGCCTGTTCTGCTGTACAGAGTTCAGTCAGGAGGGAGGGCTGTCCACAGGAATATCCAGACCAGGGGCTTCCAGTGTGGATTCTTTCTAAACAGGCCTGTTGTGATTCTTTCTGAACTTGCAGTACAAGGTTGTGTTGGCTGCTGAAATACTTGGGGATCTGTAAGTCAAATGCTGAGAATTACTTAACCTAAATAAGATACAGGAACAATTCCATGTTGTCTGGGGTTTATTTCTCAGTCAATGCAAGTTTTAGCTTTATTCACAAAAGTTTATTTTCCTGCACTTCTCTGTAGGTGGAATGGAGGATCCAACGTAGTTATTTCTTTGAAGTTCTGGATATTATTTCATTCCTAAAGGACTTTTGATCCTTTATTTTATGTACAGTGTACTTGTTAAATGCTGTTTTTTTGCATTAATGAATTGCGTGTACTTTAAGAATCTCCATTTTATAGGGCAGTCACAATACCTTCACCTAAATAACTTCAATGCTGAGTTCCTTGAGCACTATAAATGCTAAGCTGCTTTACTTAGAGGTAAAGATAGGTGTCATCTTATGAAGCAGCAGCAGCTTATTTCTGACTGCAGACTGAATAGCTGCCTTTAAGTCTTGCCTTGCTAAGAGCTGACTCTGTAAGCAATAATTGCCAGCAGCCCTCTCCCTCTGAGGAATGCTTCTGTCTGAGCAGAGGAAGGAGGTGGAGACAAACTTCATGGTTATGTAACCTGGGTTGCCTTCGTTTGTCAAGCACAGTAGAACCTTTCTGCTGATGGAGGCAATCTGCAGCAAGTGAATGTGTGTGCAGTGCTGGTCATGCTCTGCACGGTGCTCACGAGCTTATCTTGGCACTGCTGCAGCTGAGCAACAGCTTATGGAGCAATAAGGAAACTGCACAAAGTAATACTGATGGTCACTTGCAATCACTGAGTCCAGGGATCACGGTTCAAAGGCTTAGAAAACTGCCAGATTGAAAGAGTAACACTTGAGTTTGTTTGCCAGACTGTAGTTAGCTAATTGGATATGTTTGGAAGAGGATGAATGGCATTTTTTTCTTTCCATAACAGGCTTATGTTTCATAATGAAGTATTTCTGGAGATGGATGAGAGTAGGATGAATCTAGTGTTCACCCTTAAAGCTAAATTTTGATGGCTGAATAAATCAGAATGGTTGTAGATACTTGCAAAACTGCATGACTGAACTTCTGTGCACACTTCATAAAGCAGGAAAATGTTTTCCTCTAATCAGCAAAAGAAAAATTATGACAAGAGTCTTGGCAGAAATGAGTGCTCATCCATGAAAAAGTAGGAATTGAAGAACAATAGGACAGTCCAGCTGGGTTATCCTGTTTAGATGTTCAATTAGTTTCTTTTTAGTTGAACAGTAAAACTTCAGTCTTTTACTAAAAAATTAAAGTAGAGGACTTTAGTCTCAAGGTTTTACAAAACAGTTTGGGGAATGGGAAGGCAGGAGATGGGGAATAGTTATTCCAATTTCAAATACATACTAGCTTAAAACTAGATGGGTAAATCTAGCAATATTAGTGTTTACTGGATTCATAAGCTTGCTTTTTTCTGTAATCTGGCAGCAGCTGTGTGTTATGAACATCTAGAATCACTCTGCTCTAGTTATCTGACATGTGATGCTTTAGTAACCTGAAGTTGTTTCCATGTTAAGAACAGTTTTACTTATTTGCTTTCCACTGTGCAGACCTTCACCACACAGGAAACCATCACCAATGCAGAAACAGCCAAAGAGTGGTTCCTGCGTGCTGCTAATGATGTAAGTCTGAGATGGAAGCCTAAGTAACAGAATGCAGCAGTTCTTGTTGTGCAATTTCTTCCCAATCATTCTGTGTGCCTTGGAGCAGAGCCAGTAACAGCCCAAACATCAGCTTAGCAAATGATCATTGATACAATGCTAAATGCATTTGTACTTAGATCATTTCAGGGCTTTGGTAATGACAGGCTATTTTGTCCAATTGAAGTGATACCCACTAGTTTTTCATTATAAATGGTTCTCCTGCATTGTTCCTCCAAATCTTGCCTGTTAAGTAATAGAATGTAGTGTTTGCTTAGAGATAACCAATAATTTGCTAGAACTACTAGTAATGAAAAAAACAAGAATAATGTGTGTGGTACTACCTTTAAATTATTGCCAAATCTTTAAAAACTAGAGGTGAAGCTATGGTTGGAACAATACACTGACATTTCTATGGCAGATGGCTGTGCTATGAATAGAAACCTTGTGTTTGGCTCATTCTGTCCTATTTTGAACTCTTAAAGTAATAAAGCAGATAGTGCCTGTTCAGGTAATTAAGATGGGCAGTGACCTGCTCCAGTCAGGGTAGCTGTACTTAGTTTGAAAGCTGGGCTCTGAAATTCCTCCTTACACTCAGACAACTCATCCTTATCACAGCACCTTCTAAAAGACTGAAGTGTGCCTCTGGAGCTTGACATTTATCAGTAATTCCAATTGTCTTGGTTTTTTGCCCCTGGCTGGAAGGGTGGTGGGTGTACATTGAGCTCCATCTGCTCCAGGGCTGTGGTGGTGGTGTCCAGGCTGGGAACACACTGAAGGAGAGGCTGTGCCTCTCTCTGGAGGCTTTGGTGGGAATGCCCCAGAGGGGGTTCTCTTTGGGTATGCTCCCAAATCCCACAGTGAATGTGAATAAGATGATTTCAAATTAATAACAACTGATGATTGTCAACAGCATTTTGTTTAAATGGTAGCGGATCAGCTTTATAACCAGAAATGAAAGTAGTTAACATTGTAGATCTAACTATTTTTTTTATTTTTATTAAGCCTTCAGCTGTGGCCAAGCATTTTGTTGCCTTGTCTACCAATGCTGTAAGTATAGTCAATCTAGTTAATTTTTCCTATGTACCTTTAAGGCAGCCTTACCTTAAAATCTAGCAAGGAACTCTGTCCTTTAAGATGCTTGAATTCCAAATTTTAGCATTCCTTCTGAATGGAAACCTATTTTTTCCTAC
This sequence comes from Molothrus ater, assembly GCF_012460135.2. Classification (NCBI taxonomy): domain Eukaryota; kingdom Metazoa; phylum Chordata; class Aves; order Passeriformes; family Icteridae; genus Molothrus; species Molothrus ater. The sequence continues at coordinate 2,109,379 of NC_050489.2, read as the reverse complement.
TCAGAGTAACTGAAACACTTCTAAAGTATTGAGCTGAACTAAGACTGGACTTTGATTATAGATGTGTGCTTCTTCTGCTAGAGTTTTAAATCTGAAATCAAGAGCTCTTGTGCTTGGAATGACTTGTTATTAATGAGTGTTACCTCTAATTGCCTAAGTTGTGTGACTGCAGTTACATAAGCAAATGTTATTCCAAACTCCAGGTAAGAGCTGAAATAGTGCAGGCAGTTTGAAAATGCTTATGATGAGCACACTGTGTGGTGCTTCATGCAAAAGTATGAAGCAGAGAGACTGTCAGTAACTAGAAAAGCACTGCAGTCATTGGCAGGGTGTCAGGGACTGACATTATGCTTCTGGTAAATGTAAACTGAGTGTCAGTCCAGCTTTAACTCTATGGCCACTTAGATTCATCAGGAAATGAATGCATGTCCTTGATTTTTAATAGTGAGTAGTGACAGTTATTTCTGGAAATGAAAATGTAATTTTTGTGATGGATGCAATGCTTTTTTTAAAATAGATGTAGTGTAGGATTGTTTATTTAATAGATATCAAACTTGCATTTGCTTGCTTGGTATAAAGCTTTTTATGCTGTTGGTTTTACTGATGGTGTTTTTTCATGTTGATTTTAGCCTAAAGTTAAAGACTTTGGAATTGACCCAGAGAACATGTTTGAGTTTTGGGATGTAAGTAAATGTCTGATATTATGTGGTAGATGTGAACTGTTAGCTTTTTCTGAAGCAAGTAAGATGATTCCAACTAGATGTCTTGAAACTGCAAAAGCAGTTTCTAAAACAGCAGCTCCTAAATTATAGGAGTTGTATTCAGTGCACTTCAATACCTGAAAAGCTCTGACTAAAGGCAAATTGACAACTCTTTCCCAGTCTGTTAAAATTTTCCAGTCAAAGGTCTGAAGAGGAGTCCTCCATGTTTTTGGCTGTCTAATCAGCTGTGAGTAACAGGAGATAGTCTTGACTTACTGCTCTATGCAAGTAGTTATTATAAGCTGTGACATTTGCCTCTTGGTGTCTATGGTATATAACCTAGGCCTGGTAAAGGTCAGACATCAGAAATGGGAGCCTGATTGGAGATTTTGTAGCAGATGCATATTTTAAGTATACTGCCCTTAGTCTTGGTCCTTATACTTAATTAGAAACAGGTTGGTATGTCTCATTGACTAATTGCCTGACAAATAAGCTGCTGTTCAGAAGTTGTTTGGAATGTTACCTTTCCCAAGTGTCAGAATTTTGCTGAAGCAGGCTTTCCCTTTAGAGGAGTGACTTTATGAAAGCAGTTATACAAGCTATATATAACAAATTAAGGATTTGGAACTTAACTGGAATCAAGCTATTTAGTTAAGAGATGTTATAAAAATTGGACAAGTAGGATAACTTCAGACTGCAGGTTCTCCTGACTATGCCAAATATATACAGTGAACTGTCACCAGAAGGAGTATTGATTTTGCTGGGAACAGTCTAAGCACACACTGCTGTTTTCTAATAGTTTGAATGTAAAAGCCTTGCACTTCTCCATCTCAGCTGTTTCTTGTTTGCAGTGGGTTGGTGGTCGCTACTCCCTGTGGTCTGCCATTGGTCTCTCCATTGCCCTGCATATTGGTAGGTGTTCCTGGGATGTCACTGTGCCAAGAATTGCCCTGTTTGCTTCAGGAATGTAACTATGGAGTGCATTACCAATAGTGGATTGTGAATCAGATTTGGGGCAAATACTATATGTGGGTGCTAAAAAATGATCTGGAATGTAATGGAAACGTTGGTATTTTAATACTGCAAATACGGTTTTGGAACTTACCCCATATTTGGGGACAAATAGTCAAATTGCATTGCTTTAGTCACAAAGCCAAAAGTGCCTGATTTATGTAAAGCTGTAGCAGGGTTGAAAATCAGACCTTGAATCTGACACTGCTAAACCTGAAGCAGAGTATTTAGTATCTGTGAGTATGCACACACTAACACCAAAATCCTGTCTCTGGTTCTGCATATGAGCTCTGTTTAGCATTGTTAACAATGTCCTTCTGCTATTAATTCCTTTTGCTTCCAGTACTTTGTCTAGGCTATAGGGCCTGATGATTACATTTGTTCCCTCTTCACTGCTTTCAGATGTTTAAAGTCTGAAACTATAATGTCATTTATTTTTCTAGGCAAAAGCTAGAATTCCCTTAGACTGGGATTAGAAGAATAACATTGGGTTTGATGTTTTTTGGAATTATATGAATAGGAGTTTTCATGTGTAGAAAAACCTATTATAAGAGCAAAATAAACAAGTCAGGCACTTACTGTTTCATCTGCAATAAACTGTTCACTGCTGCTGTCAGGCAGATTTGGTGCTGACTGCTGACATGCCAGCCTATCTCCACTTCTTTCTCTTAGGCCCCTCAACTGGCACAGCTGGCCTCTGACCACAGGTAGAGCTGCTGCTTTGAGTCCAAACACTTCACCTCCCAATTGCTATGTATGAATCAGGATTTCTGTTTTTTCAAGAAAGATTAGCCTTGAAACTATTCATTTGGGAAAGTGAGTGGAGGTTTAGATACCATAACTGAAAAGCAAAGGAAGCTCAGGTGAGTTGTTAGCAAGAACAGGGAAGGGAGGGGTAGCCTTTTTCTTTGAGAGTATCTTATTAGAGCTGTTTCTCCTCACACCAGTGCAGAAATCCCTGCTGTGCTAGCCTTGCCCTGTTTTTTTGGCAGATGTGTCTCCCATTGGCTGTGATTAAGTGTTCAAATGTGCTAAAAACTATGTGGCCTCAAAGTAGGCTCTGTATTAAAGGACTCTGGTTTCCTTCTAGTTGCTCATTCTGCCTGGGGATTTTAGGCAAAGGTTTTTGAATTATGTTTCATGAAGTTGGACTTGCTCTGAAGTCTGGCTTTAAGCATAAGTGAATGTCTGGCTTATGGGATGCAATATCAGGAGAAGTCTGAGTGCAGCTTTAAACTTGATTAGTAGTTGGGAGCCTTGCTGCATACAAGGAATCAAAACTGTTTCTCAGTTGTGTCTATAGGAAAAATGAAGCTTGAGTTGTAATAGTAAATAAAAACTGACTTCTTTCCATTGTTAGGTTTCGACAACTTTGAGAGTCTGCTTGCAGGAGCCCACTGGATGGTGAGTGTTGGATGCCCATTTCAGATTGTTCCTCTTAAAGAGTTGTTAGTAAGGAAATGGAAGGCACATTGATTGTCCAGCTGCCCACGTCCTCATCAATGATGATAAAATGACAGTTTGTGGGAAGCCTGCACTGGATCAACACAACACTATAAACAATGTAGGAGTTGGGAGGGATGGCAGTTGCTTTGTCAGAAGCGTAACTTTGCTTTGTGTGGTGCAGGATAATCACTTCCACACTGCCCCCCTGGAGAAGAACGTGCCTGTTCTGCTGGCCATGCTGGGGGTGTGGTACATCAACTGCTACGGCTGTGAGACGCACGCCCTGCTGCCCTATGACCAGTACATGCACCGCTTCGCTGCCTACTTCCAGCAGGTAGGGCTGGCCACAGCTTGCAGCCAGTGCAGAGAACATTCTGCCCTGGTTCAGCATCCTCAGTGCATGAGGGAGATAAAAGTGCAGTCACTTAATGCATGCCTTCAATTGCCTCGAGAGACTGGTGCCAGGATCGATACCAGCTTATTTCCTCACTTAAAGACCTTTTCCTCATATGTCTGTTATCTTGACGTCCATAAATGAGTCAGCTCTATCCCTCATGCTTAGAAAATTCCTATAAACAAGCACTGTTTATTGTAGTTGAAGTATATATGGAAACTGAGTGATCCTCCCCTTCCCTTCTTCAGGGTGATATGGAGTCTAATGGCAAATACATTACCAAGAAAGGCTCTCGTGTGGACTACAGCACTGGCCCTATTGTGTGGGGAGAGCCTGGCACCAATGGGCAGCATGCTTTCTACCAGCTCATTCACCAAGGTGAGCAAACTGGTCAATACCTTGTTCTGGAATTCAAGTCTGAATGACTGCAGGAGGCTGCTGAGTTTGCACTTGTTTAGAGGTTGGACCCCTGTCTAACCTAGCATCACATTGCTGTGGGGTTTTTAATTAGTAGCTTGTGAAGGCTACAAGATGCAGGTTTTAACTACACTAAGGAGGTCAAACAAAGCTGGAACTCCTGAGCTGTATTGTTACTTCCCCCTGCTGCAAATAATAATGCTCTTCTATAAAGCTTGTACAAATGACTGAGTCTTCCAGCAACTCTGAAAATGGGGTGAGAAGTGAAGGTTTTCTAAGACTTACCTGATGCAGAGTTATTTACCTGTTTTTTTTTTACAGGAACTCGCATGATTCCCTGTGACTTCCTGATCCCAGTGCAGACCCAGCACCCCATCAGAAATGGCTTGCATCACAAGGTGAGTTCTTTGTCAGGGCACCACATTTCTTGTGGCTCAAGGCACTGAGGCTTACTTGGTATTGCAGTATGTGATATTTCTAACTGCCCCTTTGAAACTATACACAAAAGCTCTGTCAACATTCACAACAGATTTAAAAGTACCTAGATTATAATTGCCATTTATAGGTAATATGTAATGCAGTGGTATGTTTATTCTTGAAGGAATTGCAGTGGCAGCTCAGTGGTGTTTCCTGTGGGCCTACTGAAGCTGGAAAGAGTTGAGTGAGCAATTAAGTGTTTAAAATTCCTTGAAGAATTTTACAGAATGTAGTTCTTGGAGGGTAGGAAGAAGCAAATTCTCAGACCTGATGTGGCACCATCTCTGAGGAAGCTTTCAAGAATTAAATTCTAGAACAAAATTTGGTGAATGTAATGGTATGGCTGGGTTGATGGCCTTCTACACAGATCTTCATAACCTGTCCAGTTTTTAGTTTATCATCTGACTAAGGATTTTCAATGAACTAAGATTTTTCTTAACTTCCAAGGGGGAAACCTGTTCAGGTTAACTATTTTCTGCATACTTCACAAAAAGAATCTTCAGTCACTAAATTTCACTCTTGTCATGATTTCAGATTACAAGTGCTCTTTGTATTGTGTAATAGTAATCTTTTTGTCAAGTAAGACCAAATATAGGTGAAAATTGGAAGTATGAATTCACAAAAGAAGAGGGAAAAAAGGTTTCATTTGGCTGTAAAAGACTTACTGTGTCTTCAGGTAAAATAAAACCACAAATTGCTGTCTAACATTAGATAGGGAGCAATAAGTTGGAACCTTGCACTGCATTGGTAGGGATTGGTGTATGGTAAACTGTGGGGATTTTCCTGCATACAGATAACCAAATACATCTTAGCTGGGTTACTTTTGACTAATCCTAGTACCTGGCTCTCCATGAGATGGTGTAGAATGAGATAAAATCATAGATTATACTGGGTGAAAGGGCTGTGTGAAGTCCAGGCTCCTCTGGTGCCTTTGGGACACTGGCTGCCCGCTTCAGCAGGAGCAGGATTCTGCAGAACTGTCCTGGTTATCTTTGGATGCATGGACTTTAGCACATGTGTTAATAGTAACTGAGTCCCCTGGCACTCTGAGGTAAGAAGCAGTAGCTAAAACTGATACATTTTTTACTGCCAGTGTTAAAACTGTTACATCTTGTACTGCCACAGTGCTAAAACGGACTGGGAAGTCTAGACTAGGTCTTGGTATGGGCTCAAGCACCAGGTACCAGTATTCCAGCTATGCAAACAGTAACTGGTGTTTCTTTCTACCTGCTAGATCCTTTTGGCCAACTTCCTGGCTCAGACGGAGGCCCTGATGAAAGGGAAGACTCCTGAGGAGGCGCGCAAGGAGCTGCAGGCGGCCGGGCTGAGCGGGGACGCTCTGGAGAAGCTCCTTCCCCACAAGGTGCCCGGGGGGCTGTGCTGGGGGTGACAGGGCAGCCTGGATGGGGTGGCACTGATGGCACCTTGGCAGGGCACTGGGAGCAGGCTGTGAGCACGCTGTGGCTCTGAGGCCTTGGAGGTGCTCCAGGGAATGTGGGCTATCTCAGCCCAGTGACTCTTGGGTTACTTCTTGTAGGCCACAGTGGCCAGCAATGGTGCTTGGGACATATTTTCCATTGTGTTTGTAAAAAAACATGGGAATTGTACAATTTTATGGTTGAAGGCCTTTAAAGCTTTCAGAACTTGGTATTTGCTGCTAATGCAAATAGTCCAGTGTGGACTCCAACGAAGACAAAACCTGCAAGTTTCTGATGTACTTTTTACAACATACTGGGTGACAATGTATCTCTTGTTTTGAAAGGTCTTTGAGGGAAATCGGCCAACCAATTCCATCATGTTTACAAAACTCAACCCCTTCACCCTGGGAGCCATCATTGGTAAGTAAATACATTTCTCATCTGTGAATTCTAATGAAGACTTTGTGATCGAGTTTATTGATAAATCTCTTTCTGCTTATAGCCATGTATGAACACAAGATATTTGTTCAAGGAGTTGTCTGGGACATTAACAGTTATGACCAGTGGGGGTAAGTTTCCTTGGTTTGTTTCTTGTATACTTCTTGACAGATTCTTGAATCTATCATGAGTTAGAGAAAAGACCATCAAAAGGGTTTTATACTTGGAGCACATGATTATGGGATAGTTACAAATGAAAACAGATTTTCTGGGGATAGGTTACCATGCTATAATGCATAATGACTTGTAGATAACAATTCTGGCTAAGGACCTCTGTTGAATTTAGAAAAATACTATGAATGTAAAAAAGATGCAGTAGTGAGGAAAACAGTCAAGAAGGCTGAACACATGCTCTGAGAATTAGGAAAGGAAATGTTTTCCCTATAGCATGGAAAAAAGAATTATTTTACCTCTAGATTAGTAGGCAGTTTGAGTGGCATCTGATGAGCAAAAGATTGATTACCTCTTAATTTTCCTGTGCTGGAGAGACAGCATTTCTGGCAGAGGTCTTTGTATGCAGCAGCCCTTGGTTTCATGCAGGCTGCATCTGTGACAGAGGGCTGTGCTGGAGCTCCATGTGTGCAACAGCAGCTTGGGGGATTCTGTCACTGTGTCACTGAAAAATTCAGGCAGGAGTTAATCGGGTTCTTTCATCTGTAATATGACCTGTAAACATACTGTATGGCTTAGGTAGAGGGATTGGGAAATAAGATTTTTCAGGTGCAGCCTGCCTGTGCTGTGAGGGGTTGTTCTGAAGAGCACATTTGCTCCACAGGTGTAGAATATCAGTTTACACTAAGCTGCCTTCATCTTTGTATGCATTGTTTGGTGCTGTGCTACCACAGCTTGTTCTATAACCAAATACTGTAGCAGAACATGAAAATGGCAGACTGTGTCTAGTACAAGCTGATGCCTGCTATAAACTCTGAGGTCAGGAGTGTGGTAGGAATAAATACAGCTTTTACTGCCACACATGAAATTCCAGAATGGCATCCAAAACTGCAAGGTGGGGATGCTGTAGAACCAGCCTTGTTTCTTGCAGCTGTTGGAATATCCTAGATTCTTAGACAGTGGGGCTGTAACTCCTGGATAGGTGCTGGGGGTGCTTCCAGGCTCTAGCTCAGCTGGGCATTGTTTGGGTGACACAAATCAGTGTTCTGAGCACTGTCCTGTTTAACAGTGAACAGGAGCCAGCTGAGTGCACTCTGCACTGGGGCAGGCTGCATAACACAAGTGACTACCGAGGTGAAAAGATTCTGCTTGACTCTGAAAACAGAATATTCACTTAGACATCCTGTAATTTGAGCTGTCTGCTCAGCTAAGGAACAATGATAACTCCAGTTTTTCATGGATGGCACTGAGTTAAATACTTCAAGAGTAATTTTTGAGGGATAAAACATCAGATTGTTCACTGGGAGGTTACTTTTTACTGGCTTCTATTTTTAATATCAATGGCTTATAGTAAATACTGTAAGTTTTTAGCACTAACATTGCTTTTTCTTTCTTCTCCTGCTTTTATAAATGCAGAGTTGAGCTTGGAAAACAACTTGCCAAGAAAATTGAGCCTGAACTGGAGTCAGATGCTCCAGTGACATCTCATGATAGCTCAACAAATGGGCTCATCAATTTCATCAAAAAACACAGAGCTTGAAATGAAACACTTAGAGGACATCGACAATCTCACCACCGAGTACCCAAATCTGTTGTAGATGTGCTTTTTTTAGCCACTTTTAACAAAAATAGCACTTTACAGATGTAGCTCTCTTCACTTGTTGCAGTTAATCTTGTTGCGTCAAGTGTTACAAATGAAACTAGTTCTGTGAAACCCTGAGATTGTATAGTTGCTTTCTATTTCTGTGGCTGTTAATCTGTAAAGTGCAGCTGGTATATTCCTCGATTCTTATCCCTCAACTTCCTTAAAGATGGTCACCTACTGATACTAGAAAATAAATGGTATGGTGGATGAGTAAAACTTCTTCACTCTATTTTTGAAGTGCAGCCCTAGTAACATTTGCCTCACTCACTGTGTAAGGTCCTCTGAAGCCAAGTGAGCCGACTTCTGTCTTTTTGGACTGGTTCTACTCTAAGCTGGAAACTAGAATGTGTTTAAAGAATCAGACCTACAGCTGTAGGTTGTTCAGTTACATTTCATCCCTTTTGAGCAAGATACAGACTTTTTTTTCCCCCCCAGTGCTACTGTGAAAATCCAAGTTTACTGATGTTTGGTAAAAGATTTCCTGTTTTGTCTGTAAGCTATGTGGACAGCTATCCAAAAAGGAAGAAGGTTCCTGAAGAGACAGTGGTATCTTAACTTTTCCAAACAGTTTTCCAGAGTTTGTGAAGCAAAAGCTTGGGATCACTTGGAGAACAAATGGTTTTGGTATCCTCCAGGGGCAATTTCTCACTGTTTAATCAGCATCACTCTCTGACAACAACAGTGAAAGAAATAGAGAAACCTGTTGTCAATATGTTGTTTATCCTCTTTTTTGTTCTCTACTACTGTTAACCTCCTTGCTAGCAAATTGGCATGCTCTGGCTATTGTTCTGTAACACCTTTAATAAAGGTAAGACACAAGCATTAAAAGGACACTTTGGTTCTCATGGCCCCAATGGTGACTGCGTGGTGTGGGCTGGAAGCCCTCAGTGCCCATCTTTGCCGGGCAGCTTCACTGTCAGGGCTGGGCGCTGCGGGCTGAGCCTGCCTGCTCTGGCACCTCCGCCGTGCTTCACCCGCTGCCTGCAGAGCTCAGGCCCGATGGAGCAATGTTTCTATAGGAAGAGAGAGCCCGCTAGAGGAAAGCGGCCTGTTCTCACCGGGGCTCTAACGCTCTCCTTCCCTCCCGCGGCTCCCTGCGCGGCCGGGCTAGACCTGAGGGGCCATGGCCGCGCGCGGGGCGCCCCCTGCCGCCGCAGCCCTCAGCGCTCAGCCCGCCCCCTCCGCCGCCATGAGGGAAAGGCTGGGGAGCGTTGTGCGGGACCGAGCCCGCCGCTGCCCACCCCGGCTCCGCCGCCATGAGGGAAAGGCGGGCGGGCACCGTGCGGGACCGGCACCCCCTGGGCTCCGCGGCCATGAGGGAAAGGCGGGCGGGCACCGTGCGGGACCGAGCCCGCCATGTCCGCACCGCCAGCCCGGGTTCACACTCGCCAGGGGCTGCTCGGGGCCGGAGCGCCGCGGGGCTGCGGGCAAACACAGCATGAGAGCCGTAAAGAGGCTTTAAAAAGAGCTGGTTTTCCCTGCACTGCTTGAGGAGGCTACAAGTAATGTGCAAGGGAGGGTCTGTGGCTGCGATTTGAAGAGGAGACGGTGCAAAACCCTCATAGGGTTCAGGAACCTGCTGTCAGTGACAGGAGATTTTTGTGGCCTCTGGGTCTTTGCCTTTCCCTTGCAGGGACTCTGCACTGACCTGTGCCCTGACACATGGCCCTGACACGCAGCCACTTTGTGACTCAGTTTCCTGAGCTCCACTGAACTGGTTTAAATCCTTCAGTTTAATATCTGGCCACCACATTCCTGAAAGAATAAAAGTGATTTCTGCATAAACTGTGCTCTGGTAATGAGAAATTCCAACACATTCAAGTACATCTGGGATAATTGTAATGAGCATGGCTGAGGTCTGATAAAAACTGTGTTGTCATATATGAGAGAGAATGAAAGGTAATGATGTGCCTGAAGTAAGCAGAAGCTTGTCATACCCCTAAAATGGCACACAATCCCTAATCCTCAACCCCATCCATTGCCTACAAGACCTGCTCCTCATAAAGCCTCTGAGGAAATACTGTGTGCAGATGCTTCAGTCAATGTAAGTTAAGTTGATGATATATTTTATGCTTGCAATGCTAATTTGACTGTCTAATAGTAATAGCATCTCAATGTAAAAATTAATCTATGAATGTATTTTAGGAGTTCTTGAGAAAGTAATTACTGTATTCATGGGAAAAATCTAATACTTAAAGAAAATTATGCTAAATTCATATTGTATTCCCACTGGACATGTACTTAATATAGATTGTGTGGGTTTGAGTTTAACAGAGGAATATGTTTGTATAGCAGTTGATATAAAAAGACTGTCTCAAAAGAGCTATGCCTGTGAAGGCCTCTTCAAGTCCTTCTGTTTAAAGAGGATTTGGCAGGGATAATCAATGAGTGATCCCTTTTGGCCAAGTCAGATCAGTGATCTGATCTGCTGGGACTGTTCTAATTTCCCGACTATCCTGTGCCACATGTGGAGTTCCTGCAGACATCATGAGCTTATGCTGAAACCTTGAAGGAGGATAAGATCAATAAAATTGTATTTATCTTTTATATCTAGTTCCCAAACAGTACCAAGAACTTCAGTTGAACGTTTTGCTGTTATGGAGGAATAAAGAGCATTTACAGATCTCCAGTGCTCAGGTCATGAGCCTGTAAGAAGATAGCTTTGCCTTATTTGTTCTTTACCTATTTCAGGCATAGTGTTTATGTTTAGATGCTCTTGAAATTGTTCTGCTTTGGCAATTCCTGCTTTGTTTGTTTTGTTTTGTTTGGCTTCCAGAGAGAAAAGTTAAGCAACTTGGATTATTAATGAAAATTCAGCAGAGAAGAGCTTGCTCTTGGCTTTTATCTCAGTCAAACTTTAATGCTAGTAACTGAATTGCTCTACCCTCTCTGAAAGCAAACTTCAAGTTTCTGTTAGTTTTGTGGCAGAGGGATTGTCAAAATAGATCAGATAAAAAGTGGTCCTAAAGAGAAACATTTCCAGAGGGCTGGTAATGTCCAGATAATTTTTTATGTCCTCATTTTTTTGTGTTCCTTCTTAGATGTTTTTTTCTGAGAGAAGAAAATGACAAATCCTGATGTTCTGTTAAAACAATATTTTCCAAACGTGCTGGATGTACTTGAAATTTCAAAAACTATACTCACAAAATAGTTTGTGTTCAGGTTGTTATGGTCAGACCCTGGATTTTACTGAATGGTGCTTTCACAAGTAGACATTCTTTCAGGATTTCTGGCACTGTTCTTTGAGATTTACGTGGTCTTTCCTCTAAGGAACTACTTGGAGCCCAGACCTGTGGACAGTAAGTGCTGTGTGGAGAGGGCACTGACTGTGGCTGGCTGTGCTGAGCAGGGCTCTCCCTGCCTGGGGCATGGCCAGTCCTTGCTGGCTCTGGAAGCTGGCTGCATGCAGGCTGCAGCTGAGGGAAGAGCTGCATGGCCAGGAGCTGGCCTGTGACCCTGCTCTGGAACACTCTCAGCTATGTGGTGATTCCTAGAAAGGCTGAGCTCTGCCTTTTGGCATGAGCAGCAGCCAAAAGAGACAAGATCTGCTAGAGAGATCCCTCACACAGGATAAAAGCAGAGCATCTTGTTTGTTGTTCTGAGTTCTAGTGAACTGTGAAAAAAAGTTAAATAAATCTGAAGTAGCAGGGTTTTGTGGAATATTTCTGTGGCTTTGGACTTATTAAAAACACCAGTTTTGTCATTCTAAGTCAGTAAAGCAGCTAACCATGAGTTTGACAAGTTCAGACCTTGACTCTGACTTTTCATAAAGTTTTCAATTTACAGTTGATTTATGTTTATTTGGAAACTGCTGGATTAACTAAAGGGCTTTGCTGTGCTCGCAGAGCTCCTCATTTTAGAACTGCTTCTCCAGGCTTTTCAAGACATGCAAAACCTTTTTTTTCAGCTATCTTGACAAATCTATTCAGTTTTGTTGTGGTCTTGATACTTTATCTAATAGGGTTTGGGGGTTTTTTTGTTTGTTTGTGGTTTTTGTTTGGGTTTTTTTCTCTTTCTTTATTTTCCAAAACCTATTATAGGCAACAACACAACACCAAAAGTGCAGTTGGCATAGCTCTGTGGCTGGGTAGTCTGTGCTTTAGCACCAATGTTTCCTGAGCTGCTTAAGAAAATCAGTATTCCAAGAGCCAGTATAGGGCATCAGGACAGAACAAGGGGCGCCAACACTTTACTCCCTTGCAACAGGACATGAGGAAATGACCTCCAGTTGTACCAGGAAAATTTTCTTCACTGAAAGAATTATCAAATATTGGAGCAGGGTGCCCAGAGAAGTTGTGAAATCACTGTCCCTGGAAGTGTTCAAAAACCATGTAGATGTCCATGGACATGGTGTAGTGCTGGACCTGGCAGTGTTGGGTGAATGCTTGGGCTTGGTGACCTTAAAGGTCTTTTCCAATCCTAATGTTCTCTGATCAACTAGAGCCTCACTGGAGTTCTCAATAAATAATTATCAGTGTTGATCTTCAATGGACTTTTAAACGTGAATTACATAATTTTGAGCTGGGTGAGTGTGCTGGTTTTGCAATAATTGACTTTTGGTGAAGAGGGAAGAAATTAGGCATGGAAGTGATAATGTTCTATTGCCTAAGTCATGTTCAGTTCTCAGCTCACACACCTGCCACGTGGAACCACAGTGGATTTTAGGATGACAAAGAAGTGAAATTAAAATGAGTACAGGGACTTTGCCCACTCTAACCTTAGAGCTATGAGCATGGGCTAAGGACTACTGGCCAAGGTCCATATGTTGTACAGCTTGGGTCAGATCCTGCTTAGTTATATTTCCACTGGATTGAGACTTTACTGGGGAGACCTGCTGTCCTAGAATTCATACCTAGGATTTCATGGACCTGTGAAAAGGCCTCATTGACTTCAGTAGACAGTGGTCTGTGCCTGGGATTGTTAACTCAGTCAGGAGGAGTTTGGGGTGACCTGGGTTATGTGGCAAAGATATCTTGGGCTGTTTCAACCTGGTTACAGATCTACCTTCCTACAGAATAAGAGTTAAAAACAGGAATCTGCAGTAAGAGACAGATGCACATGCAAGGAACTTATAGTGTAGCCTGTAGGGTCTTTCTGTTCTGGCCTCACAACTCTTTTCAGAGGTGAGTAGTATTCAAGAAAAAAAAGCACCAACTTTGTTTCAAATGTATCCCTTTGGAGCTAAATTAAAGTTGTAGAAGATGGATGATGCTATACTGTTTGTTGTAAAAGAGATCCTGTAGCAGTGCTCTTCCTTCTGAAAACATTTTGCTGTTAAATAAGTTTAAGATGGAACAAAAATAATATAGTGGTGTCCTTAATTCTTTTAATAAGAAAAAAGTCATACTTAGATATTTAAAATAGACATATGGGTGTTACATATATAAAAATACATTAAATGTCTTTTCCCTTTTAAAGCCTCAGAGATCTTCCTTGTGGGAGATACTGACATTCCCTTCATATTGGGTGGATTTACCACAAGGAAAGCTGGAGAAAACTTAAAAGTGTCCGGTTTTATTTAAAACCTTGGTGGTCTTTAACGGCTGCCCCACAGTTCCAGCCTGGTACAAACTTAAGCAGAGCTCTTTGTTGCTCTTGAATGTGACATAATCCTTTCATCTGGCATGCTGAATGAAGTATGCACATGGCTTTTTTGCTACCCCTGCTGGGCTGCCTTGTTACACCTTCAGAGCAAACCACCCCCAGTAAAAAAGCTCGGGCTCTGTCATCCACCCTAATGCCAATAAACAACAGATAACTATGGCATCTTTTGGCTTTAAAATGCTGCCCCTCATTAAACTTGTGTGTTGAGGAAGGAAACTGCTCCCCACATCATTGTTTCTTGTAGATACAGAGTACATTTTTTTGTTGTTTGCATGTTTGCTAATTTGAAGCTCTTTGAAGAATCCTACAGGGAGATCAAAGACAAAAGATTAGAACGTTTTTAATAAAGTGAAGAAGGATCAGGTTAGATCAAAGGGACAAGCTGACAGGAAATAAGTAGGTGCCGTTGTTGGCTGACACTTGCATGCTGTAGGGTGATTTCTGTGTTAATGTGAGGTCAGAAGGAGGATTGCTTTACATCTTATTGTCTCCAGACTTTGCTGACTGGGTGTGTCTTTGTACTTCACTTTAATCTCAAAAATTAAAACCCATAAAGTCACAGTTTGGCTCAGCCACATGATTTTTCTAGTTATTTAACTTTGATTTTGAAATAAAAATAAAATTTGGAATGCGCCAGCAGGGCATGGAGGTAATTAATTGGTCTGCAAGGGGATTCAGGGGATACAGGAATATTCGTTATCAGAGGCACTGGGCCTCAGTCACCCCCACTGTCATTCTGCTGACTTTAAGGGAATTAAGTCTTCCCCCACTGTTGCAGAGGAAATGCATTTTCTTTCCGTACACACCAAAGCCTTGCATGCTCACAGGTTGTACTGCTGTAGATAAACCAGTACAATAAATAAATATATGCCCTTCGCTTCATGATGCAGTTTTATTGGGATAGAGCTGCCAACTGGGCAGAGTTTGTTTCTCTGAGAGATTGAAGTTGCAGCACTAATTGGAGTGGGCTCACTGGCCTCCTCATGAACTTCAGTGGCCAGGCTGTGGTGGATGCAGGGTTGGCTTTGATAGCCCAGTATCTGCACATCAGAAGTAAGGTGCCTCACAAAATACCCTTTTCCTCTCAGAGTAAGTCACCTTTCTGCCTGCTGTAGCTGGGAGCTAATTTGAGGACAAGCAGATTTCTTTACTATGTGATCCATGGGTGATTCTGTAGTTTCACAAAGCTTCACCTCCCCATGTGTCTTCACAGGTGAAGAAAACAAACAAGTGCTCAGGAGGTTTCTGTGTCTTTGTGCTCATGACACCTCCTCTGAAAGGCTTTCCAGGCAAAGCTGCAGTTCTGGGGCCACTGACACAACCTTTTGTTCCACAAAGGCTGGCAGCACTGGTGTTCTGTCCCACTCAGCTCCACGTGCAGCTGCTCCTGCAGCTCTGAGGGCTCTGCTGCCCCCGTGCAGAAGGGCAGCAGTGCTTAAGTACCCTGCTGGGCATGGTGCAAGCAATCAATGGTTGTTTCCATCCACTCCTGTTAAAGTAAATTAGCAGGGTTTGGTATGGCCTTAACAGAAAGAGCTGTGCTCAGCCCCAGGTTTAGCCCCCATGATACACATAATAATTATACTTTATTAGAAAAATGTATTTTTATTGTATTCTGTTATTTTTGCCTTGCAGTTGGTTATGTAAATGATCATTCTACTAAAACAAAGCATTCTGTAAAATAAAGTTACCCAAACTTTTTGGGGAAAAGTAAAACCAACGGGAAAAGATATCTGTTTGCAAACTGAAAAAGTTTGTGAGTCTCAAAGGGATGTAAGAGAGAGCACTGGGTTTGGCTGATGTGCACCAGTTGGAAAAAGGGTTCCTTTGCCCTGGCTGTGCTGTGGCTGAGCAGAGCTGTTCTGTCCTGGGGCTCAAAGCCAGAACCTCACATGCTGCACCATTGTTTGCTGAGGGATGCAGTGGGCAGTGCTGGAAAGCCACACGTGAGATGGTGGCAAGTGCTGCTGTTGTGGGTGCAGTCAGGATCACTTCACAGTGCAGTCTGTGAAGATTCAGTTCAGGACACACAGTGGCCCTGGGGGTGCAGTGCCATTAAGCCAGCAGTAGAGAATGACATGGGAAGGAAATCACATGGCTTGCTCATGAATATTGTCTGATTTTTTTGGGTTCCATGGAGTTTACTGGGTTGCCCAGCTCTTAGATTTTGTGCTTGGTAGAATCTAATTAAAATTGCTTTTAAATCAGAAACGTGCAGCATTCAGACAGAAAAAATACTGAGGGCTCCTCAAATAACCCAAGTGCTTCTGTGTGCCCCTTGTAACAGCCGTGTCCATGTACCTCTGCACCTGACCTTAGTCCCTGGTGAGTCCCTTGCTAGACTTGGCTTTGGTGGGAAATATGCCCTGATGTACTTCTTTAAGCTTTTGGATTTAGAAGTGGCAGGTCATTCTTTTTGAGATTTATCTGTCCAGTTAAAACACTGGAATTTTGCCTAATTTTAGGCACTGCACTAAGCTCTTCTTTTGTAATAAAATAGAGTCATAGGAAGAAGTCTGATTGCAAAAAGGAGTAGTGCTTGTGTAGCAAAAAGCTTGGGATCTTTGAGATCCCAGCAGTGGTATGAGATAATGGTATTTAGATAGAAAGGTCTAAATCCACTGAGGTTGTGAGGGATTCTAATGAGTCCATCTGAACATAGGCTTCTGGATTATAGAAGTGCAAGAAAAATAGGCTGTCTCCAAATCAGAATTATCTGGAGTTGTAAATTGATTCAGTTAAATTTTTGCAATCATTTAATATGTACAACACCATAAACCTACAGGCATTGCAGGAGACTGATAGGATTGGAATGTAGCAGAAATTCAAGGTACACAAAGCAGTCTAACAGTATGAAAGGAAATGGAAGAAAAAGAGTCTCTTTTAATGGCCTTTGCAGAATGAAAATTAACAATTCAAGGAGAGGTGCAAAGCAGGGAATAAGGATGTTAGCAAAGTGTTATGGTAACAGAAAATTCAATGATGAAATGCAGAATTCCCCAAGGGAATCATAAATCAGCTTTAGTCTACAAAGTATGTTGGTTCCTAAATCAGCAGGAGTCTGGTACCTAAATAGCTTTGCAGTCCAGTCCCAGATGCTTTACTTTGGACTTTTCTCTTCACTTTAGGTTTCATGTGGTTTTAAATTTAACAAGGCACTCATTCCTTTTGAACCAAAGCATGTTAATAGTGTCCTTAATATATTTATAAAGCAAAGAGTCTCGAAGGGTAGCTCGGTATTTTTCAGAGTTCAGAAATGCTAAGTGTTTTAATAAAGTAGAAAGCACTAAGAAACGGTTGAAAAATGGCAGGGAGTGTCAAGCTGAGGCTGAATAACTTTGGAAGATTTGATTTATCCCGTGCTTGAATTTTTAAGGTGTCTCTTTGCGGTTCCTTGGATGTGTGGCTGCCGTGGCAGGGTGCTCAGAACAAGGAAGTATTCTCCAAGCCCAGACAGGGCCGTTCACTCGCTGCTGGATCCATCGGCCAAGGGCGGTGAGAGGTTCTGCCGGCGGGAGGGTGGCGAGAGCAGCCCGTGTCCGCTAGGTGGTAATGCTGGGTGCGGAATGGGCTCCCCGCCTGCTGCAGGGCGATTTCCAGCTGCGATCGAACGCGACCTCGCCTCCGAGAATCCGCTGCCTTTACAAGGAAAGGGGGGCTTGGTGAACACGGAGCGGGTGGCAGTGCCCCAAAGCCTGTATAGATGCCCCCTATGCAGTGGTACACAGCTGTAATTTCTCTAGGCAAGTTTTGGGATGGTTTCTAAAGCTGTTGACCATTAACTGTACAATAACTGTGTTCAGCACATGTTATCTCTATTTAAAAATCTTTGGTCTAAATAATACACAGAAGTGAAGGAATAGCTGGATGACAAAGTGCTGTCACTGCTGTCAGTGTGAAGGTAAATTTACTTGAAGTGATTTGTGGGGGGAAAAAGCCACTGAGAGATGTTTAAAATTAACTCAGTACAGCAATCTGTGTGCTGAAGCCTTTGTTTCATAGTAGATCCTGGTGTCCTGGACTTCCACAATCTCAGGTTAGAAATTAACCCAAACTGAAAAGGGGATTTGGGGAAGGAAGAGTGTGATTATTGGATCTAGAATTTGGAGAAAATAATTTAAGAAAAATTTCCTTGAGTCTCCTGACTTTAGAAATCAGCTACATTCCTATTCTTTTTCCTGAAGACAGAGTTACCAGAAGCAAAATACTTTGTGGATCCAACATTGGGGTTTTCAAGATTAACAGCATAATTACTCCTTGCAAAACCTAGGGATGCCCACTGGAAAAGTCCTGCTTCAGTCTTGAAATAGCACAGAGCAATTTCATCTTCCTTTTCACTGGTGAGTGTGAAACAAGGCTGTGTAGAAGGACCATAGATAGAGATGGGCTCTGCCACAGAGCTACTGTGAAGGTCTGTCCCTGGAGGGGCTGCAAACTTAGCTGGAGTAGAAAGTAAAAATTCTGGGATGTTTTTAACAGCATTTCAGAAAATTCTGATAAATGTGTTTGAGAGTATCACCCTGAAAAATAAACAAATTTGAACTCTGTATAAATCTCTAAAAATGCAAAAGAAAATGCAGCTTTCAGCTGACAAGTGTTAAGGTTCAGTGTTGTACTCAGGGTCCTCTGGTGCAGGCTTTGCTCAGGCAGTTCTCTGTGTTAGACCCCAGCATTAACTCTAGACTCAAAACAAACCAGTAATGTCACTGGTATAAATGGAAGCTTACAAGAACAATAGATGTCACTGTTTTAATGCTGGCAACAGAGATTACTCATATCCTTTTTGAAGCAAATTTTGTATTTTTGCAGTGCACTTTGTTTTCCTAATTAGATTTCTTGTCAGGCTGTGCCGTGTAACTTAATCTAATTTTGCTAAGCCTGTCATTGTAGAAAGAAACCAACATGAACAACACTAAAACTTGGTTTTCATGTTCTTGATCCTGCAATCTCACCCCCAGAGATGGCACTTTTGGTTGGTACAGAGCCCACTAGATGAAATGCATTTCTGTGTGTGCATAATGACTTGATTGGGCAAATCAGTGCCCTGGTCAAGAACTGTACTGGCCAGAATTCATTTGGAGTGGGAAATATGTCTGTTAGAGCCTGTCAGGTCTACAACATACCTTGCTCTGCCCAACTGTATTTTGACTTGAAGCAAAATATAGTTCAACTCTCTGTGGGAGATTTTTTCCCTTTAAAAAATCTTGTTACATACTTAAAAAAACCAAAAAAAACTTATCTGTCCTTACTTAAGTATTTTACTACCTGTATTTGATATAATTGTCATTTGATGTTTTAAATTTACATCTAATACCTTATGTTTGTGTGGCTGGAGAAAAAACAGCAAGTCAGAATTTTATTTTGGCACTATTAAGCTTTTCCCTCAAAAGTAAAATATTAACATTAGGTGGAATGAGGCACATCAGCTAGTATGTTAATTATGGAGACAGACAATCATTAACTTTATTAAAGATCTCAAGACTGATCCAGGGTTATAGAAAACAAATTGTATTTTTTGCTTATATTTTGTTATTTAAAGGTGTATAAATGCCTTGTAGATGGGATTTGAAAAATAGGTACAACAATTTCAATTTTGTAAAGAGTATGTACTCTCTTTGTATACAACTCTGACACAAAATGTAGGATTTAACTCTAGGATAAGCTTGCTGAAATATTTGAACCAGTTCTCTCCAGAAAATGTTAATTGAAACCTTAATATTTCAATTTAGAAAAAAAGATTGGAGTTTTTATACTTTAAAAAATAAGATCAGCAAGGCAAGTTCTTAAGACTTTGGTTCTATTATTTGTAGCTGGTACCAGAAAAGACACAGAGGAATATTCAAAACACAGTAAAGCCCCAAAGTTATAGTGCAGGTATTTGCTTGGGGAGACTGGAAATATTGAAGCAAGTAGTGCGTATCCTACAAATGAGGAGGGCATTTCTCTTCCTGTACACTGTTACTGGCATTAAATGCTCTGGAACCAACAGGCCCAACTGCCCTGGGAGGGGATGTGCAGGGCACAAAGCTGACTTTGGCCTCTGCCCCGGGGAAGCTCTGCGTGCCCGGGGCTGTGCGGTGCCGAGGATGCAGGGGCACACTGAGGATGGGCTCGTGTCTCTGAGGTGGCACAGCTGTCCTGCACCTGCTGGCCCAGGCTGGCCGTGGTCCCGGGGAGGAGTCACGTCTGTCACACAGCGACGATGGAGAAGCACAAATTCGGAGGAATGCTGGAGTTTTAGGAGACATTTCCTCAACACACTTCACTTCTTGCTTCTCCTAAGTTTTGGCTATCACTGATTACAGAGTCTGTGGTCACTGAGGAGCAAAAACTCCAAAACCAGCAGCAACCTGTGGCAGGAATCACCTGGAAGAAAGGAGCAGTTCCAAAGGATGCTGTCTCATCCTGAGTAGCGGCTTGCAAGCTCCACTTTGGGATTTTTGAGGCATGACAGGGAACTTGTTTAAGCCTCTTGTTTAAGACTACAGGTGTTATAATCTCTGGCTTCCAAGGGAAAAATGGTGCCCTTTACTGGGGAGTCCTGTGTCTTATTTGCCCATTTTGAAAGGATATAGTAATACCAGCTTTTTAGATTGAAAGGCAGAGCACTCTGTGTGTGTGGAACAAAGGATTTGTTACTTTTTCCCACCCCTAATTAATTGATAGATAAATCACATATTCTCTTGTACTCCATATTTCCTGTCCTTTTGTAAAATGTTGTCTTTGTAGGTACGTGTAATGTTTGTTCAGTCTGCAGAAGACAGATGAGAGAGGAGAGAATTGACCATGAGACATTGAGTGCTTTAGACAGTTGCTCTGTATGGTTGCATTAATATGAAAGGAGAGATCATTTTGGCATGTGCTGGTTTGTTTTTAAATAGTAGTAGATGTTTCTTAAAAGGCAACAGGCATGTGATATTCAATTGGAACTGGACTAAAGCAAACACAGGCTTTCTCCTTTGACAAGCTTACAGTTCATTAGGGTAAATTACCCAGTACTGAGCTCCCTGTATGGTTAGATGGTTATGGATCCAACCTTATTAGTTGAAAGCTGCCTTGGGTATCTCTGCACAACATGGCTGTTATTTCTGTGCTGCTGCGCAGACTTACTCTAAATTCTTTATGTGAAGTCCATTAAAGTCAAAGCAGCTCTTTCTGTTGGTTGAATAAGCTTTGCATCAGGCTGAAAACATGTCAAGAGTACAGTACAGAAAACAGAGAGCCTGGCAACGTGGTCCAGGCCTGGCATGTTTATGGGGATGCAGGGCTGTGGGGAGGGGGCAGGAATGCAGGCACAGGGTGGCATGGAAGGGGGACAGCAGGCTCAGGGGCCAGACCAGGGGGACAGCGAAGGAGTCTTGTGTGTAATGGAAAAGCACAGCAGGAGAGGGGGAGAAGCTGGAGTACCAGAGAGATGAGGGAAGAGGAACTTCTGAGGAGTTGTGCCAGTGGTGGGAGGAGGCTTGAGTTTTGTCTGGAGAAAGGCAGAGCAGCACCCGGTGGAAAAGGGCTCAGCCAGCGCCTCTGGGAGAGGTGGGTGAGCAAAGGCAGGGCTGGCAGTGCCATGGATGGCACCGAGGGGCAGCCAAGGGAAGAGCAGCTTGGGGAGCAGGCAACACAACCAATCTAGTGGTAAATATTCAAGTCTTCTTTTCCCACTGCATGAAGCAGCCGCCACTCTCTTTAAAGAAATCCATCCTGACAGCAGTGGGGGAGCAGCAGGTGAGCCCCAGGGCTGAACAGGCAGTTGCTCCTCAGACTGGTGCAGACATGACCATGCTAAGGAGAGATACGCTTCTGAAAAAAAAATCTGAAAAAGCATAGCAAGCATATTTTAGGGCAGGATGGAATGTTTGCTCAATTAACCAGTCAAAACAGGATTTCTTTGTGTTCCTCACAGCACTGCAAAGGGAACTCCCTTTATGAGGAGTAAGTTCTTTGCCTGTATCTTTATTACCCAACATATACCGTTGTCAGGAGTTTGACTAGTGTTAGCTGATCCCACTCCCTGTTGTGGATTAAAGAAACTCTTTTGTCCTGACCTGACTGGACACAGAAGCAATCAGATCAAAATTAGACAGCTTGTTCAAAACCTGAAGGATTTGTGATCACAGTGAATGTCACAATACTGTTCTGCTCATGTAAGCAGGACCATAAGATCAGCAGAAAACATTTAAACATTTTCATCAAGCCTTGACCACTGCCACCATGTGTTTGGGTTTTCTTTAATTCTAGAATTTTTTTTCTTTCTAGAATTTTTTTTAAATTTAGAACACCCACTTCACACTTATCTACCAGGTTGCAAGGTTGCAAAACACGCCCTATAACAAACTTCAAATTGTTAATCTTATATAAAAGATCAAAAGCAGTGAAGTGCCAGGAAAAGAGATCTGGAGTGAAACCTTTATTCTAGTCTTAGGTCCTTACATGAACGTGAAACTTGTTAAGTGACATTCCCAGATTAACTGGAAAGCAAACTATGCACTACAGTACACAAGAAGACAAAACAATTATTATCCTGTCCCTTAACAATATGGTGATCAAAGGCATATAATAGCATAAAGAGCGTGAATAACCTGACTCTATAAAATGTTTGGTGCTTCAGGGAAAAGCCATCAATTTTCCCTCTTCCACCACAAGTCCCAAAAAGTTGTATGTAAAAGGGAGAAATATTTGCAATTTCCTAGCTTATTTTGGACAACAGGAGTACAGCACAGATATGGCACAAAACCCACAAGCTCCTTAACACTGAAAGACCACATTTAAATCAGACAAGACTAAACAAGGCAGACCAGCCAGCCTCACACCTGCTCTCTTGTATTGGGACTTGACATTGCCTCATAACCCTGAATCTTCTATCCTTTTTTTATGGTTCCTGCTTGAATTAAGGTTATCAGAAGTATGGTATTTTTTTCAAGGTTTATACCAACAGAATATGCAGCAGGAATATGTCATCTCTGCTTCAGCCAGGGTTCCCACTTTGTGACCAGAGGATTGGGTCATTTTGGCTATAGTGCTTCATGGGATGCTGCCTCCCTGCAAACCACCCCAGCAAGGAGGGAGGAGTGGCCTGCAGCTTTCAGCCCAAGGCACAGACTTACATCTGACTGCTCACAGTGCACACAGCCACTCTGTCAAGCAACTGGTTTGTCTTGGAGCCCTGCTCTTATTACTATTTGCCATTCTCAAATGGATGTGTCATCTGTGGAGTTAATGTCCAAACAGCTTGAAATTTTTTTCCATTTTATAGGTAAAGGTACTAAAAAGGCTACTGTCAGGAACCAAGCCTGTGTGATGCCATTAAAATACAGCTCATGAGGGATGAGTTTCCATTGACCGTTGTGTTTGTGGAGCCATTGCTGTAATGGTTAAAAGGGCTGAACTGCAGCCAGGTTGGTTGCAGGGGCTGTTGCTGCTGCAGCTGCACCATTGCTGTTTGCTTCTCACTGGTGAGATCTTCCTGCTGGCTCCCAGCTGTGTCACCAAACTGTTTCTTCTTGGGTTAGGCTCTCCCCTCACTCAAAGAGTAGGATGAGAGGGAGGAGCTGTTCTGTGTGAGGCTGCCTCATCTCTACGGCCTCTCAACTGGGCTAAGGCCCAGAGAACCAGGCTAGGGCATGTGCTGTGCCTGCCTTGGCCCTGGGAGACACAGCCAGCTCTGCCTGGTGCTGGGACAGCCTGGATCAGCTTTTTCACTGCTCATTCCCCAGCACTGGCAAGGGACCTCCGTGGTCCTTTGGCTGGGGCTCTCCTCAGGATCCAGAACAGGAGTTTGCAGTGTTCCCCAGCCTGTGCTGTCAGTGTAGAGCAGCACATGGCAGACATGAACCTCCTCCATGTCCGGGGAGAGCTGAGGACTGATGATTGCACAGCAGTGTGCACCTGCTTGTTGATCACCTTTAATGCACAGGAGACTTCAAGAGAGTAAACACTGCCTTCCTCCAGAGAGGTCAGTGCCACAAAATGCAGCTCTAGGCTGCATAGCTGAGGGGACTTTCTCTGAACAGTTCACTGACTTCTGTAGAGAAGAGCAGCATCAGGTGCATGGTCAAGGCTGGGAAGCCCTAGAGACCCTGGCTTTAGGGGCCTGTGGTCTCAGCAGACTGAGTTATTGCTCTCCTGCAGCCTATGATAAACCATTTAATTCCTTTATACTCTGTTTTGCTCTTGTGTTTCCATACACTACAGAGCTGAAAGCAGACACAAAAAATGATGGAATATTGCCATATCTAAAAATGGATATATTAATTTTTCTGTTAGCCATCTATTGTAGTCTGTACTCTTCAGAGCTGATGTTTTAACCTCATTCCTTCTGTACTGTAATGAACAGGGTACCTAGGAGACAGGAGACTGAGCTAGAGTGGGTGCTGAGGCTGAAGGCTGAGCTGTAATTTACATACATGCTACATGTATGTACGTATGTAACCATTTTATATATGGTTATGTGCACTCCTGCCACATCTCTAAAACATCTGAAGCAACTGCAGATCAGAGCCAAGGCATTTGTAGCCATGTGAAACTGGGAGTCTGGGTGGTGGCTGCTGCCCGACAAGGTGGCAGCATTGCTGCTGTGGTGGCTGCACATTGGTAAAGAAATAGAAACCTCTGTGGTGTCATTCTTGTCTGCAAAGCCCAGACAGTGCAGAGCAGTTCAATGACTGGCTTGGGATGGGCAGACCCCCTTGCTTGTCTTGGTTTTTTGGGGGTGGGGTTTTTTTCCAACAATGGAGCTTTTCACTTTACATTGAGGAAAACATGGGTTGCATTTGCTTAGGGCAATTGAATAAAATGTAGTGTGAAGTGTGATAATAACTGATAAGCAGACAAACATTGTTGGTCCTTCTCTCTGCTAAACATGTCACATGTAACCTGGAACAGGCTTCATTCATTCAAAGGCGAGTGAAATCCCTAAAGGCCATTAGCTATAACATGGGGAATATGTAAGCCTAATACACCTGTTCTTTAATCTACAAAAATGCCATTCTGATAATACTGCCTTGAAGACATAAAGCAACCCCTATTATGGTCTTTGGTTTGGGTTCACTTCCAATTTTTAGATATAATTTCACTGGGGGAATCAGTAGCTCCTAACTGCACACTTCACAGTTCCTCTATATGTTGCTCAGGAAATAAAGTATTTCTTTGTTTTGGCAGAACCCTTTGTACTAACCTTGAGTTTGAAGATTTTTTTTTCACTTGTTTTAATATATTTTAGTTTTTTTCTGGTTTGCATTCCTTCTGATGCTGCCCTGGCTACCTTTATAAACATCTGAACAGTTACTCTGTTTTCAGATACAAAGAACAATAGCACCTCAAGCGCAGTGAAAATACCAAATATTGATCTGTCCCTTGAATGCCAGAAAAGCTCAGCAGGAGGCATAGAAAATATTTCTGAAAAATGATAGCTTATCACCTGCAGACCTGGAGATTGCTGTCTATTATTACAAAGACTTGCTGGGGGGCTCCAGTGACCTCGAGCCTTCAGCTATTTGTGTCTCTTTCAAGGCAAAGAGAAAAAAATCTCAACCCTCTCCACAATGTTTGCATTCACTCTTTCCCCTGTCTTTCACCTAAGCTCTGGAGGTGCCCTGAAACACACCAGCCACACTGATGCAGCACCATCAAAATTTCACAAGAGTGGTGGGACCTGATGCATGAGCTGCTTTCAGAGTAAAGGTTTGGAGCCTTGTTTACACCCTTGCAATATCCCTATCACTTAATCAAGTGGGGTGGGTTTTGGAGATGTGACTCTTGCTATATAGATATGTTTAAAATCAAGCTGCACCTTAATGCTAATTGCACTGTGTGCTCTGATGTGGTAATTATTTCCCTGTTAAAAACATGCTCGTGCTAACCTGGGGATACCAGCAATGTTAATGCTGCTTTTCCAGTCAAATTTGGCCCTGTGGGGGCAATGGGGGTTTCTGTTTGCTCTTCCTGGCCTGTTGGGTGGCAGTGGCCAAACACTGCTTCTGAGGGACACTCAGCAGCCACCACAGGTTGCTCAGGGAGCTGGAAGAGCCTCTGTAATCTCCAGAGTCATCCATTTTGGAGAAACAGAGACTACTTCTAGTTTGGCCTTCACTTTTTCTTTTGGACAGGTCCTGTTTGGTCCCAGCAAACCAAACAGGTTTGCTGGGACCAAACCTGTTTCCCACTTCTTGGTGTTCCCTTGGTGTTTCCCAGAGGGACAGTGGGTTCTGGGCTCCTGGTCTTTCATCAGAGAATGGAAAATGTGGTGTTTGAGTGAACAACTGTTGGTGAACCACTAAGGAGAATTTGAACCCTAAGCTTGTGGTGGAAAGTGGAAGAAAAATTGATCTGTGAGCAGTGAAACTGCCATAGGATGAGGTGTGCTTGAGAGCACCCACTCCACACAGCCCCTTGGGACCGTGCTCAGGACTCCAGTGGGAGGTGCAGTGTCCCTGTGTGTTGTGGGAACAGCATGGAGATGGCAGTGCCACCCTTTGGTGCCACACAGCTTTTCTGCCTGCTTTCATTTTTCTTTTATTGTGGTCATGAGATAGTAGTAAGTGACAGTATCCCCCTTTAGTGTCATAACTCTGGGTGATAACTGTTATAACAACTCCACATTAAATGATATTAAATATTAAATTCAGCTGGCAGAGCTAACCTGAAGTTTTGTCTGGATACATGATGATATGCACTCAGTGTGTGTGCCTGGCTGGGCCATGCAGTAGGAGCTGTTACCTTCAGTTTATAGCTGTAAATTAAAGTGTGCCTGTCTCTGGTTCCACTCATGGGAAAGGTGCTAACACTCTTAGGTCTTCCATATTTTCTGGAGAGAAATGGGTAGAGGGCAGTATTTGGGATGGGGTAGGTTCAGCTCTTGGCTTGGTAGGGAAGCCTGCCAGGTGAGCAGAGGGAGAAACAAGAGCTGAGCACAGTTGAATTGGGTTTCCTTATGTGCTGTGAAGCTTGTGAAGTACCAACACAGAAGGTAGGTTTGACTGAGTAAAATAATTAATCTCCATATGTGGCATAAATCCACATAAAATTACTATTTTTTAAAAATTTCACAGGTAAAAATATCATTTTGGGGTGTTGGGTCTGTTATGTAGTAAATCTCCTGCAATCCAGTTGGTTTTTATGCTCAAACTACTTTCACAGCCAAGGTGGTGCCTCTGTTTTCTTGCCTTAAGCTCAACATCAGGTACCTCGTGGTCCTTTTAAAATGTCACATCAGTCACTGTCACAGTGCAGGCTTCTTCATGTCCTTTGGGTGAGGGCTCCTCAGTCATTTCAGCACCTCATTGTGTACACCTGCAGTGTGCTCAGGCCTCTGCTAACATTTCACTCCAATTGTTAGTCTGAATTAACCAGCCCTGTCAAACATAGGCTCATATGCACCCCTAGTGCAACCCACACTTAATGAACAGAACACTAAAGCTGAGTTTATCCCAATGTGCTCAGAGTCTACCACTGAGAAAAATTTTTTTGAAAACTGTGGAAATAAAACCCAAACCAATTCTGAAAGCTTCAAATCTCTTTCTCTCTCTCTCTTTATGACACAAAACCTATATATTCTCCCAGGGTTACTATCACCTGAAATAAGTTAATATAACTCATTTTATATCTTATAACCTGTTCTCTTTTTTCCTTTCCCATACAAAAATGGTCGATCCTTGCAGAAATTGCTGTGAGAATTAACATTTAGGTTTTTTCCTTCTGTTTTTCAACAGAGGGAGCTCTAAAGAAGCTTATCTTTCCACTGGAAGAGTAAACAGACTGCATCTTCGAAAATGCTCGGGGAAACAGCAACTCCAACGTGCATGCCTCTCATGATCATGTTTCTAAGAGAACCAAGGCCAGCCTTGAATTCTCTAACAAGGGAGCATTTCCACTGATTGCTGTATCGAGGCTGGCCCGTGGCGTTTTCTTGCTTGCTGAGAGTCCCTCTGGAGAACTCACCTTACAGCCCTTCTCTCCTGGGGACCCTGGGGCTCTGCCCCTGCTGCCCTGGGGAGAAGGTGGTCCTTGTAAAGAGATTTGCAGAGAGCAGGGATTCCAGGCTGGCTGTTTTCCCAGGGGTGAGTGCTGGACTCTAATGGAAAGGTGAATTCACAGAGACTGGTTGGAAATCCCAGCCTGTGAGGCTGGCAGGGCCCAGGGGAGCTGTCCCAGTGACCTTGGTGATGGTGATGCTCAGGTGTTCTGTGTGCAAGGGCAGAGCCAGGGGGTGGTTATGGAGCCAGCTGGAATGTGGGGTCACTGCCACTGGGGTTTGAATGCCTCATGCAGCCATGTGCTCCCCTGAGTACAAAATGCACTCCAAAGGGCCTTCAGACTTTAAAGATAAAAATGTATTAGGAGCCAGCCAGTACTGAGTGAGTGTGTGTAGAGACTGGGGCTGGTTTTATCAAAGCCATCTGTTGACAATATATACTTAATATCTGGCAGGGAGCTATGGAGCTTTTCAACTGTATTTGTATATACAGTACCTGGAAACACAAGGCCAAGTTCTTCCAAGAATCATTTTGATTTACACTTTTGGGAGGAAAAAGGCATATCATTGTTAAAACCCAGGATTGTTACTGTTACAATGCAGATATACATTTGGCTATGTTCCTTTTACCAAACATACAGGAAAATAGATCTGAGAAAAATGACAAATGCCACCCAGCCTTGCTGCAGCAGAGTGTGGTTTATGGACTCCATATACCTTTGTTCTCATAAGATCATCTTTGCTCTTGTCCTTGGACCAAAGCTTTTTATTAACAAGCACATATTCATTGTCTTTCAGAGATTGTTGTACTAAAATGAAATTACTGTTTCTAAAAAATGAAAACCTAAAACACCCCTGCTCCTTCCCCAGCTGACAAACACTCTTTAAAGTATAACAAGTTGCAGCAATCTGTGCATTCTGCTGACATATAGAAATTATGGTTGTACTAGAAATCTTTCTCAGAAGTAAAATGACAAAGACTAAATATTAAATTTTTGTGCCTGTAAGACTTCACCTCTGGGTTAGTGTGATGCTTATTTTCTGGTTTCCTTTAGTCAGCCAGCTCCTGACATGGCTAACATTGGTGGTAGATGTTTGTCAGCTGGGAGGTGACTGGACACCAACATAAAGGATTTCAGATGTGACCAATTTAGTTTTCTGTTTTTGCTCTGTACAATTCTGTAGCATTTTAAAGTACAGTCTGCTCTGTATATTGAATCATATGATTAAGGAATGCAAACTCCTATACTATTCCACTGAATTGGAGTTCTCCCCCCTCAATGGTGACTGTAGAAGGCTTTTATTGTTCTTTTCAAGTCAGGCCCTATGCAAGCAAAGGTCAGGCTGCAGACACAACTGTATGAACAAAAACACTTGCTATAGAGGTTGTTTTGCTTGTAAACTGATACAAGGTAGGTTGGTTTAAAAGCAGACAAACAGTATTTTTTTACTCAGCATAGACTGCATGTATTCTTAGCTGTTTTGTTCACCATACATGCAAACTGCAGGAATGAGGCTTGTTTTGGAAGGAGGCATTTCATGAGTGCCTGCTTGGATGTTTCAGGAGTGTGTGTACTTGTGCAGCAGCAGCAGCAGCTCTGAGCTGTGCTGAACCTGACCCCTCCCCGGGAGCAGCAGGCAGGCTCTCTGTGATCCTTATCTGGCTGCCTGCAATTATCAAAGCTTACTGGGAGAGAAAACTTGTATCGCTGCTGCTGGAGCTCTGTGGAAATTGTCTTTAGTAATTCAATACATTTTGTCCTTAAAATCTTGGTGGGCTCTGTAGTTCTCATGCACAATCAAACCCCCCACACTGTTACTGAAAGAGAGCCTCTAGTTAAACAGTATAAAATGTGCATTCCAAGTGGGGCAATGTGTGTGACCAGCATGAGCAGTTCAGAACAGAGCAAAGCCTGGCCCAGAAAGCCTCGTCCAGGCAGGAGGAGGAAATGCCAGTGAGAGGAGTGGGCTCAGGGCACAAGGGGCAGCACAGTCTCTCGTGCCACTCTCATCCCCTCACTGCTTGCAGGAGAACTCTGACTGCAAGATGTACTGGTGGGGGAACTTGGAGGACTCCCCAGGAGCCTTTATCCTGAGGAAAGGCTGAGCCAGGAGAGGCTTTTTGACTGCCAGATAATAAGTTGTTGACTGTGACACATGACATCCACTCCTCATTTTTAATTCAGTTCTTTATTGTGCTCAGCTGAGTTTCAGTTTAATAATACAGAGGTGTTAAGGAAAGAACAGCAGTAAAAACCTTTAAAGAGGGAATAATTTGAAATAGATCTAGAGATGTCAGTCTGGCTGTGAAAACTGGTCACTGTTGTGGAGCAGTGTACTCCTTATACTGTCATTTGTATAATTTATAGTAACTGTGCAGTTCTTATAGCCACAAGATTATCAGAACTCTTTCAGACAATATTTTTAAAAACATGTAATAATAAATCCCAGCTGGCAAGAAATCTCTTCTTTTAACTTTTAAAAGTATTTCTTTTCAAGACCACAACAATGTAGAGCTTTACAGAAATGTCAGGTATGAACAAAGTCTATGTTCTTTGAACAAAAAAACTCGTTCAATACTAGAAAATAGGAGTAGGCAGAAATATCTTCCAAGCAGCGTGTTTCAAATTTCAGTTTGCTGCCAAGGGCAAACGGAGAGAGGAGGCTGGTGCCTGTGCCCTGGTTCTGGCTGCTTTGCATCACCTGAGAGCTGCCTTGCTCTCTCACAGCTGTGCTCAGCCAGTGCCAGCCTGGAGGAAACACCTCCCTCTGCTGACTTGGCCTGACCCAGGAATAAACCCTGGCTTGTTCTTCACATTGCTGTTCTTCTACAAGGTGCTTGAGAGCATGGTTATGCTATTTGTAAAAGTCAAGGATGTAACCACCAGCTTTCTCAGACACTGCCATGTATTTGTGGAACACAGGCAAATGGCAATTGTACAGGAGAATTCACCTGAACTTCACATACATGGACTAGTGCAAAAAACATAGGTTTTTGGGGTTGGGACTTTTGTTGTCTGTTTGCTTGATTTTTTTAAGTGAGGTTAATACTAAGACTGTATCTTTCCTATTTAAATATTAATGCTGTCTTTATTTTTTTTATGTTAGTAGCAAATCCTATTTATAATTGCCCATGATGCACCTGAACATCAGTGGGTCAAATTCTTTCACATTCATATTTGTTGCACCAGTCACACTGCTTTCAAAAAATCAGCCAGTTGGTGTGTAATACAAATGTAAAAGCTAGCCTGGTTAAAAATTGGAGAAGCAGAGTTCATTTGAGGAGTACAGTTGAGGTGATGATGAAACAGGAGAGAGGGATGGGAGGGCTGTGGGACTCTGGGCTGCAGGAGGTGCATTTCAGGTGCTGAGTGTGGCAGGGCCAGCAGCCTCTTCCCCATCCCCCAGCTGAGATCAAGGCTAGCTGTGTAACTGTGGCTCAGGCTGGTGTGAAAGAAACCTGTGAGAGGGTTTCTTGGGGCCTCTCTCCCTTTAGGAGTCCCACTTGAGCTCAGCTCCTTGCCCAAGTTAGACTGTGTGTGTGTGTGTGTGCCTGGCTGACCCTGCCCTTGGCCCTGCCTGCCTCATCACTGCAGACTTGTCTGGTGGCTGCAGGGCTGTGGCTGAGCCCAGGTAGTGCCACTGGGCCTGCTCTGCCTGCTCAGAGCCTGGGGGACTGTGCTGCTCCTCTGGAGGTCCCTGCCTGCCTCACTCTGCTTCCCTGGCCAGAGGCCTTGCTGCTCCCAGGTATGTGTTAAGGATTTTTTTCCCCACACTTTGTAGAGAAAAAATTGCTGTCCAGTA
The DNA here is from genome assembly GCF_012460135.2 of Molothrus ater. Taxonomy (NCBI): domain Eukaryota; kingdom Metazoa; phylum Chordata; class Aves; order Passeriformes; family Icteridae; genus Molothrus; species Molothrus ater. The sequence goes on along the minus strand of NC_050489.2, from coordinate 2,077,887 downwards.
GGTCTGAGTGTCTGTGAGAATTAATGTGTTTGCTTGGGAGGATGGACCTGTGGAAACATGTGAGTGGAATTATTCTGATGTGGTATTGATTTGGTCATGAAAGAAATTAATTGTACTGATCTGTGTTCACAAATGGTGCTTTGTGTCAGAAGGGCAAGTAGTGCATGTTTTGGTGATGTTAAAAAATGAAACCAAGGCACCTAATTATTGGTTACACTGTAAATTCTACAGACAAGAGGCTTAATCTGCCTTGCAATCTAAGGGAAGGAAACTATATCAGATATTACAGTGGGTTGAAAATTCAGACCTGAAAAGAGACATAGTAAATATTTCTACGATGGGTTTCCTAGCTGAGAGATTTTACACCTCTTAGGTTGCTGTCTATGATGCCCAGAGCAAGTCATCCTCAGCTGTGCAATCAATGAGCTGATGTTGCTGTGCCCATGGGAGGCCTTAACCTGGTTCATATGTGCAAAGTATCCAATTTTAAGAAGAATAAGAAAATATGAAGATGGTAATGAGAATTTTGTATAAGTTCAAAAATAATTTGTTGAATCTTGGGGAGTAACATTGTGCTTCCTGTCCCCTAAATAAAGCTCATGACTGGATAGCAGGTAATGAATTCTTTCATGAGAAGGAATTCTGCAATAAAAGGCTACTTTGATGGTAAAACCCTCACACTCTGGGACAAAGCTCTCTCTCTGGCTCGCTGCTTGTGGTAGCTTTGTTGGCAGAGTAGGGTAGAGGAAGAACAAATTCCCTGCTGCGTGCCAGGCTGGAGCCTGGCAGAGCTGCTCTGTGCTGCCTGCCTGGAGGGCTGCCCAGGGGACAGGGGCAGAGTTCTCCTCCTCCACAGTCCTGGGCCAGGGTCCCAGCTCCCACCTCATTTACCACTTGGGCCTTTCTTGAGGCAAATGCTGCTCCTGCTCCCTGCTTGGCATTCCCCCTTCCTGGCTGGCCCAGAGCCACTCTCCCACCTGCCCTCCTCTGCTGGAGACCCTTTGTCCAAGAGTGCTCTCTGATGACTCCTCTGCTCTCGCCCTGCAGCTCTGAGGGTTTGGCTCTGGACTAAACCAGTGGAGGACTTTGAGAAGCTCTCAGGTGCTGCTGTGCTACAGCACTGGTTGTGGCCAGGGGCCAGCCTGGGTGCAGCCTCACCCTCCAATGGCTGGGCCTTTCCTGAGGAAACCTCTTCTTCTGCGGAAGGGAAGCAGCCAGCACAAAGGGACAGCTCCAGGAGCTAAGGAAATAGCTACAGTATACATAACAATGAAAAATAATGGTTCAAGTGTGCTGGTGGTTGTGTACTCTTAATTTTCAGCTTTGACAGGTCATTATTAAAGGACCAGACGTTTTAGAAATGGTGGGTGTAAACATTACTTCATCTCTTTGCTATGACTACTTGGTGGAGCTCTGCTCCCTCTTCTTTTTATTTTTTCTTCTTCCTTAAGAAAAGAGGAATGTTTTCTCTTTGTGAATAGGTGTAAAGTATTAGCTTGTGCCAAGATGCCTGGTATTTGGCCTCCTCACATGCTTGCAGGACATGGGCTGCATGTAAAGCAGGACAAATGTAGAGGGTTGGGACAATGGATATTGGGGAGTAATTGAAACATTAGAAAGAAATCTCAGCCATCGCAGGGAGGCAAAAATTATAATGAGAGTAAAAGGAAGGAATAAGGGCAAAACTTTGGAGGGCAAAAGAAGCATTCCTTTTTTTGAGGGACAAACACAGTCATGCAGCTTTGTTTCTTGGCATTTATGTACTTTTAGTATAACAGGAGCATTGCAGTACAGTTTTTTGGCAAGAACCTGGCTCAAAATAAAAATCTACAGGGCTACTGTACCCTTGTTCAATTCTGTGCAGGCAGTGATGGAGAAAAAATGGTAATGACATTCAAAATGTTTTCCATTCTTCTCTATAGAATAGAGAATAATAATTCTTCTGTATGAATTATTATTTGAAACCCAGAGAACTGTTTTCTAAATAGCTCAGACTTAAGGTCAGTTTGAATCTTCACATTAAGCAACAAAAGTGAACAAAATCTCCTCTTTCTTGCAGCTTAACTCAGTGAATAGGGGTTCCTGCAGGAACTTTACGGTGAATAGGGTTTGCCTGCTGCCCTGTGATGTGCTGGTTCTGTGAGCAGGTTCCAGCAGTGCTGGTTCTGTGAGCAGGTTCCAGCAGGGCTGGCAGGTTCCAGCAGGGCTGGCTCTGGGAGCAGGTTCCAGCAGGGCTGGTTCTGTGAGCAGGTTCTCAGAGCAGGTTCCAGCAGGGCAGGCTCTCAGAGCAGGTTCCAGCAGGGCAGGTTCTCAGAGCAGGTTCCAGCAGGGCAGGTTCTCAGAGCTGGCTCTCAGAGCAGGTTGCAGCAGGGCTGGCTCTGTGAGCAGGTTCCAGCAGGGCAGGTTCTCAGAGCAGGTTCCAGCAGAGCTGGTTCTCAGACCAGGCTCTCAGAGCAGGTTCCAGCAGACCAGGCTCTCAGAGCAGGTTCCAGCAGGGCAGGTTCTCAGAGCAGGCTCTCAGAGCAGGTTCCAGCAGACCAGGCTCTCAGAGCAGGTTCTCAGAGCAGGTTCCAGCAGACCAGGTTCTCAGAGCAGGTTCTCAGAGCAGGCTCTCAGAGCAGGTTCCAGCAGGGCTGGTTCTCAGACCAGGCTCTCAGAGCAGGTTCCAGCAGACCAGGCTCTCAGAGCAGGTTCTCAGAGCAGGTTGCAGCAGGGCTGCCTCTCAGAGCAGGTTCTCAGAGCAGGTTCTCAGAGCAGGTTCCAGCAGACCAGGCTCTCAGAGCAGGTTCTCAGAGCAGGTTCCAGCAGACCAGGCTCTCAGAGCAGGTTCTCAGAGCAGGTTCTCAGAGCAGGTTCCAGCAGGGCTGCCTCTCAGAGCAGGTTCTCAGAGCAAGTTCCAGCAGACCAGGCTCTCAGACCAGGTTCTCAGAGCAGGTTCCAGCAGGGCAGGTTCTCAGACCAGGCTCTCAGAGCAGGTTCCAGCAGACCAGGCTCTCAGAGCAGGTTCTCAGAGCAGGTTCCAGCAGACCAGGCTCTCAGAGCAGGTTCTCAGAGCAGGTTCCAGCAGACCAGGCTCTCAGAGCAGGCTCTCAGAGCAGGTTCCAGCAGGGCAGGTTCTCAGAGCAGGTTCCATCAGGGCTCCCTGGCAGTGCAGCTGCAGCTCAGGCCCTCCCGGGCCGGGGACAGGAGGCAGGAGCGGCTCCTGTGCCGTCGCTGCCGCGGATCGGAGCAGGCCAAGCCTTGCTCTGGAGGAACTTGAACCCACCCCGTGCTATTTGTTTGGGGACGGGTGCCGGGTTGCCCAAGGAGTCAGGAGCAGCTGAGCTGACAGTGGCCCCGCAGGTTCTTCCTGTGCTGCAGTAAATGGTGCAGGTTTGGCTGCACCTTTGCCCCAGGCAGGGCAGCACGGCCCTTTCTGTGCTCGGGCTGTCCTGTGGCTCTGCTGCAGCAGGGCAATGCAGCCCACGGCCTGACATGGTTAAACCCGGCAGAACCTGACCGACATTGGCAGGGAATTCATCTCTCCACAGAGGAAACTCTGATGTTAAGGGACCTTTGTCCCCCTCTGGCACTACAAATGCACTTTGAAATAAATTTAGTTGATTTACCATTTCCTAAATAGAAGAACCTTTTCAGAATTATTGAATTCTGTAAGAATTTCTTAATAGAATTTCCCCCCCTGCAAATGAGCATTAGTAAAACTTTGCAGAAGAATAAATCTTCAGAAGAATGTAACTTTAGAAACACAAATTATTGTTTGGAAAACCTCAATCTAAAAGATCTCTTCCTGTTATTGTACACCCCATTACTTCTTACAAGAAATGCATTAAAATACCATAAGAGCTTCTGTCACAACTCAATAGACTTCACAGCTATTTAAAATAAAATTAGTATTAATATAAATAAATAAATATACTCCCAAGTATATCTGAACAAGACAATGTTTACGTTTTATTTTGCATAAAAATTCTTGAACTTCTAAAACTGCAGGAGTTTTTCCCAGAGTAACTGTATGCCTACCTTGGAACCTAAAGGAAATAATTATTTAAACTCCTGTAGTGTAAGACATGTAGTTCTGTACCATTGACACTTTGCATTGGGTTTTTCCTGTAACACAGAAATCCCAAATTTTAATCCAAAATATTTGTAGGAACCTGGAAAATAATTTTTAAATTTCCTACTGAAAATAACCATCAAGATTTTATTTACAGAAGAGAAACTCGAGTTTTATGTAGCTACATTAATAAGTACAATAAAAACATTTTAAAAAGAAAATCCTGCCTCGTGTTTAGGCTTAGAGAGGACTCTGGGGAGGCTTTATAACCTGACAATACTTGAAGGGGACTTACAAGAAAGATGGGAACAGACATTTAGGAGGATCTGTAGTGAGTGGACAAGGAGTAATTGTTTTAAACTAAAATAAGGTCACTTCAGCCTAGATACAAGGCAGAAAGGTTTCATGGGGAAGGTGCTGAAGCAGCAGAACAGGGTACCTGGGGAGGGGGTGGATGCCCCATCCCTGGAACCATTCAAGGTCAAGCTGGCCAGGGCTCTGAGATGCCCCAACTTGTTGAGGATGTTCCTGCTCATTGAAGGAGGTTTGGACTTGATGACCTTTAAAGGTCCCTTCCAAGCCATTCACTAATTCTAAGACTAATTTTTCGAACTAGGGATGAGTTTCTCTAAAGATCTACACCCTTATTTTGTTTATCATGTATGAATATTTGGTTGAATAAGGAATCAGCCTTTTGGGGATAGAAAATGGGGACTGGCTGGTGTCCAGGTGTCATTGAGATTTTTTATTTATTTAAAAACATTAGTCACTAATGGGAGGCAGAGCAGGACACACGTTCATGCTCATGAAGATTTATGAGGCTGCTGCTGTTCTCTCTCATTTCATTAACACTGCTGGGGACCAGTCACATGCTCTGAGTCAGGTGAGGCAGGGGCTGAGTGTTTGGGCAATGTCCATCTCCCCAGGGCAGGAAGGTGGATCAGGAGGGGAACAAAGCATTTTCAGGAAGTGTTTCACTGCCATGGTCCAGTTCAGAGCAGCTGCCTGAGCCTCACTGACACACTGCCTGCCCTCCCTGTGCAGGGAAGCACCACCAGATTGATGTCTGTTGGTGGGAATGTCCTAGAAGTAATTTTTTCAGAGCTCTGCCACTCTGACAGAGATCTTTCATTTTTCAGGAGATGACTCAGAAGAGCCCAGCTTGGTTTTGGAGGGCTGGCAGGGCGTCAGGAAGCGGAGTCACGGCTCGCTGCCTGGCTGGAATCTTCTTTGAAGATCTTGCTTCTCAGGAGATGTGAGGGACAAACTATAAAGACACAACCTGATGCTTGCCAAAGTGGGTCTGAAAATGGTGTTGTGCTTGATCTGTGTGTCAAGTCCCTGCCCTTTGTAAATGCCTGTTTTAAAGCTGTGTGTGTAACCCTGCATTTACAGAGCACAGCCACCGTCACTTTGGGAGCATCACTGGTGGAATCTCACAATTACTAAAATGGTGTGCCAAGAGCAAGGTTTTTCAGATTAGTAGTGACAAATACTGCCAGGAAATTGAGCCTGATAGCAGAGTATGAAGTTGCAACAGTAAACAGTAATTTGAAAACTTCACACAGTAGAAATAATTTAAATTCCTTTCCATATTTATATCAACAATAAAGGAACTCAAGGACAAGAATGAGAGATAAAAATACTGTTTGGAAGAATGGGTGGCCCATTGCATATCTGAGTAAACAGATCAGCTTCAGGCTGTTTTCAGGATGAACTGGAACTGGAGAAGCTGTAACCCTCCTCCTCCATGGAGTCTGTCAGCAACTGCTGCATGAGGCTTCCCATTCTGCAAGTGCAAAGGGGTCAGGCCCCAGGGGCAGCACCAGCCCTGTGTGCTGTCCTTGTGAGTCAGGCAGACCTGAGTGATTTTACCTGGGAGCTTGAGGTGATTCTTTTCATATCGAGTTCCACCCTTACTGTCACTGAATGCTGCAGGACAATCCCCTGAGTCCAGGAGGAGAAGGCAATATCCTGCCTCTCCTTCCCACAAGACTTGGTTCCAATTTCTCAGCTTCTAGAGAATCTGGACCAAGTTTCAGTGCCTGGTGCACAGTAGATCCTTTGCTGTTTACCAGGAAAAGAGGAAATGCAACCCCCAGTAGCCCTTTATGCCAGTTCTGGCAGCTCTGTGAATATGGTATTTCCTTTATTATTTATGGTCCAAATCGTGCAGTTTTATTCAGATGGCAAATCTGGGTGACAGCAGCATGCAGAACAGCCTGTGGCCTTGAGATGTCCCTGTGTCTGTGAAGGAATGAGCTACAGGGAGCCACCTGGGGGCTCAGGACCTCGGCAGCTCTAGAGGAAGCAACAGAGACTGCTGGCAGATGGACAACCCAAAATGTGCTTTCTCCAGAGAAAATGTGGAAACCTCTATGATATGATAATGGGAGAGGGGAAAGAGTGAAATTAATGAAGCTGCCTTATCATCACATGTCAGAAGAAGGAAAACAATGGTGGAGAAGATGAGATAGGGATCTACATTTAAGGTTTTCACCTGCTAATTCCATTTACACAGACTAGACAACTCCTTTACAACTGTGGGTTTGGTAAGGTCTAACACAGGTGTTTTCTTGGGGCTTTTTTTTTAGATTTCCATGGCATTAATAAGGTTTTTCCTAAGGAAATCATGCCAGAGACAGGATTTCTGACATTACTTTATCAGTCCCCTTATAACTTCTGAATTTTGAGCCAACTTCTAACCAAATTTGGTTGTTCTTAAAAGTGATGTGAAAATAGCTGCGGAGAAGAAAGAAAGAACTTTAACTTTTTCTGAGGGAAAAACTGTATTCATTAAAGTATCCTCTGAGGACTTCAGTTTGGAACATAAACCCTATGAGAAATAGTATTTTATTTTGCTGCTCAAAGAACTATTTGTCTTAACATCTTAACAAGATCTTTAAAAAGTTACATTTCAAGAGAGCTCTCTCTCTCATTTTGAGGCTATTAATCCCTTGTGCTACAAATGTTTATGTGCAAGACTAGGCTTGGCAGATCATTAGGCTTTAAAGCTATTCCCCATTAAGCCTGTGTATAAATACTTGCAATATCAGGTCTTTGCTGAAACTAAATAAATGCTAGAAAGAGCTTTTTACAGTGGTTGGAATGAAATGTCTTCAGTGACAGTGCACCATGCCCTCCGTGTTTTGGAGGTTTTGATGAAAGGAAAAATGGCAGTGTTCAGCCTGCTCACCATACAGAGATCTGAAGGGAGACTTGCTGACCCTCTGCTCCAGCATAGCATAGATGGGAAAAACTAACTCTGGATAAATTAGATAAAGAAATTTGATTTTATGAATTATGGTGGTAGAAAAATGCCTGCAAAGTGCAATTCTGTTTACATAGTTTAAAAAAATTGATAAATGTTCTATGGCTATTTACACAAGGGAATGGAAGCTGAATCAAATGTTAAAAAACCCCCAAAAACAACAGTTTCTCTTGATTATTTAGAAAATACAAAAAAAAAAAATACCACACTGATGTCAGACTGGCACTGTTTTTCAAGATTTAAAATTAGCATTGAACAGTGTGTTCTGGGAGCCCATGGTTTGGGTACATTTTTTTTCCACCACAGTCAGCCTGGATTGACTCGTGCTGCTCTCGGTGCTTCGCGTCCTGCGGCTGCTCAGTCAGGAATGCAAAACTACAACGAACAACAAGGAGGAGGAATTATTAGGATTGTTTACAAATTTGGATTTGCATGAGGGAGTGGAGATGTTGACAGTTATACTTTGAGAATCAAGCTACTGCAGCTGGATAAACACGTACTGGATATCTCAAGGCCTCGCTTTCTCCCACTCCCATGGCAGAGAATGAACCAAATGCAAGTCCAAGCTAATCTGAAAAATAATAGAGCAGCTTTCAACAAAACCTATTTATCTATGAGGTCAAAAAGCCTCAGCCTAGTTACACTCCTAGAGAGGCTCTACTTGACAGCATGGTCATACTATCTCAGGGGCTGGGAGCTGTAATGTTACAGACCACCCAGAATTATTGCTCCCACAAGGCAGTGATAATGGTGCTATGATTTCACTGCCCACAGACCTGATCTAACACTTCATAGCTTGGGTAGCCATGGGAAACCTGCTGCATTTCTGTGTTTCATGCATCACTTTTCCTGGGTACTTTTTAGGCACTGACAAAACTGTGTTTATAGATTGGAAAAGTAAAGAAGGGTTGTAAGAAATGAAATGAATAAACAAATTGGTATTGGTGTGCAGAGCTTCAGCAAAGGTAGCTGTGATAAATGGCCAGGTTTTACCTTCTTGGGCTTCGGTGTGTTTGACACACCAGAATTCTGCCAAAGTCTTTATAGAAGTAGAATACCTGATGGTTTTTATGGTTAAAATATAACAGTGTATTCTCTGGAATGAAAATGTGAATGAATCCTAAATGCAAAGGGCTCTCAGCTTTCTGAATCTGTAGACAAACCTTCTGGGGCCTTTGGGTGCATCAGCAATGTAAGTATGAGTGCAGGCTACAGGAAACAAGCACTTGTGAAAGCTGTTCTGACCTTACATTGAGAGAAGTTTGTAGAAATAAATTCCCATAAATCTATTCCTACTGCTGAACGATCTTTGAGCTGATGGGCCATTCCCTATGTAGGTCTGTTTGAAAGAAAACAGCAAAACCAACTCAAACACAAACCCCAAACAAACTTGAGAATGTTTTTGTAGAGGTTGGGTTTCTATTCTTGCTTCCTCTGAAGTCAAAAGAAATTCTGCCATAGGTTTAAATGGGAGCAGATTTGGCTTAAGAAAGGAGCAGTTTTCATGGGAAAATATCTGTACACATGGAGATCTGTTTGTGTAAGTGCTGATTTACATATTCAAGTGCCTGTTTGCATACAGAAGTTTATTTGGCCCCAGCTGTTCATAAATACTGCAAGGTGCATGTAAGACTCCTCTTCTCTCTTTTTCTGTTTGAAAAACTCTGTTACCATCCAGCTGGAGCTGCAAAGTAACATGATCTCTTTTGTCTTTTTCTTCTTGCTCTCTGAGCTGTCTCACATCCCAAATCCAATAAGATAGCTACGAGTTATGGGAACTATCATGTTGATTTCCAGGTAAATCTTTCATATCTACAAATAGCTTTTTGTAACAGTCATGCAGGCATGAGTAATGTTACCTAGTAGGCTGAGATGAATCTTTTTATATCATGTCCCACTCTGGGTAATTAATAGCACATACTTTAATCAGCATGCTTTCTCTTTTTGTGGGTTGTTGTGATGGGGTTTGGGTATTTAGATGGTTATGGTTGATGTCTGGGATTTTTTTTTAGTGCAGTAGGACGTAGTGACTCACATCTGTATGTTTGCAGTGGGTTTTGAGTGAGTGTTTTGTTTGTTTCATTGGACACATTTTCAATTCTGAATACTGAAGTCACGTCTAGCACCAAATGGGAATGGTGCCATCATTGTCTTCCCAAGGAGCTCCCAGATTTGTGACTGCAATTCTACCCTCTGAATTGTAATTTAGCATAAGCACAAACACTGCCATAAATATCAGCCTGAACTGAATTCCCAGCGGGTCCCCCACGGCCACACCTGGTGTTGGGATCCCTGGTGTGTGAGCACTTCCTTCCAAATCTGCTTTCCAGTGATGAAAGCTCTGCTGTCAGGGGGAGCACACATGGAGGAGGAAGAGGAGGCAGGAGCTGCTCTGATGTTTCCCTCCCAGCTCCTTCAAGTGACTTTGATTCCAAGTAGTCTCAGAATTCAAAGCCCTTCATAATCCTCAGTGGTTATAGAGATGAATATTGGATATAATACAGTTTTTAGTTCGAGCTAATCTCTTAGAAAAGAGAATGTTAGCTGCAGATTGTCAGTAATGCCTCTGTATGGCTGGAAATGTTTAATTTCTGCCAGGATACTGGGAACTAAAGCTGACTTTCCAGAGTCTGTGATCTACTTTGAATGCTGCAGCTCTTGTTTACTATTTTGATCTATATAAACCTTGTCATGGAGAGATTTTTGTGCGATTTTCTTTTTTGAATATATCATATTAGTCATACATTTCTTTGGGATTGGTTTTTTTCCTTCTTGTTTTGTAAACCACAGAGAAATCCCACTCCTTGTGCTGCTGTTGGTTCCTTGAGCAGCATGCCAGAAGAATGTGGTGTCACAGGAACATCTCTTCCCATGTGAGCAGATGGCTTCCATGGCCAGGAGTGGGTGTGTTTGCAGTGCTGTTCTCAGCAGCCTGGCTCATGTAGCCCAGGACAGGGCTCCTCTGCAGCACTGATTTGCCAGTGTGTGGCCTTCATAATGTCTGTACAAATTGGAATAAACCCGTGGTGTTCTTCCACAGATGGATGGTTTGGGCTGTGATGCACTCCTTGGTCTGACAGACACAACTGTGAGGTCTTTCCCTGTTTCTCTTTCCAGATGAAGAAGTTTTTGTGCTGAAGAAAGACCCAGGTACTTGGTCTGGTTTGAAAACTGGCCCCAGAGCTTTTGTTTGAGACAGCACAGGATGGGAGAAGTGACATCTACCCCCAGTGATGTGAACCCCTGCCACACTGGGCACCACCTCATTTCTGTTCTTTGTCACCTCCCCCATCTCAGCCAAGTCCTGGCTCAAGTGTCGTCCTGCTCTGCTCTCCTGGGCACAGCTGCTGCCTGGCACACCCCAAACATCCCCCATTTCCTATGAACTCTTTAGGGCTAACCTTGACACCCCTCACACAGCTGGGGCTGCCTGTGCAGCTTGGGAATGCCCAGCACAGCGGAATCCAGCAAACCACCTGGCTGTGACATTCTCTGGGTGTTATCTGTTCTGATGGCTTGCTTGGAAAGCCTTAAGAAGTTTGTGTGTTTTCCAGCCATCTGGCATTGCCCTGGGTGTGGGTATTCTCCTCTAAGGGGAGAGACTGAGCTGCCCATGCCCCAAAACACCAAGGAAATGTCCCTGTCTGACATCTCCCAGTCATTTGAGTGCAGCTTTTGCTCAGAGAGTGCAGTGCTAGTCTTACATGTCCTGAGATCTGAGACAAACCCCTTAAAACCTGCAATGGAAAGGCTGTTAAAAATACTCCAAGATGTGTGAGGAATTAAATCACTACTGGGGGAAAAAATCCCATTTTTTATCTCTGGATCAGCCTAGGTTTTATCACCTTTTCCACCTGATTTTAGAATGGGGCACAACTGGTAGAAAAGGCAGTTGTTCTGTGGGAAATACCCATTTTGAACTTGCAAAAGATGTTTATTTGTGATCCTAGGAAAATCTTTGATAAATTCAATAAATTTCTGGGAAAGATTACTGTATTCTCATTGCACTGACTGAGGGCTATGTTTGATGTTTTCAAAGACTCTATTGCTTTATAGAAAGCTCCAGGTCTGGTTTTGACTTAGGAGTTACTCAGGTGATTTTCATGGGTAAAGTTCACTGCTGAGGAAGAATCCTGTGTGTGCCTTGAACATCAGCAAGGAATCAGCTCTGTCTTTCCCCCTTGCCCATGAAGGTTCCCAGCCCAGGAAGAGCAGCTCATTTGCCTCCCATCCTGAGGCTGTACAAACACAATGTGTTCAAGTTTTGGCTTTGCTCATTTGCTTGGTTGCTTTTTTCTAACAGAATGATAGAGCCCTTCATGACAGTTATCTGCTCCTGCTGTTGATTTCCCATTTTTCAAAGCAGCCCCTGGCTCTTCCCTTGGAGATGAATGTCACCCCTGTGGCAGCAGAAGCTTCTGAAGGGGCAGAGGGGTGTCTGCAGTCACTGCAAACAGTGCAGGGCTGTGTGTGACAGCACATGGCAGTGCAGCAGACACCCGGGGTGGCCTCTGCCTTTTCAGAAGCATCACTTTGTGTCCAAGGCAAGGAATGTGCTGCCCTGCTCAGGTATTCAGGGACAATAAGGTCCTTATCATCGGTCCTCAGGGGATATTGTACTTCTACCAGACACCCAAACATAGACACTGGCCTTTTTTAATGTTCTGGGAGATGAATTTCAATTTAAATTAGACCTTGGACATTAAATTAGGCCATTGCATAACTGTAACTACATAAAGGACTTCTTTAAAGAAAAGAAATAGATGCATCTACTCCTGTGAAATATTTTAGCATTTTTCCCTCTGAAAACCAGGTTTTGCCTTGGGAAGGAGAGCTATTTTTATCTTCAGAATTCTGCTATTTATCTTGTAACCATAAGAGATGCAAGCATGGATCTCAGTTGACTTTCAAGTCACATGAAAGTGTCCAAAATATTTGCAGTGAAATGTTCCACTAGGAAACAGCTTTCAAAATTTCATCTAATGATGGAAAACAATCTGTCTTGCCAAAACTTTCCCTACATGTCTAACAGGATTTTAGTTGAAAACTCTATTTCCGACTTAATAGCAGAACAGCTGCACTTGGAATGCAAGGTGTTTTCAGATTTTGCCATGTGGGAAACCTGTATTCAAACACTCCTGCAGTAAATGTAACTGTTTCATATGCTTATCTGTTTGTCAAATATAATATTATTTCTCTACTAATATTTGTCTGTTGGTGGTATCATGGTTTCTTCTTGGTTATACCAATACCTGAGAAATGGCCATATAAATGTGACATTTAAAATTTAGTTGTGATGCAAGATAATAATATCATCTTAAGAAATCTATTTTTGAAAGTGTGTGTGTGTGTGTGTGTGTTTATCAGCTTTTTTAACACAGTCTGATTTTTTTCTCCTGAATAAAACAATAAATTGTACCAAATACATGGTGGGTCTGTGTCAGGCGCTGTCCCTCGTGCAAGGAGTACCTTTGCAAGGAATTCACTGATCCAAAAGTCACTGTTAGTTAATTTTAATATACATGGTAAAAGGCTCTTGCTAACTTTAAAACTAAGATTTTGCCCTAGTTTTGCTTGTACATGTGGATTTTATCTAGTGATTCTCCGTGACCAGCAACCAAGAAATTCACTGGTCTCTTAAGTATTATAAATATTCTGTCTGTGCTTTTGTATCCAAGACAATAACTTTTCACACAGCACAATTCAAAGTGATGTGACCCCAGGGAATAAGGAGAGAAGAAAAATGCTAAGATTAGAGATTGTCAGACTATTTGGGACTGAAAAAAAATGTAATTAAAATGCATTCCTTTACTGGAGCATCTCTGGGACCAGGAGATGGAGGAGGAAATACTGGGAGAAGAAAGATTGCTTGCACTTGGGACATGGGAAAACAAGTGCCTGCTGTGTCTGAGATAAAGCAGATTTTCAGTCCAGGTCTCTGCAATATGGCAAGAGAAATCTTGAACTGGGAGATCCCACATCCCAGTGAAGTCCCCATCATGTTCTCTGTGGTTTTGATGGCCATTTCTGTTCGTTGAGAGGAATTGTGCCAAAACATCCATGTTTTGTTCCTTATGCAGTGTGGTTCTAAGGAAAAAGAAAAAACAAGTGCAAGATACAGATCTTTGTGGCTGTCACAGAAACTCCCCTTGTCCTTGATCGGTTCCAGTTAGGACTGAGTCAAACTACTCATGAAGTGTGGAGGATTTGTCCTTTGAGTGTGATTTCTGTGGGAGTTAACAGTGCCCAGCTGCTCCTTGAGACCTGGCTGGAGCCACCTTGCTCATCCCTCTGTGCCAGTGATTTCTGTGCTGCAAGCCTTGTGTCCCACAGCCTCCACCATTGGAAATGTCAAGAAAGAGACCTTGTGTTGCTCTGCTGCCATTTTTGGGAAATGAGTGAGATTAGAATTACTGACCAGACTGCTTTCCAAAAGAGTGAATCTGAAGTCATGAAAGGAGCTAGAATTGAGGCAAGAAAACCAGTAAGGAAAACAGATGTGAAATAATTGCACTGAATTTTGAACTGCAGAAAATATTGCAGTATTTGTCAGCTGTGTCTTCCTAGATGTTGTCAGCTGTCCTTAACTGAGCAAAAAATGGTGTGGGATGATAAAAAGAGTGTACCAGTAACTAATCATAACTAAACCTGAGAGTGTACCAGTAACTAATCATAACTTAATCATAACATAAACTTAATCATAACATAAAGCTTTTTTATTTGGTTCACTGACATGAAGGACTTGTCACGCTCTTAAGTTGTACCTCCCTTGGAATTGGAGTAAATGCACACGTCACCCAGCCAGGTTCAAGCCTTGATTAAGGTTTTAAGTGGGGTAACATTATTTTTTTCTGGTGTTGGAGAGCCAGCTTACAGGTTATTGTGGTGTCATTTGACTTCAGCAAGACACCACTCTGAATCCTCCACGCAGGAAGGGAACAGCAGGGATGTGCTGGTGTCTAAGGCCAGCAGCCCTGTGGAAACTCAGATCAAGGCTTGGTCAGATACAGAAATTTCATGAGAATCTCACTTCTAACATTTGCTGATAATATTGTAACTTTATTGATTTATACCAGAAATCTTTCCTTCTTAAGTATCAGCTGTGTGATTCTCACACGTGGTTTGTGAGGGTCTTTGCTATTGGGAAGGAAATCTTGGTCTTGGTACATCTTCACACCAAGCTTGCTTGCTGAAGTGCAGTGCTTATGTCCACTTGAATGGTTCCCTTTTAACCTCATCATTGTTCTTAAGGAGGGAATAAATGTCCAGTGCAAAATATCCTCTCAGCTGTCTCACAAGCACTGGTGGGGACACTGCCATGGAAAGCCCATCCTAGGCTGGAATTCTGCCAGGAAAAGCCACAAAGACCTTGTGTTGTAGTTCAATTCATTCAGAAACCCTCCTTCACTGATATTACTTGAGTAGAAGTTCTATAGGAGACAGAGTTGGATTTACAGAAGTAGGAACTATTCTATCTAATCTGCCCATCCAGAGCTGTATTTTCTCCCTTTCTACAGACATCTGATTCTAGATCTTACCTACTGTCCATCACCACAGAGTCAGTCAGCATACAGACATCAACAAACCATTTGTGTCCCTGTCCCCACTCCTCAGGCAGTGCTCTCTGTTCAGCTGACAGGAACCACACTGCCTCCCTTCCAAACTTTAGGATAGCAGACCAGGAAACAAATGTTCTTTGCACTTTGAGCCCTATTCCTTTTGGAAATCTCAGCCTTGGGAATTTGTTCTGCACAGAATTGGAGGGAGGCTGAAGTTTCAAAATGCAGTTCTCATCTTTGTTGTCATTTCCTTGACTCTTCAGCACTGAGGTTTGGTGTTGGCTTGCTTGTAGCCATAAAAAGACTGCAGAGAATTCTTCTCAGTATGTGTGCAGGCCTGGGCAAAATGTCCTGCAACATTATGAGAGGTTTTAACTGAGATAAAGAGTTCTTGATGTTCTTCATATGAAACTTTATAGCAGTCCTTAAGAATTCTATATCTATTTAACAAGAATTCTACATCTATTTCATTCCTTTCAGAATATCACTTGATATGTGTATTTGTGGAGCTGCAGTGCTTTCCTGGTCCTGTGCACAGATCCTGCCCCCCATTCTCTTTCCCAGGGTAGGTGAGTGATCAGGGTTGCAAGCTGCTGTCCAGCTCCTTGGGAGGATTGCCAGTGTAACTACAAATAATGCAGCTCTCTGCTGCTAGCAGCCCTTACCTGGGTTTTGCTTTGTTTGGGAGAGGTGCATGCTCAGTGTTACCTGGGTAAGTCCCACACCAACAGCTTAATTGCTGCCTGGATTCCATCAGGTCTCTCTTTTCACAGACAGAAATCAGGAGGACTAGATCCTGCAAGAATCTATTCATATAGTTGAAATTAGCAGCCAGGCTTCTGCTCAGAAATTATTTACCCACTGTCTAATACTTGCCAAGGGATGCTTTGATCCATGAACGGGATATCCTTGTGACCTTTGTGAAGCTCCTCTCTATAACAAAGGGGTTTTTAAGCTTCATAAAAACATCTGAATTAGTTTCAATTTCTAGAGTGAGGCTTCAGAAGGTCAAGCATGCAGAAGCAAATAAAAATCAGTATGGGAGGGGTATGTGTGTATTTGGAAATTACTGATTGTACCTTTCCATTTTGTCTCCAGGATTTTCCACTCAGTCATGGGGAATTGATTTGTCTTGTGATGGAGCACACCAGTGATCCCTGCACAGGAACCTGTGCCATTTGGTCTGTGCCTGCACCCCTGGAGACTACCAGAGATGTGGGAGACTTTTCCCCAGAGGATTCTGTTGGCTTGCCAGAAATGTCCCATTTTCAAAAAGGCACAATACAAATTTTGGTAATATTATCACATTGCTGTGCTACAAGCAAAGCAAGAAAACACTGAGATGCATAGCTCAGGTCACTGAAGGTTTGTGTGTGGCCAGAGAAGCTCTTTGGGATGGAAAGAAGGCTCAGCATTGGTGACCTTGCTGGTGAGGCCAGCTGTGGTGCTCCCTGGCTGCCCACAGGAGGGACAGCATGCAAGGATCTGAGAGGGAGGGAAGAGAAGGACTGGGCTGGGCTGGGCCCTGTAAGTGAGCCATGGTGACCTTTGCCAGCAGGGACCTCAGGCAAAGCCAGCAGTGCTGCCAGCTCATCTGGCTCTCAGGGCTGGGCACCCTGGTGTGCCCCTGCCCACAGGGCTGAGCTCCTCGTGGCAGCGGGCAGTGTGCTGGGAGAGCTGCAACAAGCTTCCTTCACAGCACATGTCCCAGGTTATCCTGGTCCCTCTGTCCTGCAGAGGGTATCTGTGCCACTGCAAGGCTGCTCTGGCTGGACTGGGCATGGCAAAGTGGCAGCAAAGTGACTGGAAAACAAAGGAGGCAGGTATCTGAGCACAAATTCTGGAAACTCTTAAAAGCTCACTTGGAGTCTGATTTAGCAACTAAAATCTTTTTACATGCAACTGACTTCTTGGGGCTGCAGTCTGTATAGTCATGGGCTATACTTGCAGGTATTTAAGCTTTAGCTATATAAGCCCCCTGTAAATATCTGAATTCCTTTTTCCATCCTTGTATCATTTCAGGGCTTGTGGCTATGGCAAAAAATGAATGTGGAAGAGGGGAGTGTTCCTTGGATTTTATTTATTTATTTGTTTGTTTGTTTACTACCCCTCATGAGCCCTATGAAACATTCACAGCTATGGAAAGACTTCATTAGTGATTGGTGGGGAAGAGGGAAGGATGGGAAAAGAGGCCTTCTGATCTATGTTAGTCCTCCAAGATGGCAAAAAGTACCCTAAAAAATGCACAAGTAACCCAGGAGTAGGAGGTTTACAATTTCCCCCTTCTATGCCTCCACTGCTGCTCTGGAGATTCTAAAAGCCCTGAGTGGCTTGAAAAGTGATGTGACATTGAGCAGGGAGCTGCTGATGGGAGACTCTGCCAGGCCCATGGAAGTAAGGGAACGTTGTGGGGCAGCTGTTGTGTGTCACTGCTGTCACTCTGGTTTAACTGGAGGCAGGAGCACGGCAGGGACAGTGCTGCTCAGAGCTGTGGGGAGCCTCACCTTCCCTGGGGGACAAGGAGAGCTTGACAAATACAAAGGGAATCCTTAAAAAGGCATTAATTCAGGTCTCTGCTCATTTCACCTGTCTCAGATGTGATGAGTTAGAAATGGCAAACTCCAACCCTCCTGAGCAGCAGAGCTCACAGGGCTGAGGTGCTCAGGAGGGAACTGGCAGGACTGGTGCTTGGAAATGGTGATTGTTCTGCTTGTCTACAGCTTGAGCCATGGGCTTAAAGCTAAGCTGATACTTGAGGACTCTACTTGATATCCTTGGTTGGAGAAAGAGGGTTCTGGGGGAAACCCAAAATATTCTGCTGTCTTGAGTTGTCCCTGTCTTTCAGCAGTAAGGTGTCATTTAAGACATCTTTGATAACTTCATTCTCTATTTCACAGCCATTATACACAGGCAAAGAGCAAGAAAACATACAGGCTTTCTCATTAGTTATTTGCCTGAAGTTTAATAGGTTTGTTGGAAAAACAGGGCATAAAAGGGGGATTGCTGCTGTGTTACAGTCATGCCAAAGGGCTTTGCTGGGATGACATATATAAATGAAGATTTGAAAGGAATGTTACTCTTTGGGTTAGCATTGCTGTTTCTTATTTTTCAGTACATTGTAGACTTAATCATGAAACAGAATAACTAATAGACTGTCTGACTCTTAATTACAAGTGAAGAGCAGAGTTGAAGGAACTTTTGTGGGTTTGGCCAAAAGGAGCATTTGCCTTTAATGTTCACCATTAAAAATGACACTTCAGGGAATTTTTTCATTTTTGCTGGTTTGAGAAACAAGACAAGCTGAAAAAAAAGTCTCAAGAAAGTCAACAAAAAATAAAGTGACCATGGCTTAAATTCATATTTTTATATGGTACAGGAAAACTAACCTTCCAAAAGCCATTTTTAAAAAAACATCTCTCCCATTCAAGGCCAAGATGGATTCATTGTGGTTATACTTTATTATACAACCTTATCTAGGAAATTGAGATTTGGGGGGATTTGGGAATGGGTTTCCATTGGAAGAAGTGTTCCACATGATTGGAAAGCAGCCTGGCTGCTCTGGGGGAGCACTCACAGGTGGCTCTCCCTGCTACCCAGCTGGAGCAAGAGCACTGCTGCTGATACTTCCATTTAAACTCCCTGTGATCTGATATTCCTTTGATGTCCTTCTGATCCTTTCTCTTGAGGAACTGAATGAAGTGAAACCATTGCTGTAAACACAGAAGACATTCCGTGATGTTCCAAAGAGCACATTTTTGGCAGCAGCAAGCTTTTCCACATAGCTGCCTGGGAATTTACAAATCTGTCACATCTGAATCCATTTTGTGAGCTTTCCTTGAGGCTGCACCTGCCTCCCAGAGACAGGGGGAAAGGGAGAGGCTGTAGATATGTTATCCATTTGCTGATGCTTCATTAGAGCTGAAAGGGAACAGCCATGTGTTATGGTGTGGTTACAGCACCTTGGGTGGCAAAACCTCGTGTCTCTGGAGGGAGTGCTCAGTGGCTCCCTTCTGCTTTCTGTCCCCTTTTCCCCAACCCGGAATACAGGCATGGGGGTTTCTTCTGAGCCAAATGTAACTTTCCCTGAGTTATCCTTTCTGAGAAGAAAGAATAGTCAAGTGTGGGAGCCCAGCACATCCCTCTGGCTGTCCAGGACTGCCAGGAGCCCTGCCAGGGGCTCAGAGACCCTGGCACAGAGCCCAGAACACCTGTGGGTTTGATTGTGACCCGTGGAGCAAATTACCAACCTTAGATGAAGATCAGCAAACCACAACAGTTTAGGTAGAACAATAGTGAAGTTATCATGGGGTGGAAAAATAGATTTTGGGGTTTTTGGTTTGGGGGTTCAGGAGGCAAGATGGAGGAATCTGGGTGTGTCCAGCCTTTCTCCTTCTTCTTCTTGGCCTCCATCTTCTGCTGTGATGGTGGCACTCACAGATTGTTTTAGAGTAGAAGCTCAGTGTCTAACACAGGTGATGGGTATTGGGAAGGAATTGTAAACATTGTACAGGTAGTTTTTAGTATAAAGACATAACCCTGCCCTGGGGGCAGGCAGAGTGCCTGGAACTGTCCTGCTGGATGGACCTGGCAGGGCAGGAGAAAGAATTTTATAGATAAGGAACAATGAACAACCTTGAGACCGAGAAATGAAGAGCTCCGAGTCATTCTTCAAGCACTCGAGCTAAGAAAAGAGACTTTGAACAATCTCGGGGTCGCAGCGACCCGAAAGACCCCGAGAGTCGAGTAGTGGGGACCGAGGCACGGCTGGGAGAAGGATTCCTGGCGCCGCTGTATTTTATTTATCCCGCCCGGAGCTGCTGCTGGATCAAGAGGGCAGCAGCGAGTCACGATCGTGCAGGACCGGGCTGCAGGTGACACCGCAGACACCTCTGGAGAGCCTGGAGGGAGAATTGTGCTCATTCCCGTTCATCAAGTGCATATTTGCTGCTCACATGTGGGTCACAGTAACTCTTAACTGCGAAATTGTCCAAGTGTTTGTCTATACAACATGAAAGCTATTTTATTATTAGGATTTGATAGATTGTCTGTTGTCCTGTTAGATTCTGGTATAGAAAGTGAATTTAAAGCTTCCTAGTGTACTTTCAGAGGGGATTGATTATTGTTGCAGCTCTGGAAATGAATGGAAGTTCTTTTAAGAACAAGGCAGACTCCTTGGTTTGCTCCTGTCCTTTCTGTCTGCAGGACAGTTTCACTCCTGACACTCCCTGGGTGATGTGACTGCCACAGGAAGCTGCAGCTCATTTGGTTTTAATGTTCCTCCAGTCCCAGTACAACCAGTTTGATGAGAGCAGCCACTCACTGGTGGAACTGAATGCTCTGAAATGGCAGAGGGGATCAAAAGGCTCATTTCTTGGTAACAGCTTTTGGTCAGCCAGAAAAACAAAACCAGACTGGTGGAGTCAGGGTGCAGATTTTTGGATGCAGATGCTTTATAGCCCCTTTGGCTTCAGTCAGACCTACCAGAGAGGTGCAGATCTGTGAGGAATCAACTGCTCATGTTCTTCTCTTTTCCTCAGTTGTGGGAGGGATCTCCTTAGCCACTGCATCCCTGTGGACTTTATTAAAAAACCACAGGGACATAGGTATTTACATGGCTACAAACACAAATGTATTCTCTAAAACATAAATGCTTTCTAATTCTTTTTGAAGGCATCATTTCAAGGCTGGTAATGACTTAAAGGTAGAGCATCTACTATTTTTTACTAATTCTAATACCTGTTTTTAAACACCTGTTTCTAGTGGGATTAGAATAGAGAGAAACCCAGAAAGGCTTTAAGGTAAGTCCTGAACAGTTCCAAATGTAATTTATGATGGAGCCTTATAGAGACTAATGTTGCTTTACAGATACAAAAGGCATCTGTACAAATGCAAGGCATTTCTTTACTAACAAAGAATAGTTATTTGCAAATAACTGTTGGGTTTTATTTATGTGCTTTTTCATGGCATGAACATTTTGCTGAAATAGTTTGAGGCAGCCTAAAGCTTTACCACAAGTATTTGTGACACTCTGTACAGCACAATCTATCTCCACAGTAATGCACAACAAAACACTTTGTTCCTTCTCCTGCTTGTTCCTGCTCATTCCTGTGCAAATCTCCTGATAAAAGCCTGTGTTTATCTGGGAAGGTACCAATATATATCTCTTTCACACCTAGCTAAATAATTTTTCACATGGCAGCTTTAAAATCCTCTGGGCTTATCAGTGGAAAAAATGTTGGAAACAGAGATTTAATACTTAAATTAGTTCTATCAGCACTCTTTTTTTTTTTTTTTTTTTTTTGTTGGTTGGCTGGGGCTTGTTCTCACAGAACTTCAGGCTGGATTATTTGTGTTAAACTTCCTGACTGAATTCCGAGCAAGTCATCTTTCCCCACAACGCTGACCTTTAGTACGAGGCCAGTATAATTTTAATTTATTTCAAGTTTCCCTTATAAGCAAGAGAACAAGAAACCATATCTCTCTAGGACCCAGTTAGCTGGCTGTGTGGCAGAATATTTTCAAATTCTAAGGGGAAAGCCCCCCAATAAAGTTTGATATTCCAATGGCATTCAAATGGCATGCATCCAGAGTGGGGTTACCTCTACCATCTTCCAGTCAACCAATCTAGAAGCTATGGAAAGACACAGGCTTCAGGGAAATGTTTAACTAACCAGCCTGATTTTGATCAGGGTTATGCCCAGGAGGCATTGCAGAGCATATTGCAGATTTCTGCTGGCTGCTCCTGGCCGTGGTGGGGCAGGCATGGTGACAGGGGCTGCAGTTTGCTCAATATACCAGGGGCCAGTGCTGCCCCAGTCTCCTGCTGGCACGAGCATCTGTTTCCCCATGCTGTGAACAGGACCCAGGTAATGGATCTGGCTGAATGCAAACCCTTTTCCCCTGTCTTTCTTTTTCTTTTTGCTGGAAGAGTTTTAACTCAGATTAGCTCCCTGATCTGTTCCAGTGCACAGCTGCCTGTGCCACCTCACCTGAGCAGGTGAATGTGGGAGCAAGTGACTTGGAAGGAGCATGCTGTGCTTTCATTTTATAGCCATGATTAGATATCAGGTCAGGGAGTCTCAGTCCTATCATGGCAAGGAATTGCTGTGAAATTAGATGGTTTTGTCTGAAGAAAATCTTGGTAGCTCCCTAAAGAGAGCAATGTGTTTGGTGAGACAGAGTTGGGAGGGCCAGCAGTGGGGTGGGCAGCTTGGGCACCCTTGAAAAGAAGCAGATCTGCTTATTACTCAGCCTAAGCCAGAGTACTGAGGAGATGTGCCACAGATAGCAGAAGCCACAGTTGTGTCATCTGTGGGATGCCTTTCCCTGTCTTTATTGGGATAAAAGCTGTTTCCTGTGGGCAGCTCATCAGTTTTGTTCTCAGACTTGATGCTGTCCATAGCTGGAAGTGCATCATGACTTTTGCAGAGACTTGGCTCTTGTTCCTCCTTGCTGGACACTTGGTCTCCACTGCACTTGTGGGACTGCAGAGGACAGTCCCAGATGTGGGGAAGTGATTTTTTTCCAGCACTAGGTGGCTGTATGGCATTCTGCAGTGTCCTGTACACAAGGATTTTAAAAGTTGGGAAGTGGGCGACTCTCAAATGGAAAGGCTTCTGTGTTTTCACACCTCCACCTCAGTATCATCTTTTTGAAAGTTAAGAAATCAAGGAGTGAAGGCATTTTAATTATGTAAGCTTGTCCCTGGCTGCAGACACTCTTATCTGTGTGGAGCTGGGGTAGGCATGCAGCCCACCACAGGGGCTGGTGAAGGGCTGTGACTGCTGCAGCATTGCTGCTCTTTGCTTAGAGGACATGAACACATGAGGGAGAGTCTGCCTGTGTAATTCTGCTCCAGACCTCTCCAAATGCTCCTGCTGCTTGGAGGCCACGCAGGGACACGAGGATGGTCAGGAGAGGGGTGTCCACTCTGCCAGGGGACACCGGGCAGGGGTCTGTCCCTGACTCCTGGTGATCCTCAAGTGTCCTGTGGGGTGGGGTGGGGACTTGCACCAAGCTTTGCTCGTGGACCAAGAGCTTTGAGAGGATTAAGTTGTCCCAAGACCTGGCTGTGTCCCCAGGCTGTGACTTTGCCAAGGCCAACAGGAGCTGTGCTCAGCTGCTGTTTTTCATGAAACCCAGCCCTGAGAAGCAATTTGTCTCCAAATTAAAGACAGGCAGGTGTTTTCCTTTGGCACTGTCTTCTCTCCTTGCTCTTTGCCATACTCTGGTGTCAGAACATTTCCCTGCCCATGCCCTTCCCGTCTCATTAGCAAAGAACAAGAACTAGGTTTTGGCTTAAACATGAATATAAAACCCCAGTGTAGTGGTTTGTGGAATCCTGCATACATAAAGGCTGATGCAGCAGGGGTTTGACAATGCTCAGTGGTGCCTCTGGGTATTTCTTCACAGTGAACAGCAGTGAAAAACCTTTCACAACTGGAATCCTTTATGTGTTTGAGCTTCACCTTCTGAATATTTTATTGTGATTGAAGCTACTGTAATTTTCTTCTTTTCCAGAGCTCTCTGGGGTGAAATTTGTGCAACTCCACACCAACAAATGTGATGATACAGAACATTTATTTTGCATTTCCATGGTGGCACATCCAGTGTGATGATACATATATTTAAGGAAAGAGGCCTAGAGACATCCAATGAATTAGCAGGTCTGCTGAAATTATTTATTAAGCCACTAAGTCCAGGGGCACAGTAATACATGAGGTCTCCATTGTGCTGGGTACTGTATGTGGGTAGCAAAAGGCTGGTTTAGGCCCCCAGATGTTTTTTGTAACTCTGCTGAAATTCTTAAATGATGTCACTTTGCAGCCTTGTTTCATGCTTGTTTTCTCTGAATGGTTTTGAATGAAGATCCCCAGGACATAAGAGTAATGTGCAGGAGTATTTGTCCCCAGGATTTTGCACAGTTGATCAGACGTGAAAAGGAGACGCTGCAGTGACTCATCTGACCCTGCAGACCCAGCAGTGCCGGCACTGGGCTCTGCTAAGGTCCCCAGCACAGGAATGCAAAGCATTCCAGAAGCTTTCCTCAACAATTCCAGATAGCAGCCAGCAATTTTCTCACCAATGTTACATAAAATGGACAGGGAAAGCAAAAGGCTAATTGAGTAAATTATTGCAAACTGCCTATGGAATCTCTTTAATTTATACCTAGCAGTGTAAACCCACTGCAGGAGTGGTACTGCTAAGGATGGCTGTGATAGATTTTTTTTCATTTTACATTTTCCATTTTTAATAAGGGCAGCTTTCAGTACTAGATAGAAAAATTCTTCATATAGCAGAACTGCTATTACATTAGGTCAAGATTTTGGCAATACTGAAAGATTTACTGGTGATTACTTTTAAATTTGTAGAGTTGCAAGACTGTCTTTCTTGTAATTAAAAACAGGGTTTTTTCTCTCAAATTTACTGTCCAAATTTAAGTGGGATAGGTAGACACAGGTTGTAGCCATAGCATGTTACCATCTCAAACCGGCAAAATTCATTTAACCATAGCAGCAGATGAAGGTATTAGGGAGGGATTTAAAGGAGGATAATGAGGTAAAAAACGTTGCAGTTCCTTCTAAATGCCAATCCTCTGTAATCAGGAAGGGCCTTTTGGGAGCAGGCAGTGGCAGGGGGCACCCTGGAAGCTGAGCTGGGCCAGCACTGCTCACAGGGTGCTGGGGGCTGCCAGCTCCTACCAGGGAGCAGCAGCCAGCCCTGGAGCAGGGCAGGGCAGGACAGAACCGCTCTGCTGCCTTGTCCAGCCAAGCACTCACACACTCACTCACATCTAACTGATGCCTTGGGATATCCTTAGTGGAGAAGCAGCTGGGCTAGAGTTTGGGGTTTTGTTCCAGGGGTTTTTTATTAGTTGGTTTCTTTTTTTTTTTTTTTTGGTTTGTTGTTGGTTTTTTGTTGTTGTTGTTTGTTTGTTTGTTGTTTTTTGTTTGTTTTTTGGGGTTTTTTTTTGTTTGGTTTTTTTTGAAGGTTTTTTTGGTTTTTTTGGAGGGGGGGAGGAAGTCAGTTTGTTTCAGTGTCTAATTTTATATTGGAAGCAAATTCCCTTGTTTGCCCTCTGAAGGCAGCAGCTGAGCCTGATGTGTCTCAGGGGGGGCAGCAGTGCTGGCCGGAAGTGGCTGCCAGGGCTGCTCTGGGATTTGTTTTCTTTTGATTATGGGAAAAGTAACCCGAGATATTTCTGTGCATACAGAGCATTCTTCATGACTGACAAATCTGTTGTCAAGTAGGCGCAAGGGGGAGGTGCCATCTTGAAAGACGACACAAATATGTTCGAATCAGCCTTAAAAACCCAAACAAACTTATTTTTAGTGACTTCCAGAAACTTCTACTATCCAAAAATGAAAAAAAAAAAAAAAAGAGATAGCTACCCAGATAAACCTGGCCTTGCTGTGGGGGGGGGGGGGGGGGGCTCAGCAGAGGTCACTGCAGTTCACAGCATGGGGACACTCAGGGTGTCCCAGATAACCATGGCTGATCTCCTCAGGCAGGAACCCACAGAGCTCTCTCTGCAGGTCCCTCACACAGCATGGGGACACTCAGGGTGTCCCAGATAACCACGGCTGATCTCCTCAGGCAGGAACCCACAGAGCTCTGAGGGTTCCTCACACAGCATGGGGACACTCAGGGTGTCCCAGATAACCACGGCTGATCTCCTCAGGCAGGAACCCACAGAGCTCTCTCTGCAGGTCCCTCACACAGCATGGGGACACTCAGGGTGTCCCAGATAACCATGGCTGATCTCCTCAGGCAGGAACCCACAGAGCTCTGAGGGTTCCTCCCGCAGCCTCAGGGGCTCCCTGAGTTCTTGTGCTGGCCCTCAGCTCCAGGCACTTTGGCAGAGGAGGAGAGGAGCTGGAGGTGCTGTTCTTGCCTCTCCAGTGCTCACTTTGGTAGCTGGCTCTGCTGGGCACACCAGGAAGCACTGGGGAGGACGCAGGATGCTCCTCAAGGGGATCTGCTCTGAAATAACTTTGGTATTTCTGCTGGAAAAGCCTCTGGTGACATTTCCATGTCCTTCAAAGTTGGTGCACTTGGCACCATGCAGGAGGCTGAGCAATGACCAGCTGAGCCCAGCAATGACCACCTCAGTCCAGCCCCAGGCTGGGTCACCTCTGGCTCTCCCACCTTTTGTCCACCTTTACTTTAGTTCTATATGCTGCAGCTTTTTTCTTCCACCCGAGACCCAAACACAGCAAACCCCAGGAGGGCTCATCTTGCTGTGCTTGCAGAGCTGTGCTTTGTTGGGGGAGGCTGTGGGGCAGCATCCTGAACCCCCACAGCAGCCCCACAGTCTGGTCCCCATCTCTGGCCATGGCCTGGCCCCAGGCTGTGCCCTGCCATGGCCACAGTGGGCATTGCCTCTGCTGCCTGTGCTTGGGTGTGGATCTGCAGCTCAGACAGGGAGAATTTCCTCCTGGAAAACAAGAAATCTGGTACACTTCAGCTGGAGAGGGAGTGAGGAGTAACTACTGTCACACGGTGAGAGGAAATCTAAGTGGTGTTATCATCTGCCCCTGAGGAGTAATATTGGGAAACATGTAAAATGCTCTGTAACCCTTTGTCTGTGGATCTGATGTGACCAGCTTCCCTCTAAAAGGAGAATTTTGCAGACAGGAGCCCTTCAGCCCACTTACACCTCCACATGTGGGATCTTTAGTTGTATATATTGAGTACAGTATTTGCAGTGAGTTCAATATTTGGGATTGGGGCTCTTTTGAGGTGGGAGGCACTGTAAGGACAAACAAAACCTCTGCTCTCTTCACAAGCAGATACAAGGGACAACATGCAGTGATGAAAACTGCAGAGAATTTGGACAAAGCACACAGAGACTGCTCATGCACCACCTCAAGAGAGCTCAGCTGTTCCTCACAGCCAGGGGCAGCTGGCACAGCACACCCAGCCATGTCTCTCCTGTTCCACACAGGAGCACTGCTGAGCACTGCTGAGCACTGCAGCAGCCTCCCTGCAGTGCTGCTCTCTCTGGGCTGCACCTTCACACACAAGGCTGCAGTTGAGGATCCAGCTCAAGGAAAACAGCAGCCTGTGGTTCCCCCTCCTTTGTCCTCCCTGACTGGGCCTGCTAAGCCTGCAAGCAAATTCCTGCTGCAGGAGATCCTTGGACCCAAGTGCCAATAAAGCCATAAAACTTTTGGGAAAGGTGATATGGAAACTACTGACTGCAGTGCAGTAGCTGCCTAACTTCACACTATCTTTTGGCTCATCAGCAAAGGAAAATACTTCACCTCTGAAGATATTGTGATTAATGCAGGGAAAAAAAAATCAGCTAAATTTTACCCTGAAATACATCATTTTTTATCAAAGCATTGTCTGGTGGCTGCTAGAGCCTTTGGTTTAGCAGGTTTTTTTCTGTATGCTGCAGAATGAAATGGGAATCACAGAATTTTAGGGGTTGGAATAGACCTTAAAGATCATCCAGTCCCAGCCCCCCTGCCATGTGCAGGGACACATCCCACTACATCAGGTTGCTCAAGGCCTTATCCAAGAAACATTAAAAGAAAACTTTGTCTTGCTCCACCTTCTTTTTTTCTGATTGTTTGAATTGCACATTCTTTAAGAACTTCTGCTCCTTTTCAGGGGCATTCATGGACTCTTCCATACAGATATTTTTGTTAATTTTTCCCCATGCTGATGTGGCTTCTGGAAAATGATGAGCCAGTTATATATTAACTGTCAGTACATTTATTAATTTTAAAAATAGGGTTTTCTGGCTTTAAAAAAGAAGTTTTTACCTAGAGATTTGAAAATTTACTGTGGGTAGGTGAGCAGCTAGCAGCTGATTGCAAGGAGAGTAAGTAATTTTAAAAAAAGGTTGCAAATATTTTCTTTTAAATAGAGAATGAAATAGCCAAGCAAAAGCAGATCTAAATACAGTTGCATGTCTGTCACTTTTACCATTAACTACAGTGTATTGGGGTGATAAAAGAACCACAAGACAAAGAAACTGCAGCTGTAGCATTTATGGGTGAGGAATGTAGGTAGCAAATGAATTATTCTACAAGATAAGATGTCACTAGAAGCAGTAGAATGTGCCTAAAGTGGCCATAATGTTTGTTGGACCAAAACTGGCCATTTTTACAGAAGGATTCCTGTGTGACAGGGACACTGTGCTGAGAGCCTCAGCCTTGTGCCCAGCCAGCTGCTTCCTCTCCCTTGCTGGGAAATGCCCTGACAAGGAATGGACAGTAAATGGTGCAGAAAGCTGTGATGCTTTTTTCCCCTATTCCTTTTCTGACATAGGAAGAGGTGAGAAAAAGGATGAGCTCCTAGGTGAGCCCAGGCAGAGCCATGTGTGCAGGGGTGTCACCACCATCCTTCTGGGAGTCAGGTAGCAATGCCTGGTGCAGGACACCAGCCCCTTCTCTTGCCTCACTGAAGAAGCTCTGTGAAAAAAAAATAAAATTGGGAGCCATGTCCACTGATACAGGTAAGTGCAGTTAAACATGTGGCTTGCAGGTACTGCAGATAACTCTTGTTTTCCTCTGCTTGGCACTGCACCCTGCCACACAGGCCACTTTCATCTTCTGCCCTACTCTGTTGTGTATCCATCCATAATGCATGAGCTTTGAGAACTTCTGGTCAAGACACCGAGGTGAGACCAGAGCCCCCCAACACCTGACCCTACAGAGCAGAATTCATCACTGCTTCTTTTCCCTCTGATATGCTTGTTGCTTGTGACTCACAAAGTTTTCAGCTGCAAAGCTGAGATGGCAAAAGGCACAGCTTGATGCAGGGATTTCCTGTCGTGTCCCAATGCCCCGAGCGCTGGCAGGCAGCAGGACCCAGCAGAGTGCCAGGGCCAGCAGTGCCAGCCCTGCTGTCACCGTGTGGCAGCTGTGGTGTCACTGTTCCCTTCCCAGGGCAGCCACTGAGGGTGTCTCTGGCTTTCATTTGCCTTGTAATTAACTGATCATTTGGCTTTAACATTCCTGCAATAGTTTCAATGTGCCAAAGATTTAATGAACATGGGGTTTTTTGGATAGTCCACTTAACTGCCTGAATTGCTGTGACTAACCAAAGCAGACTTTGTTCTCCAAGGCAATGGCTTCCCAGACATGTACACACAAATGAGGGGCTTTGAGGATTTCTTTTTTCAGCTGTGATGCAAGCCTTTAAGAATTTGTTCTTAAATGTGTTGCTGGATAGATACTTTATCACTTCTGCAAAACCAGATCTCCTCATGGTTTCTCCCTTTTTGTACAGTTTTCAGCTTGTCCTTCTCCTGTGCTCTTTGTGTGAGCACAGTGATTTATGCTGTCTAATGTTGTGTATTGTCTTCAGATGGGACAGAAAGTGACAGCACAGGGCAGTGCAGGTACTGCAGACAGGAGATTGCTCTTAAACAACACAAGAACTTGGGTTTGCTGTCTCAAAGTGTAAGGAGATGGAATTGTATCAAGCTCTATGATAGGATCTCAAATGAATTTTGGACAGGAAGAAATATTTATTTTGTCTTCTGGAGTTTTATCAGAAGTTACAGTGAAACCCATAGCTTTTAAAATGTATAAATCATCTGCTGATGAGCCCAGTAATGGTGGCTGAGGAGTGACCTGCAATTTATTCCAGAAACCAATGCCCTCTATTTAGAGAGTGACATTTTCATGTCCAGCTTAGACACCCAGTGAAGACTGATGTCTCCTTCTCCATGTCAGATAGCTCTTGCTCACTATTTCCAGATGTTGCTTAGTACTTCCTCCTTCAAATTTTCTTATCTGCACGCTGCCCCAAGCATGAGGCTGGTTGCACCAACTGGGATCACAGTTTTAGCAAATTCAGCTAAACCCAATGATGGCATCAGGTTGGGTGGGAGTGTTGACCTGCTGGAGTAGAAGGCTGTGCTGAGGGATCAGGACAGGCTGATGGATGGGCTGAGGCCTTCGGTATGAGAGTCAACAAGGGAAAATGCTGGGTCCTGTCCTTGGGTCACAACCACCCCCTGCACAGCAACAGCTGGGGCAGAGGGGCTGGAAATCTGCAGAGGGAAAGGCTTTGGGGGTGCTGGTGACAGTGGCTGAACATGAGCCCAGGAGTGCCCAGGTGGGCTTCAGCACCAGGGCAGGGATTGTCACCTTGTCCTTGGTGCTGCTGAGGTCACACCCTGAATGCTGTGCTCAGCTATGGGAGCCTCAGCTACATGAAAGACCTGGAGGGGAAGGGAACAGAGCTGGGGAAGGGGCTGGAGCACCAGGAGAGGCTGAGGGAGCTGGAGAAAAGGAGGCTCAGGGGGACCTTGTGGCTCTGCACAACTCCTGCCAGGAGGGCACAGCCAGGGAGTGTTGGGCTCTGCTCCCAGGGAACAGGGACAGGACAAGAGGAAATAACTTCAAGTTGTGCTAGATGAAGTTTAGGTAGGATAACAGGAAAATGTCTTCACAGAACAGGTTGTCAAGCATTGGCATAACTATCCCTGGGTGGATAGAAAAGATGTGTGGATGTGGCATTTGGGGACATGGCTTAGTAGTGGCCTTGGCTGTGCTGTGTTAATGGTTGGACTCAATGATCTTAGAGGTCTTTGCCAACCTAAACAATTCTAAACTTGTGTACACACACATATTTGGCTCTGTGTGTGTATGTTGATGGTGAGGTGTTGCATCAAATGACATATTTATTTATTTAGTTAGTTATTTAGTTATTTATTGTCCATCCTCATTTATTCTATGAACTGTGGGGACTGAAGACAGCCTCACCAGCCTAGTTCACACATTCCTAACAGTTTCCATGTCTCTGGCTCAGTCCTGGGATGACCTGGCAACATCCTGGTTCTGTGCAGTAGCTGCAAGGTGAGGGCTGCAGCCCTGGGGGTGGCTGGTGAGAGCAGGGCTGGCCAAGCCCTCCCAAATCATCTGCACGCCAGGTTTAGCAACCATGGGGTTCAAGAGTGCCAGAACACACAGGCTGTGGCTGACTGCCATGCCAGGGACCCAGCAGAGTGCCAGGGACCCAGCAGAGTGCCAGGGACCCAGCACTGCAGCCTTTGGTGGTGCTCCCCAGGAGCCAGGGCCTGACTCACACCCACCCTGCCATGAACCAGTGTTCATTTCTCCAGTCTGTGCTTTCTGCTCAGAGGCCCACATGGAACAGTTGAGGTTTTGAAGTACTCTGTTCTTTTCAGTCAGTTGGTTATGAGTTGGTGTAAATTCCTGCTGCATTAAGATGTCCTCGATTTTTATTAAGTACATTTGTGTCACCCATGTTGTAAGGCCCTGCTAAAATGCTTTGAGTTGGCCAGTCTTTGTGCCTTTTTTTTTTCCTTCAAGGAGGGCATGGATTGCTCATTTTGAATGAATTTTTGAAAATAATGAGTGAGAAAATAGCATGTATGTGAAGGCCCAGCAGAAGTATGGTACATCTGTTTCAAAGCACCAAAGTGCAGACTGTCCCTAAAACAATTGTGGCATCTGTAACTCTTTCCATTCTGACTGTGCAGAAGAAAACTTGCCAAAATAGCCGTTGTGGGAAAACCTCCAGGAAGTTTCTTTTCCAGCTGTGAAGTCATTTGTGCTTGGCCAAGCCAGGGTGGCAGAGCTGCAGAGGCCCCTCTGATGGGAGGGTGGCTGCACACCCCAAGAGCAGCTTGTGAGTGTTTGATGTGTGCCCCTCAGTGCAGGGAAGAACATTCACCAGAGCAGACTGCCCAGCCTGATGGAAAGGAAGGACCCTGACCATGAGGAAACAAGGAAGGAGCTCTGCTGTCCTCTCCCCTGGCCAGCTGGAGACAAGGCACCTCCTGCCCAATGGACACAGCTGCTCCTGCAGGACACGGCCTGGGCAAGGTAAATGTGACCAGGCTCCCATCTGTGCCATGAAACTGCAGACAGGAACGTGGCAAAAAGCTTCAGAAGGGCAAAACAGACAAACATGCATCTCTTTGATCCTATCAGAGCTCTGGCCACAGTTTCTGGATTACTGTGACTTAGCAATATAGAGAAATATATATAGATATATATATAGAGAAAATTCACCAAACTGAGATCCAAGTGCTTTGAGCTAAGTTCATAGCCCAGGCAAATATTTCTCTTGTGGAACACTCCAAAAAATAATGAGAGTTTTGAAAAGGAAGTGTTCCTCAATACTGACTGTCCGACATGTGAACTAGCCAGACTGGTTAAAGCTTAATTAAAAAGTGCCAGAGTGACTAAATTCTTTTCTAAGTGCAGCTGCAGAACGTTAGCTGTGGGCACATTTTAGACCTTAATTAGTAACACTTGCACTAGAGGACCAAAATCTTTCATGAATGCAGCTGCAATCAATTAATATCAGTTAGGCATTTCTGTAGGCATACAAGGGTTCCTGAAAATTGTTTTAATGCCCACCTAGATTAAATAAAATACTTACATGCAACAGACTACAAAGCCAGAGAAAACTACAAAATGTCTTTATTGAAAAAAGCAGATTATAGCATCTAAGGTTAAATGAAACTTCTGACTTTAATATTAAATAACTTAAGATGATAGCAAGTAGCTTCTTCTTTAGATAAATAAATCTACATTTCCCAATTTTTTCTTCAACAATCAAGGGAATCAAACACTGAAACACAAAACCACAAGTAACTCTAAAGACTAAAAGACAGAAGCACATTGAAAGGTTTTACAAAGATATATATATACAAAAATAGTTAACTAATGTATATTTTCAGCATGTAAACTAGTTACATGATATACAAACTGGGAATTCATAGATTTCCTACAAAATAAAAATCAACGTTGGTCCAAGTTCTTGGAAGAAAACTATATTCTTTTAAAGAAAATGAAAATATTTCTCAAATGAAAACTTAATTTAAGTCAAATTATATACTCTAGTTACGGCATTAGTTACAGGATGAATCACAAACTTTTAAACTTTTCTTGAAACACAAGAAAGCAGCTTTTGTTTCCTTTAGAGCTTTGGTTTACTTTACTACTCTGGAATTTCTGGTCTTAAAGAGTTCCTCTAACCATGTTTTCCTTTTGAAGCTCCACCTTACAAAATATATACACACACGTGCACACAAGTAAAAGGAAAAGGAAAGAAACCCCAACAAACTCGCTGTGTAAGCTCGATTCTCTGAGTGCATTCTTTTGTTTTCAAAGGATGATTTTGGTCCTTTCTTTGGAACTCGCCCTCGGGTGGGAGGGACCCTGCAGCAGCTCCTGTGGAGGGGCTGGGGAGGATTCCCCTCCCAGGTGGGAGGGGCAGCCCTGATGCAAATGAGAGCAGGTTGTTATTGATGTGACTTTATGGAAATATTCTGAAAGTACAGTAACTGCTTCTGAAGAACAACTGCACTGTAAAACGGACTTAGGAAGTTTTCATCTGTGTTGAACTGAGTTAATGTAAGAATATTCTGTAAGAAAATCATTAAAATGAAAGTTCTCATTTACATTATTCCCCAGGCAGGAGGTAAAATGTGCAGAAACTGTCACTAGCACTAAAGAGTACAGCACATCATTATTTTAGGTTTGATTTTATTTTTCTCTTTGATTTGAAAAAAAAAAAACCCAACCAAACCTGGCAAATCTCACTCAAGCCCCAGTTTTCATAGTAAATGCTGGAAAAGCAAAGCTGCACTTTGTAATACAGTAATGGAATGCATCTGTCTATAGAAAATTCTAGAACAACAGCTGCTGCTTTCTGGTTTTAAACAAATTGCTTATTCTATATTGACATATTACCTTTCAGAATTTTTACCATGGTGACACTTAACAGATCAGAACTGCACAGAACTACAAGAGACTGAAAAATCAGCATGTCAAATGAAATTAAATATTATTCTGTTCTACAGGATGATCGTTTTGAAAAAAACATGAAGAAATGGTCTGGCATGTACATGTTTGAAAGTGTGCTGGCCCTTAGAAAGTATGTTGGAAACTTAAACTGATGCCCTGATGGAGGCCAAGTGTTCAGGAAGGTGCTGGCAGAGGATGGGCTGAATGCCAGGGTAAGTCAGCTCCAGCTCTGCCCACTGTCAGTGTGAAGGTTTTGCTTCTCTACTGGTAGAGAAAGCATTTTTCCAGTTCAGCAAGTAACTGTTATTTGTTCCCAGGAACATACCCAAACCTCCTCTATGTATTTTAATGATTTCTTAATCTGGGTAAAGACTGCATGTAAAGACATGCAAGTGAAAATGCCTCAAATCTAAATGTGGTCCACAGCACCCTCCTGCAATGGAAAATGCACTCCATTGCAGCTGATGCTAAAAGTTTATCCTGAAGCTCTGGCACCTTCCATGTTTGTAGTAACCTGAAGGAATTGACCTAGTCATACAATCCAGTTTGAGACATTTTTTCCCCTTTCTTCAACATTCGCTGGCACGTGTAATTCTGTAATTCCACTTCCTGCTGAGGCTGGGCTGCTGACTATGGACACAGAGGGAGTGTCTGCAAATGCAGAAGTGCAGGTGCACCCCTGGCCTCTCATCTGCAGGCCAGGCCTCTTGGGCCACAGTGCAGAAATGGGGCACTGACTGCACTCAAGTTGCTTCAAATCCTGGCAGTCACATTAAACATGTTAATTATAAACTGATACATATTAACTACAAAATTACTTTGCCCAGGAGTCTTCAGTAGGACAGGTTAATCTAGGCCAATGGAAGTCTGGCAGAAGTTCAGAAAGCATCCTTTTTGTTCCTTACTAACAGAAAAAATAGTTCTCAGGAATTTTTCCTGTTCCCCTTCCCCCCACCTTTCCTCATAAGGAAATTCCAGACTATCAAAAAGTTCTGTTAAGGGAGTTAATTATTCCACTTAGGAATTAGTGGCCATTGGATGCTCTTTGTGCTTTTCAAGAGCACCACAAATGGCTTTCAAAAAGTCAATGGAGCATAAGAAACTAAACTGCAATGGTGTTGCCAAATAAGTCACTCCATCAGTCTGCATGCCGGATTGAACATGGCACCGTTTCCGAACGATCGGGCGGATTCTGCAGTGCTGGAACTGGCATGGAAATGGCCCAATTCACACATGCCAAGAATCCAGTCTGGTATTTCTACTTC
Organism: Molothrus ater; assembly: GCF_012460135.2. Lineage (NCBI taxonomy): Eukaryota > Metazoa > Chordata > Aves > Passeriformes > Icteridae > Molothrus > Molothrus ater. The sequence continues at coordinate 2,042,992 of NC_050489.2, read as the reverse complement.
CTCTGGGCCTGAAGAATTTTATTTTATTGTAACTTTGAATACAGTTAAAGACAGCAATGATAAATTGCAGCTTCAGGAAGGCTGGGTCAATTCTCGTGAGAATGCAAGGAATTTTTTTGACATACAGATGTGTGATTTGCATGTAAAACATCAGCACATGGTAAAAACAAACCATAAAAAAAGATTCATCTAACTTCCTATATGGAAGACATATATTTCTCCCCAGAGGTCTGAGGGTACTGTAAAAGCTTATGCAAAACATGAAAGTGTGTACAGTCTATGTACAGCTAACACTTGTTGTAAACACTGATGTTTCATGGTCTGACTCTCTAAATTACTATTCCTGCCATACTGCACTTTGCTTTCCAATGAAGACAGTCACCATAATCAGTTGAAAAGTAATCTTGAAAAGAACACAAAGCTGAAAAGGTAATACCAAACCACTGTGCCTCTCTTTAATAATGTCTCAACATACAATCATGAAGCAGTTGGTAACAAATGAAGTCTTGGATAAAACAAGCAGTATAAAGACAAGTGTACCTTTGCATAGAACCCTACTGAACAAAAAACAGGTTTGAAAGACGAATTCTTTAGTAAGTGCCAAATGGTCCAGTTGATAGGAATGCATTTTGAAGCCATGGCTACACAGCCAGCAATTACAGAGGGCTGCAACTGCTGACCCTGCACGTGCCAATCTTTTGGATACAATCCTCTGTACTGTGGGTTTTTCATCAGAGGCTTGCCACATTTCTTGAACAAGCCAAATAATTAATCTTTGGATGACTGTGGGACCCTGTAGCATGGAGAGCTGGCCTGACACTTCTTCACAGAACACCCTGCTTTAACCTTGCTGAAAACTGCCCTGGCTAAAACACCTGCTTGCTGCCTATTCCCTGCTTCTGGAATCTAAGTATTCTCTAAGACCAGAATTCAACAAAACTAGCTAAAATGCTAGCATTTATCTTATCATGCTTGCTGCAATATGATAAGGTGCTAACTTTTGGAAAGTAATTTGACACTCCTTACTCGGGTGAAATCTCCACTGAAGGAAGAGAGCAGGGAGTGCAGAACAGCCCTTTGTACCATTGTTTTTAGCAATGCTGCCATTTACAGTTACAGTTTAGTGGTGAATTATTTGTTCAAGTAGACGGTGTCTCAGTGAAAATGTTTAGATAAAAGAATGCATATGTACAAGATCAGAAAAGGACCCCTCACCTCTGATTCAAAAAATAAATAGCTGGTTTAGATGGTTATTACTGGAACCTCATCTTGAAAGGAACACGAAAGTAATCTTTAGACTTTAGTCTTCTTTCCAGCGGCTTTTTGATCGTGGAAATGTCTTTCAGAGTTCTGTGACATGCATGGGGTAGCTGGGAGGTGGATGTGATGGCAGTTTGATATTAAGGCGCCTGATGTGACAGCTGTGGCAGAGCAAGTGGCCCTCTAGGGGGTAACAACGATGGCCTTCCTCATCATTGAGCTGCAAGCCACAGTCCTGGAAGGAAGAGAGACATCCCAGATCAGTGAGTGACTCAGGCAGGCCTCTCCCAGCCCTGCTGCCCTGTCCTGCAGAGCCCCAGAGCTCCCCCACCTCCAAGGCCAGCAGCCCCCAGAGCTCCTGGGATCTGCACCCTGACCATTGACATCACTGGGATCCAACAGGACAGGCTGCAGCAGTGCCCAGCCTTTGTTCACCCCTCTTTCCCATTCTCCTCTCTTCTCCATCTAATAAATGATGATGCAAACCAAAAGCCTAAAAGCAGTCCAGGGGCTGACCCTGCCAAATACAACTGGAAGAGGCTTGAACAGAGGAGGAGCTGATTCTGCAGCAAGGCAGCCAGCCAGATGGGGGGAGCATAAGCAGAGAATGAGAGGGGAGGGCAAAAGGGGGGAGACGTGACACAGCTTACTTCTGGAGCAGGTCTATACTTTCTCTAATTTGCAATTAAAAGAACTTAAAGACTTTAAGGCCAGTGGTCCATCTTTAGTGGAAATGCTGGTACCTCTGGGACTGACACATAACTCCAGACAGAGACAGAGATAAACAGAGAAGCAGCTATCAGTGATCCTGCCTGCTGACCCTTCTGTACACTGCAACAGAGACCACTCTGATTTCCATCACTGTAATTCTGAGGGCATTTGGAAATCACTGAAGTTTGGTACTCAGGTTTAATGTTTCAAGTATGTTAAATACTTAGAAATGATTACAGTGATCAGTTCTGAGAAACCAGAGATTCTGAGTATTTATCTGTGTGCTTAATAGAAAGAAATAAAAAAGCCAAACAGAACAAACTGGGTATATAGGTGGTTTCAGTACTGAAAACAAATGCAAAACTTTTAACTGAATAGAGAGTATAATTTTTCAGCTTTCACAGCTCAAGTTTAAATCCTCAAATTTTACAAGACTGAAATAAGACTGAAAATGGGTTTTAAAGTAAGCTTGAAAACTGGAGTGTTCAGTTTAGAGAGGTCTTAATCTAAGTATCTGCCAAGGTAATTTTCTGTGTGTTGCTACACATTATATAATGATTTTATAGCAATTTATACAAGATTTAAAATTAGAATTTACCAATTTCAGATGCCCTACAGATGTGCCAAGTGTTCGTATCTTCTTCCCTCTCCAAACCTGGATTCCCTTTCTGCAAGGAGGAAGCCTGCCTTGTCAGAGGGTTCCAGTTTCAGAATGGGGCTCCAGTGATCTGCAAAAGGGCTTGAACTCCTCCACAGAAGTCAAGTGGTTGCACGTGAAAGAGATGACACAGAAAAGCTGCAAATTTCCAACCTGACCACTGACTGTGCGTGGCACCAGCTGAGGGTGACACCAGCAGCAGGTGAGGAGTGGCTGTCCAAGTCACGCTAAAATCTTCACATGCCTACCTTGTGTACCTCAAAATCCTGCACTCACTTTTCCAGCAGCATTTGGGGACAGCAGTGTGCAGAGAGCCTCATGTGAGAGCATCAGGCAGTAACCCACCCCTGCTAACTCCTGATTTCTGTACATAAATGCACTCTGCCTTTCTGGGCAGATGTGGAGGCAGCTTGATTTGCCTCAAATGGGGAAATGAATAATGAAACAGAAGGGAAAATAAACCCCCAGTGGGACATTCCAGCATAAAGTCAATAGCCTGAGAGCAGGGGAGGGAGCTGTCATCTTAGGTGAAGCCTGCACAAAGCAATAGCTGGGGAAAGGAGGAGGGAAGTTCAGCTCTCCAAAATACTGTGATTTCCTGTGCCAATTTCTCTTTAAAAATTAATAGAAATGGATGGAGTATCAGGTGTCTGTTGAAAGGAGATAGCTGAGTGGATGGGGACTTCCTTACATTTAGGAACACAACATTTCAAGATGCTCTGAATTTTGTTATTTTCTCTCTCAGTCAGAAGATTCTTTGTAAAACCTTCATGCAACAGTGCCTGAAGGCAGCACTGCTGTATTTCTGCCCCTGGTGCTAACAGGGAAGATCTGTGTGGATATTTGTGTGCTGTGTCAGACTGCCAAACCTACAGCAAAAGGGAAGTTTTTGGCTGATCCCAGCTTAGTGAGTTTGTTTCCTTCTCATGTTCCTGGCTGTGGGATAAGGATGAACTCAGGTCTCCTCTCTGAAGCAAGAGCACTAATTCCACAACTTGATCCGTGGCAATGAATGTTTAAATGTTCTGCACAATAAGAAACTACTCCCAAAAAAGTGACAGAAAGTCAATAATATCCTGGTCAATATCCTAGTAAAGAATCAATGTTCATTCAGCATGGAGAAACCAGATCCCCTAGAAAGGCCTTCCAGTGAGACTCCTTCCCTGCACAGCCAATGTAAATTCAAATCTCCGCAGATCAGAGCCCTACAGACTGTACAGATGAGGAAAAAGACAACTGGCACCTACTCTTTGCTCACTCCCCATCCAGAAGTACTGAGAAAATTCAACCCAACAAACCAAGCCCAGCTTTGAAGCTCATATACTGGGGAAAAACCCTCCAAAACTAATTTGGTACTGGTGATGGCAGCACCACTTCCAGCCCAGGCAGCATTCACCTGTTTGTCTTCCTCAGGAGCTGTGGGGCAGAGCCCTGCCTGCCCAGGGGGGCAAGAGGCAGGGAGTGCAGCCCAGGGGTGAGTCAGGGTCCCCCTGAGGCTGGGCAGGTCCCCAAGGGCAGAGCAGGTCCCCAAGGGCAGAGCAGGGCCCCCTCAGGGCAGAGCAGGTCCCCCTCAGGGCAGAGCAGGTCCCCAAGGGCAGAGCAGGTCCCCAAGGGCAGAGCAGGGCCCCAAGGGCAGAGCAGGTCCCCAAGGGCAGAGCAGGGCCCCCTCAGGGCAGAGCAGGTCCCCTCAGGGCAGAGCAGGGCCCCAAGGGCAGAGCAGGGGCCCAAGGGCAGAGCAGGGCCCCCTCAGGGCAGAGCAGGGCCCCCTCAGGGCAGAGCAGGGCCCCAGGGCAGAGCAGGGCCCCCTCAGGGCAGAGCAGGGCCCCAGGGCAGAGCAGGGCCCCCTCAGGGCAGAGCAGGGCCCTAAGGGCAGAGCAGGGCCCCAAGGGCAGGGCAGGGCCCCCTCAGGGCAGAGCAGCTCCCCCCCAGAGCAGGCCCTGCTGCAGGCCAGGCCTGGCACTCACCTCACAGTGGTAGCACTCCACGTGGTAGTCCTTGTCCATGGACACCACCCGGATGGTCTCCTCGGAGCCCTGGGGAGCACAGAGAAAGTGACAGTGGTGTCTCAGGACACGGTGCCAGTAGTGTCTCAGGACACAGTGCCAGTGGTGACTCAGGACACAGTGCCAGTGGTGTCTCAGGACACGGTGACAGTGGTGTCTCAGGACACAGTGCCAGTGGTATCTCAGGACACAGTGCCAGTGGTGTCTCAGGACACAGTGCCAGTGGTGTCTCAGAAGTGTTTTTCAGTCTCCATGCAGTGCCCAGCTTTTCCCTGGGGGGAGCTGTGTCCCTGGGGGAATCCCCTCTGCCCCCACACAGCAGAGCTCTGTGGCCACTGAAAGCCTTGGCCCTGGGCATGCCTGCACCACTCCTCAGCTGTGCTGCAGCAGTCTGGGTGTCTAGCACATCTAAAATGCACAGGTCATTTGGGAAGTGTAGCCAAAGCCTCATGCTCAAGGAATAAATCAGTCTTGAAATCACTTATTCTTCCAAGGGCGCCCAGGATCTGAACAAATCACCAGTCAAAAACCTGCTCATTGGATAACTTTCCCTTCTATACATCCTGCTCTGATTTCCAGGACTTGTGTTCCTCTCCAACCATCTGCTGCACAGCCCTTTTGCACATGCACGTGTCACTGTGTGTCCCCACAGGGACTGACATACCAGTCTGGCAGGCAATTACCTGCACAGGCTAAACCTCAGCAGAGTTGTGCAATCCTGGCTGAGCCCCAGGCCTGCAGAGCAGCCCATACCCTTCTGTAACCTCACAGGCTCTTTTCCTGATCCACTCTGAAGACAGAGCTCATTAAATTGGTTGCCTTGCATTGTTTCCAGTTCCAGGTGTGGTTAGAGCACCAGATATGATGTGGACTGTGTCTGAGAGAAGCTGTGGGCAAGTCAGCACCTGCACTGCCAGACTTGAACTAACCCAGGAAATCTCCCAGGGAAAGAACATGGAGTGTGTCCTGCTAGTCAGGTGAGTCAGCACTATGACTGCCTTTTAATTCTTTTTCTTACTTTCTTGAAAAGAAAAAAGAATCCTTTTTTATGACCCAAATTCAGTGACATTTACACAGAGGTTTTCTCCTCACAACCCATGAGACAGCAGTTCAGCCTTTATGAGGTTTTTTGGGGTTTGGTTACTTGGCCAATTAACAGAAATACTAATGACAAATGAGACTAATGTGCAGAGTGATGGAGGTGGGCATGTGAGAGGCTCTAGCATCAGGCTTCACTGGGGCACAGCAGCTCACAGGAGGGAAGCTCTGGTGCTGTAAACATGACAGAGGAAAAGCAGGGAGATGCTGAGGCCCTTGCTTACAAATGAACTGGTCAGTGACCTCAGCAAAGGCAGCTCAGAGGGTCCTGCACCCACCAGAGCACCAGGGAGCCCCACTCTGGGCTAACTGTGCCAATAACACTGTCAGCACAGGCTGAGCTGGCAGGCACGTTTCACCTGGTTCCGTTTTTGTTGTTGCCTTTTTAACCCCTTTAAGAACTTCCATTCCACTGCCACCTCAGGACTACAGACTGTGTGACCTTCTCACAGGGCCAGTAACCATCAGATGCCTTTTCAAGGGTTTTACTCCCTTAGTTGTTCTTGGAGCCCCAGTCAGTGTTTTCGATTAAATGAAGTTTCTAACAGATTAATGAAGACCTGGAAAGCACCCTAAAGATAAAAAGTACTATGCTGTAGGAGTAGTATGACTGTTACAACCTCTGGGAATGTTTGGGAGTGACTTTACTGCTGAACTGTGTTTAATTTAGTATCTAACATGGTACAGATTCTGGAGAGGAAGGAGAAGCCTTTAGTGTGTTTTTAGAAAGTGCCCATATGCCAACAGCTGTTTTCCCCAGGAGTCAGTGCATGTTAACACCTACCTGTGCTGGGAGGATTGGCTGGTTACAGGAAGCACATTTTGGTGCAAAAACCCTAGGGTGCAAGAAGAAAGGGTTCCAATCACATTTAAAGCATCTTCAAAAAGCAGAAGCAAGAGAGCCATTCTAATCATGCCTTGTTTTTAGTAAAATGGAGATCCACAGGATTTGAAATGCCTCTAATTGTTTGATAGTCAATGAAAAGGAGATTTGGGAAAGGCTGATCTATCCCAACTTTATTGTTTAGGTCTTCCCAACCTTGAGGCATAGTGAATCCACCCCTCTTCCTGTATATGCCTTTTTTCTTTCCTTCCTTTATTTATAAAACCATTCAAATTCTTCCAGAGCCTTGATGCTTGACTACAAAGCAGCTCCTGACTTAGGGACTCTGACATCAGAAAGACACAACCACGAGTCCTAAACAGGAGAGGGGCTGATCATGGCCAGAATCTCCCAGGTGAATACACAAATGGGCTTATGGTCCACAGCTGCATTTTATCATCAGGCCAACACTCACTGTGTCCTTGTAACACACCCAGATTGGCACCAACAGGGCTGAATTCAGGGTGATTTACTCCTGCTGCATAACTGAGTTATTGGCTAACTGAGCTAAGAGCAGGATCCCGTTGCCTTTGAGTGGAATTAGGAAAGAGTCCAAAAGCAATCTCTTAAACCTCTACCTTTTGTCAGGTAAGGCTCAGATTGTTCTGCCAGTAACTGTTTATTACCTGTGTTCTGTGTCAGTTAACAAGACTTACACTGAGTCAAGCACTGCCAGAGCCTCTGCTCCTGAAACAGCCAGCAGAACCTACCAACACTTCCAGAAGTGCCCTGGTGTAGTGTTGGTAGTCCTGAAGGAAGCAGAGGAACAGCCCCAAGAAGCCCATCCTCTGACACAATTTGATTTTCAGCCTCACCTGGCCACTGTGTGCCATAGTGGGCCCAGAAGGTACTGCTTAACAAACCTTAACATACTTTACAAATGCAACACTTCTGTGAAAGAAGCAGTTGAGGGACATCTGAGCAAACAGGAGTGACCTTTTTGCTTATCACAAGGCTTATAACTAGATCAATGATTTAACTACTGTAGGTTTGCTGGGCATGCAGTGGATTTGTGTACTCACGTGTGGTAGTCTTTGACACAGTAAATATTGTTTTCCACATCTACAGTGAAGGGGACTCCATCCAAGCACTCGTTACACACCACACAGCGGAAGCAGCCAGGATGGTAGGACTTGCCAAGGGCCTGTAAGATCTTGTGAGGCAAACAACAAAATAAGTGGATGCATGATTACATGAGATATTGTCTCCCCATAAACTGCTGTGTCTCTCTCATTCTTAATAATGGCAGTGAGAAAAGCACTTCAGGATGAAATTACCACTCTGCAGATCTGTCAGCAAGGGGCCTTTTAAAACAATCAGCTTGCTTATTTTAGTGGGTTTCAATATGCTCCCAAGGAAGAACAAGAGCTGAAAATCAGACTAAGCCCATCAGCTTTAGCTCTGCAGGGCCAGTACTGCCAATGGAAATTAAAAATGGCTTCACAGACCCTCTCTGGGGAAATCCCAAATACAAGGTACTGGGATACAGAGTTACCTTACAAAACTTGACAGGCTGTGACAGACAGAATCCAAACTGGTTATTTACTCAAAAAGTGAAATAACATAACAAGCAAATAAAGAGGTGCCTCTCTATTAACTAAGGATCCTAATCTCCCAGAGTTACTGACTGGTTATCACTTAGTCACAGGGGCTCATTGGTTTCTGATAAAATTCCACCACTATCCATGTGTTTGGATACTGATCCATGCACCTGCCCAGGCTGTTCCCATGCTGACCTTCCCTACTCCATTTTCAAGGTTTCAGGGAAAGGTCTGACGCAACCTTGGCTGCACTACTACAGAACAGATCCCCCACTCCTGACATCCTCGTACGTGACACTCAGTGTGGCACTGGAGGATGCTGCAAGCCCATGAACAAGCCCCTGGGAAGAGTGAGACACAGCTATCACTTTCAGGCAGCTCTCAACAGATTATAAGACCAATTCCATACATTTTGGGTTTAAGAAGTATCTTTAGAAGGTAATTTCAAAATTTCAGCTGCCAGCACAGTGCTCAGCTTGGAGCTGCTGGGAAGTTTGAGGTGAAAAATCTGCACAGACTAAGCTCCCATGGCACTATAGGTGATCCTATGAATAAAGATCAAACCAAGAGGAAAGAAGTGCAGAAAAAAAGGCCAATTTAATTTAACCTTTTTTCCCCTCTCTGATGAAGCCCAGTAGCTCAGTGGTATCACTCTCTTTGACTGGGAAGGCTGCCCTGTGCTGGGGCTGCTGCTGCTGCAGGAGCTTGCTGTGGTGCCAGCCTGGCACAGCTGTGCAGCCACAGGCCCTGAGCACAGGGCAGCTCCTCCCCAGCCCTGCAGAGCCCCAGCTCTGCCCCAGGCCAGCACTCAGCAGGGCTGGGCTGTGCTCCCAGGCAGGAGCACGCTGGAATTACCCAAACAGGAGAGCTGAATTCCTGGAGCTCCCAGAGCTCTTTCCTTTTGTCAGAGCACACTTGCTGATGGGAGAGAGGCAGGCAAGCACCTGCCAAGCTTGCAGCTACTGAGTTCCACCAGTGAGATATTATGGACTCTTGCCTGGGATTCTTCAATTAAGAGCCAGCTCGAAGCAAGCACGTCAGGATACCCTCCCCCTCCCAGCATGACACAACTCCAGAGATTTGCTCTTGGGCTAAAACGAGCAATATCCTTGTCCAACCAGTGGTGCCAGAATATGAGCCAGAATCCTCATTAGTGAAGTCCCTGTTCCAGCTCTGACTGAACCTCTGTCTGTGCAGCACACCAGCTACTTCTCTTAGGCACACTGAGCTTGATGCACACTTTAAAGCAAGATAGAAACAGATACACTGCAGGATGTGCCCTTCTTTGTGGTGCAAACCACTTCATTTGGTTTGGGAATTTCTGCTTAGGAAGAGCACACATAACTCTTCTTACTTTCACCCCCTGAAAGGATGCCAGTAGGATCTGGCCAACCCAAAGCTCTTTGATTTTATTTTTATTACAAAAGTAACTCTGATTGCTGGCTCCCTAAAAATCCCAGTGGCAATAATGCATTTTAAATGACGTGGAGCAAGCAACAGAGGGTAAACAAAGCAAGTCACAGAGCAGGTGAAAATCTCAGGACTATTGATAATGTCCCTCTCTGCTCTACCCCAGATTCCACCCACATGACTGAGCTCTTGTTATCTACTGTCTTACAGAGCACACCCACTGTGTTCCTTTACCATATTCTCATACAAAGCTCTGCTGTACTTCCCCTTTTATTATTAAAATTTTATTTTATTTTAACTCACAAATGGCAGAGTAATAGCCTTCCATATTCTTAGGTAGCTAAGAAGCCCAACTTTCTGCCCCTAGTAGTAGGGGCATGGAGCATGAAGGAGCATGGAGCATGGAGGTATTTTTATTTACTGCCTCAGTTGCAAAACCTATGTTGACAGCAGTGAAAACACAATACCAGCCTGGGCAGGGAGAAGCAGATGTCTCACAGTGCACTTCCCAAGTTACCTGTCATTAGGAGTTTAGGTCTCTTACCATTTCCATTATGAGGTGTCCACAAACAAAGCACTTGTCTGCTGTTTGCTGAAAGCCTGAATACTGTTAAAATGACAGAAAAGAAAGGATCATTAGTAGCCACTCCTCTAGCCATAGAAATACCTTTTAGGTGAAGGCTGTGCTATGTATGACACAGGTTTGGGAGACAGTGACTCAGAAGCCTTCACTCAGCTCTTGCAGCATGTTCAGAGAGCAGTTTGGCCTTCTGATCCACTGCAATATTTCCACTGAGATTCCCCATGTAACAGTATTATTTTAAGTTTGATTTTTTAAAAGTCTTTATGGAAAGTTTGTGTTTGATGTGCAGAAATTAGCTTGAATTGACTCTTTTGGTGGTTGTTTTAAATAACAGAGGAGTCACCTCCCAAAGCCTGCTCAAATCAGCCACCTCAGACTTTGGACCCACATTTCACTCAGTGCTTTTGCAAGCTAGAAAAATGAACCCAGGCCCAAGAGGGATTTAGCTGCCTTGTGGACACCAAGCCTTCCAGGCAGGGAAGGATCCAGCAGTGCACTCACAGGGCCTTGGGCTGGCTGCACAGCGTGGGCAGCAGGAGGCACCTCAGAACAATGGTGCCAGCCCACACTGCAGTGCCAGGGCATGGCACAGCCAGAGGCTGTGTCTGCCTGGGACCAAAGCTCTGTGCTCCCTGCCTGAGCAGTCCTGACCTTAACTTTGTGCTCCTGTCTCCAGAGCAGATCCTGTTTCAGATGCCAAGGTTTAGCCCCCTGTTTAGAGGTATGGAAAAATCATGCAGGTGATCAGAGTGACCCAGCAAACCACAGCCTACAAACAAGAGACATCTTTCTGAGGGACTCCAGCCCTGTGAAACTGGTGTTTGAGGGGCCTCTGCAGCCCATGTCAGCTGAGAGCTGTGTGAGCACCACCCTGCCTGTGCCCATCCCCTGGGGCATTGCACAGCGATGCTCCTCTAGCACAGCTCACCTCAAATGTGCTTCAGTTGCACGACATAAAAGATGAGGAAGGGGAGGATGAAGGTAAAGCAGGCTCCTCTCCCAGAACACAGGTTAATTGGCTCAGGCACCTAATGCATCCTCTGAACCCAACAGAATGTGTCTTGCTCCATTCCCCCTGGTTTAGTGGGGATTAACTGTCCCCTCACATCAAAAGCCTGTGGTTCCCTGCCTGGAGCTGCCATATGTTTTCTTTTTTATTGGAGTGAGGGGATTACATGTTATCAATCAATAGGTTGGAGACAAAATTATTGTTGCTATGCAACAAAGTGATTAGGTAGGAAAAGGTCTCACAGACACTTTGATGGGCCCAGAAGTCAGTAAATGATATAGCAGCTGTCACACCCAAATCTCACTGTGCCCTAAGAAACACAGCTTGTGCAGGATTAAGAAACTTCCCTGGAAGAGATCAGGGTGTTGAGGAACAAATACAGAGGTGGGCAGTCCTAGCTGGCTATTGCTGCAAGACTTTTTTTATTTGCTTTTTCGTTTTTCTTACTGATGCAGGAAAAGGTCTCACTGCTTGGGATGTTTCTTGGCTGCCCCATGGCTGAGTCACCCTCTGGCTGACTGTTCCTAGGGCTGGGAACCCCAGGCTTACTGAAACAGGTGGGCAGCTCCTAGTGACACAGACAGCAGAGGATTAACAGCAACACAAATCCAGCTAATTCTAAAACCCTGCTGGAATGAATTTACCAGTACCATCTGGCTGTCATTTGATAAGGAATGCAAAGGAGCATTCACCCAGCTATTGATTAAGAGGGGACATTATTCCCCAGGAAGAGAATGGCATAGTGGTCAGATTAATGGCATTTATTGCTAACTAGATTGTCATAAATTATACTGTTTGTCAGAAAGAAAGGCTTTGCTGACACAAAATCACTCTTTATGTAAGTAACCCTATTAAATTAAAACCATTATTTGTTTTTAACAAGAGAATTGTTATTAGTCAAACACATCCAGAACTGGATTACCCCATTAAGAAGACTTTGCAAAATGGCAGTAAGTGCAACAGCAGTGACAGAATATTTCCCAGGCTCAGGGAGCTGTCCTTTACCATGACACTCCTCTGTCCTGGTCACAGGGTCAATCCCAGACAGACTGAAGGTCTGGTTCAGAGACATCAGGGTTTTGGATCCAGGTCTGCTTGTATTTTAAATCTATTTGGGCTGGAAAAGAGTAACAGCCTGAGCCCAGCAGCACTGTTTCTACAGGATGGCAGCACTGTGGGCACTGCTGCTAAAAGCAATAAATGCTCAATTTCTCAACATTTCTGGAGCTGACTGTAAACTGCTTCTTTGCACTGTTTGATCCCAATGTGGAGTGTTCAAATAGAGCTACTGTACTAAGCTTTGAATTTTAGAAGCAGAATTTAAAAGTCTTAAAATGCTAATTAAAATTGTCAACATCTGTCTTTGAAGCACTTGATTATTAACAACCCTCACAGATCTTGTGTGTGCAATGGGAGAGGAGTTGGGACTTGCTCCAGCCTGCAGCCAAGGCAGAAGAGCCTCTTTGTTGTCTCAGCACATCAGGAGCCTCCCAGGGTGGGCTCCCAGCACGGCTGGAGGGAGCAGCACTGGTCCCCAGAGCTTGTGAGCAGGTAACTGAGAGAGGAGAAGGTTTTGCTACACAGAATCAGAGCCTTTCTCTGATTACTGACAGAGTCAGAGGAGTACAAAGAGCTCTTGAGCACGGAACCCCCATTCCCAATCTGGAGACATGAGAAACAGGCTGAGGTGAAGCACTGAGGTGACACAGGCTGACAGGCAGGACCCTGATGGAGCAGCCAAATCTCAGCTCTGGCTCCTGCTCCTCTGGCATTCACAGGCACAGTTTCATTCAGGATTTCAGCAATGTGGGGCTCATTTCTAGCCTTCCTCTATAAATGAGTTTCCTCTGTGCCAGCTTCTTAAAAAAAGTATTTTGTTGGCAGAGCAGTAAAGTGATGTAAACACAGACCAATGTCAGTCTGGATGGGAACAGGCAGAAGCCTATGGACACTCTATCCACAACAAATGGGAAGTGTCATTTTGAACTCTCCCTAAGATTCATTACAGATACTCCTTGAGCACATAGAAAAACACTGGGAGAAGTTGTTATTAAAAGACCAGCTCTAAATTCAAAGCTGAAAATGAAGTGTTACCTTTTACTCTCCCTTCTGTGACTCAGCAGTACAATGCTGGATACACCAGGATGCAAAGAAAACAAAGTGCAAGTTGAAGAGCTGGCCTATTATTTCTCCTGATTTCTTAAGTCTGGTCTCAACTGTTTTCTCCCTTATTTACCTTGTCCTTGTCTTCTCTACCAGGATAATAAAATCTCATTTTATATGCACAAATGAAGACTTTGTAATTCAGCTCCTCAATGATACTTATATAAAATAAGACTCTGGGAAGCTAAATAAACATTAAGAAATATGTTAATTATGTTAGAATAGCAGAGTAAAAATAAAGTAGAAAACTTGGCTGGCTGAACTTTTCTTTTGTTTGCTGTCCAATATACTTTGATTATCAGACAAAAAACCAAAAAAAAACCCAAAAAAAACCCCAACAACAACAACAAAACCCCCAAAAAACCAAAACAAAACAACAAAAAAACCCCACCAAAACAAAAAACCCAAAAATAAAAAACCAAAAAAACTTTAATGATCCTGTCCAAGAGTCTTTGTTTCAATGTAAGAGGAAAACAAGACCCCTTCTGTCCTGAATATTTAGGCCTGTTAGTATCCTCCTGTGATAATCCTGGGATTTATACTTCTTCTGTCTAATATGCAATATATCTAAAAGAAATTAACAATGAATTTTGAGCATGCAATGAACAATTATGCATGGAGGATAATCCCACCAAGTACTATGAGAAACAATTTCTCCTGCCTCTTCTCAGCCCTGTAGCAAACCTTGGTTGTCTACCAGGGTCTTTTAAAGTTTGATGTTCCCATCATGATTTTCAAAAGAAAAACATTCAGAAAATAGCGCTCCTGAAAAAGGCTTCAGGACCCAAACTTTCTGCCTTAGGCAATGTCAGGCCTTGGAAAAGCCAAAGCTCCTCCCTGCCATGCCTGACTGTGCCCAAGGAGGGGCTGCTGCTCTTCCCTGCTGTTCTGCACTCAACAAAACAAAACCTTCCTCCTGGAAACAGAGCCTGGAATCTCATTCAGGCCCATGTGCTTCTTTGATGAGGATGTCCAAAACCTGCTGAAGGTTTGTGCAAGCAGAGCCAGTGGTTACATTGCAGTGGGTGTGGCAGCTGCTGCCCTGGCAATGGTATGAAGCTGTAAAATCTCCAATTCACTGCTGCAGCACTGCACAGTCACCCACTGCCCAGCCCAGGCCTGAGATTCCTCTCTTTCACACTTTCAGAGCTTTTGAGTGGGATGATAAGGAGGTTTTGCCAAAATGCTTCAGGCATTTAATTCTGAGAACTAATTTCTGAATTGGGTGCTATGCTAATAATGTATTCCAACCCCAGGCTGCCTGTAATCCCTCACAGACTCTCTGCTCCTTGGTTTCCCATTAGCAGAGCATCTGTCTTCTCACTGCTGCATTGTTTGCTCTCTGCATGGGACCCTTACTACATGAGACACAACAATGTAAGAAATTCATGGGATCACATTAAGAGAGGGAGCCAATATCAAACAATATCAAATTTGGTTTCATGCAGATGGGGTTTTGTTGTTGTTTTTACACACATATTCCAATGCAGTGATTAAAATGAACTGGACAAAATGGGGCCTTCTCAGGCTCAAAGACAAAGGAGCCTCATGGCAGCTGACAGGTTATCTAAAGGAAAATAGTCCAGAACTTTACTCTCCATGCAGCTGAAACCCCTTCAGATACCCTACCCTGTAGCTGGACTCTGCCTTGCTGGCTGTGAGGAAACACCACACAGCAGTTTGCCTTCTTGCTTCTGTCTTTCCACTTTGTTGTGTTTGAAGGACAAGGACAGGCAAGCAGGGACTCCATGCTCTGCACAGAGGCAGCAGAGGTCTGGCCATGCACAGAGCTGTGCCAGGAATTCAGCTGCTCCTGATCTCTGCCATTTTACAGCCCCTGAGAAGAGCCCAGCCATGTACATCCTACAGCACCTACAGAGAGCACTCACCAAGGCTGTGTGATTGATTAGGAGCCACTAATGATTTTCTTACCTAGATCTTCCTTAAACAAACTCCTGTGGCAGCATCACAGTGATAATGATAAAGAAAAAAGCCTGAATCAACAGCTTTAACTCTGATCAAATTACAGAGCCCAACATTTACTGACCTGATTCACACTGTAAAGCTTCACACTGCACAGGGCTGTAACTGCTGCAGGTTGTTTACTGTCCCTGCTACCATCTACTGCAAAACATACACTGAACAAACTGTTTACACAAGAACCTACCTTCCTGGAACAAGAATTATCTGGATTTTATTCAAAACAGTTGTTGAGAGATTTCAATTCAGAACATAACAGGAGCTAATACCAACGTTTATTCCCAAAGTGGAAACATGTCACTTTCTCACATGGGTCTTTTTCTAACCCTCCCATAGAAAAAAATTAATGCTGTCTGCTTACAAGTGTTTGGCAGGAATTAAGACATAATTAGAAAGGGCTCTAGTTCTTTTAAGCGTGCTTCAGTTATTGTAATTTACTTTTCAATGGAATATTAAGAAAAATGGATAGTCTGACTACTTGGATCACCATCTCAAGAGGAAATAGTGGAGTGATTATCTGGCATGAAACCAAGAGGAGTTGGTAACAGCCTCTTCCAACATTCCACCAGCACATGTAACACACAGGAGAGTTACAAAAGGTAGTGAGCAGTGATACATCTCAGAAAAAAGCCTGACTTTGCCTCTCCTTGTCTCCTTTGCCATGTCCCAGAGAATGATTCCTCCAACCCCTTTAACAACCTGCAGCCCAGTTCAGAAAGGCTGAGCACAGACCTTACTCACACTCTGAAATTTCACTGCATTATGTTTCTCTGTGCTATCACCTGGGCCTAGGCACCACCTGGGTGTTGCTCTTTCATAAACCTGAGATGTCTCAGGACTCCAGCTGGTTTCTGCTGTGGCCCCAGGGCTGCCCAGTGAGCCCTGTGGTGAGTCCTGCACATGGTGCTCCCAGCCTGCACCCTCAGCTTCTCTCCAGCTTTGAAACTTTGTCCTCTGGGGAGAATCCCCAGGAGAAAACCCAAATGGCCCCTGCAGACAATGGGACTTCTGCCACCAGCTTCAATGGACTTGAAACTTCTTGATCCAGGATACAGCACCCTGGAGTTGTGTTGCAATAAGAGGCAAACCCAAACTGTCAGCTCTACACACTCTTCATGCTGATTCACATCCAAGTCCACAGTGCAGAGGCAGACCAATATTTGACCAATATCCCTTCACAGTATGGAACTTGAATTTTAAGCCCACCTGTGGGTTTGACCCAATGCTTCAATTCTGAATACCCCAATTAATCATCATTACTGTCAAACTCATTTATAAAATACACCCAGAACTGCTAGCATATTACAAACTTAGGGAAAACTAAGGAAGACAATTATTCAAATGTTTTTGGCAGGGAGGGGCTGGAGCAAGAGATACACAAGCAGCAACAGGACTGCACTGCTTCGTGCCCCCATCAGGAACATGCTATAAACTGTCTCCCTTTGTTTCCAGTGACAGCAATGCTGACTCTGGAACCTTCTGTCCCAACCTAGAGCAACCAGCACCCTGAAGACACTCACAGACTTCCTTATGCCTCTGTACATCAGGAATATTGCAGCAAATCCCTTTCTAAGCTTTGATTCCATCATTCTTTAAACTTATCAATAAAGTCCCCTGTCTGTCTGTTCTCTGTCTGTCTGTTCTCCATACAACATCCTCCCAGTTATCTGCAACCCCATGGTCTCTGTGATTCCCATCAGATAGGAAATGGACACAAGCTGCAACTTCAATCATTCACCTCTTCCACTGAGTCTGGTTTTTTCTAAGAGTCTCACTTAGCAGAAATGGGCTCTCTGACTAATGCACCAGTCCCAGGGCTCCCTCCCAAGGGGGACTTCCAAACATTTATAGTCACTGAGATGGAAAATCAAACCTCTGACTCCAGCTGACACCAGCTTCCATTACACTAAATAAAAACTATCTTCTGAGGGCCCCAGCAAGTGGGACAAGCCATTTCCCACACTGCCAGCCCTGGAAAACAGCATGTGCACAAACTGAGAAGAAAAGCCTCATTAGTATTAATATTTCCATTGCAGCCATGCCCAGGGGCCCTGGCTGGGGTAAGGGTCTTGCTGTGTTTGGTGCTCCAGGAGATGAAGGTGCAAGCTCTGCTCTGATGAGCTGCCCATCCCTCAGCTGCTCTGAGTGAGATCCTGTCCCTTCCCCAGGAAAAGCTGAGCATTTCCATTTCCCACCTGCCTCCTGAGTGAGATCCTGTCCCTTCCCCAGGAAAAGCTGAGCATTTCCATTTCCCAGCTGCTCTGAGTGAGATCCTGCCCCTTCCCCAGGAAAAGCTGAGCATTTCCATTTCCCAGCTGCTCCTGAGTGAGATCCTGTCCCTTCCCCAGGAAAAGCTGAGCATTTCCATTTCCCACCTGCCTCCTGAGTGAGATCCTGTCCCTTCCCCAGGAAAAGCTGAGCATTTCCATTTCCCAGCTGCTCCTGAGTGAGATCCTGTCCCTTCCCCAGGAAAAGCTGAGCATTTCCATTTCCCACCTGCCTCCTGCACATCCTGACAACTTCTGCATTTCTGATCTCACTGTGACATTTTTGGTTGTGGATGTGAGACCAGGCCCTCTGTGTCCTCAGTAGCCAACTCCAACTCCTGCACTGCAGAGACCAGCAAAGAGAAATGTCCTGGCTGGGAACCAGTGGCTGGCTAGGGGAGAAAGGGATCCAGAGCCCCAGCAGAGTGGATGGAGAGGAGAAGGAAGGCTGGAGAGAGCCTGCAGGGCTGCAAGGGGCTCTGCTGGGGCTCTGCTGGGGCTCTGGGCTGCTTGTCCTCCTCCTGCCACAGCCCTCTGGGGCTGGGCACCCTCCTGGGGAGGGCAGGGAGAGGACACCCAAAGGCACCTGCAGGTCTGCAATGCACTGAGTGTCTTTATGGTTGCCATGTGCAAAATGAAGCTTTTAGAGCCTTTCTCTTGGAGGATTTATGGGCAGAGTTCCTCCAGTCTTACTCACTGAAATGGATGAACAGCTCTAGATGAAACTTTCAACAACTAATGACAGCAAAGTCAGCCAGAGGCAAAAACCTAGCATGAAGAAGTTCAGCCTAAATGATTAAATTTGGCAAAGTTTTAAGACAGTGAAAGAGAAAATCTTACAAGGGGAAGTTTGGGATGACCTTACAGCAGTGCACTGCAGCCTGTGGTGTCTGTAATAGGTTATTTCCAGAGCATCTGAGCCTCTTCCAGTAGTGCATTAAGCAATGTAACTAACATCTGTCACGAGGTTCATTTTCCCTCTCATCTCCTCCCTCGAGGGAAATTCTCTCATTTCTTAACCTCTACTGGACCCCCACTCAATAATGTTCATTACCTCAAGAGAAGAAGGGAAAGCCTATCAAAAAGAGGAAAAAAAGCAAAGAGATAGATAGTAGATCTAAAATTCAGGCTGCTTTGATGACATTTTTAAAGTGTTTTTTGCCAAGCAAAACAGTATTTAAAAAAAAATTCTTTACGTGATATTTAAGCATTGAGAAGGAAAGACAAATTTAAATTATTTTTCCTTCACTCCTGATTATGCAGCAATTTATCAACAAAATGAAACACGAACATCTGACTGGGATTATTTATTATACAGTAAGGCATTTATTTTTTGTTCACTTCACCAGGAACAGTGTCTCTGTTATGGCTAGTTAGCCATCTGTGTCCAAAGAGCTTTCAGGAAAGGATTAAACTGTCATTTGTTTTATTTCCTTTCATGAAATAACAGCTCCTAACAGGGCTGGGGCAAGACTTGGGTACTGCTGGACTTGTTACTTTAAGGTGGCATTTAAAGGAGTACCTGGACCTTCCTTAGAGCTAAAGCAAAGCAATGTGAAGTGTGAGGGGTTGGTTTTGTTCTTTTTGCTCCTCACACATGCAGTATCCTCCTGGAAATGGCACAGATCAGGCAATCTCTTGGGCAGAAGTAGAATTATCTGTAGAATTATCCGTGTATTTATTTTTTAAAATCTGATTCATTCACTTCATTCAAAGCCAAATAAGCCAATAAGGCTTTAAGCACCGACAGAATGTGCAGCTAATCAGGGCTGGCAGCAGGAGGCTGACAAAAATAACCCTGGGGGACAGAGGTATTCCACATCCTCCAGGTGCAGGGGATCCCCAGCCATCCATTCCCAGCCCCACCGCGGCATCCCCTGCCCACCTACAACTGCACAAGTGGGGAAAAAACTTCTGACACTTCTTCCCTGCAAAGACAGAGCAAAATAAACCAGCTGGTGTGGAGAATGTGCCCTCAGTAGGAGCAAACATGGGAAAACTCCTTGCCAGGAGGATGTGCCTTGTGGCCCTGGCAGGGGCAGTGTGGGCTGTGCTGGGGCAGCCCCACAGCACTCACCAGGAGCACCAGTGTGAGAGACAACTGCTCACTTTGAAAATTTAAAAAGGTTTGTTAAACCTTGACAAAAATACAACAAAGGACTACATAAGGAAAAAGCTGCAGCGCTGGCAACTGCCCCTTGTGGATACCATGTTGTCAGTTCATCTTCAAGATGGATGCTCAGTCTTTTATACCCCTGGGGTTGCATCAGCCAGGCCTGGCCCCTCCCAAGGTCTTTCAGTCAGCTCTTCTGTGCCATTTATCAGTGCAGACTGCTTTGTACCTGCATTGGAGCTCAGGTGTTGCCATGCCCACCCCCTGAGCACCCCCAAGCTTTTCCAATCCCCACTGCCCCATGCAAGGGGCACCTGTGCAGCTCCTTTGTACCTGTCCCAGACAGCCCAGGCTGTCTGATGGCAACAATACAGGGGGAAAGGGAACTGTGGGGAGAACAGAGGACATCTAAACCACAATAACATAACCATACATCACTAAAACTTATCTTAATATTCACACAATATTCATCCCTTAATTGCAAGAGCCAATCATCTCATTATCCATCTGTAACACCAGCAGCAGCTCAGCCCTGGCCTGTGTCCACAAACCAAAAGCCCTTTTCCAACAGAGGGGCACATTTGGAAAGGTTGATGCCAGCAGCTCCTCCCTGATATTTTGGAAGCACCAGGCAGCCAAAGCTCTCAGGGGCTCACTGTGCTTAAGGTGACAAATGTGCTGTGGTCAAATGCCACCTGCACAGGAGCCATGGCCAGAGAGGGAGGAGAGGAGAGGAGAGGAGAGGAGAGGAGAGGAGAGGAGAGGAGAGGAGAGGAGAGGAGAGGAGAGGAGAGGAGAGGAGAGGAGAGGAGAGGAGAGGAGAGGAGAGGAGAGGAGAGGAGAGGAGAGGAGAGGAGAGGAGAGGAGAGGAGAGGAGAGGAGAGGAGAGGAGAGGAGAGGAGAGGAGAGGAGAGGAGAGGAGAGGAGAGGAGAGGAGAGGAGAGGAGAGGAGAGGAGAGGAGAGGAGAGGAGAGGAGAGGAGAGGAGAGGAGAGGAGAGGAGAGGAGAGGAGAGGAGAGGAGAGGAGAGGAGAGGAGAGGAGAGGAGAGGAGAGGAGAGGAGAGGAGAGGAGAGGAGAGGAGAGGAGAGGAGAGGAGAGGAGAGGAGAGGAGAGGAGAGGAGAGGAGAGGAGAGGAGAGGAGAGGAGAGGAGAGGAGAGGAGAGGAGAGGAGAGGAGAGGAGAGGAGAGGAGAGGAGAGGAGAGGAGAGGAGAGGAGAGGAGAGGAGAGGAGAGGAGAGGAGAGGAGAGGAGAGGAGAGGAGAGGAGAGGAGAGGAGAGGAGAGGAGAGGAGAGGAGAGGAGAGGAGAGGAGAGGAGAGGAGAGGAGAGGAGAGGAGAGGAGAGGAGAGGAGAGGAGAGGAGAGGAGAGGAGAGGAGAGGAGAGGAGAGGAGAGGAGAGGAGAGGAGAGGAGAGGAGAGGAGAGGAGAGGAGAGGAGAGGAGAGGAGAGGAGAGGAGAGGAGAGGAGAGGAGAGGAGAGGAGAGGAGAGGAGAGGAGAGGAGAGGAGAGGAGAGGAGAGGAGAGGAGAGGAGAGGAGAGGAGAGGAGAGGAGAGGAGAGGAGAGGAGAGGAGAGGAGAGGAGAGGAGAGGAGAGGAGAGGAGAGGAGAGGAGAGGAGAGGAGAGGAGAGGAGAGGAGAGGAGAGAAGAGAAGAGAAGAGAAGAGAAGAGAAGAGAAGAGAAGAGAAGAGAAGAGAAGAGAAGAGAAGAGAAGAGAAGAGAAGAGAAGAGAAGAGAAGAGAAGAGAAGAGAAGAGAAGAGAAGAGAAGAGAAGAGAAGAGAAGAGAAGAGAGAAGAGAAGAGAAGAGAAGAGAAGAGAAGAGAAGAGAAGAGAAGAGAAGAGAAGAGAAGAGAAGAGAAGAGAAGAGAAGAGAAGAGAGAAGAGAAGAGAAGAGAAGAGAAGAGAAGAGAAGAGAAGAGAAGAGAAGAGAAGAGAAGAGAAGAGAAGAGAAGAGAAGAGAAGAGAAGAGAAGAGAAGAGAAGAGAAGAGAAGAGAGAAGAGAGAAGACCTATGTAGCAGCTGGACCCAGCACTGGCTGGACCTCGAGGGGGACACTTCAGCCAAGGAGGGCTCTTCTAAGTGCCAAACATCTGAAAGGATCAGAAAATGGGTTTTTCCAAGGTCTTGGCTTCAGGGACCACAGGTGACACTGCAGTGAATTCCACATCCCACCTCTGATTGAGTGGAAGAGCTGATTTGTGAGGAGTGAGTGGTAGTTAAGGAACCAGGTATCCCATCTGAGCCCCTGACTGCAGCTCTGGAGACTGTTCCAGCTGGAGCTGGTCTGGCACAGCAAAATGTGGTTTTGCAGGAGAAATAAAATACTGACATCTATAGGATGCTCAGTATTTCTAGCAGCTACAATGGGAAGAAACCCGTAAATAATATCCATTCTTCGCTAAAATTTTCTGCATTTGTTCACTTCAAGAGCCATTTCAGCTTTTCTGCCCATCACTGTGCAGGTGCTACTCACTGCAGCCCCAAAATCACTGTGGACATTGCCAGTGTGCCTCCAGGGGTGACAGGGAAGAAGCACCTGCAGCACACAAATGGGATCAGCAGAGGCAGCAGTGGGGTGACAGAGCTCTGCAGGAGTGACAGCCCTCCCTGCAAGGGGACAGCCTCTGCTCCAGGTGCCACCAGCTCTGTCCCCCACTGACAGGACTGCAGTTCCCCTCTTGCTGGGGGGCACAAGAGGGGCTCATCCAGGCACCGCTGCCTCGGTGGCTCTGTGAGGAACAAGGGAGCATCGAGCTCTCAGTCTGGGGATGCCTGGAAGGATCTCGAGGCTCACACAGCCCCTGCTCCCCTGGCTGTCACCAGGGCCCCATGGGACAGCACTGCCCTGCTGTGCTCCCCTGGCTGTCACAGAGCCCCATGGGACAGCACTGCCCCTCCTGTGCTCCCCTGGCTGTCACAGAGCCCCATGGGACAGCACTGCCCCTCCTGTGCTCCCCTGGCTGTCACAGGGCCCTGTGGGACAGCACTGCCACTCCTGTGCTCCCCTGGCTGTCACAGAGCCCTATGGGACAGCACTGCCCCTCCTGTGCTCCCCTGGCTGTCACAGGGCCCCATGGGACAGCACTGCCCCTCCTGTGCTCCCCTGGCTGTCACAGAGCCCCATGGGACAGCACTGCCCCTCCTGTGCTCCCCTGGCTGTCACAGAGCCCTATGGGACAGCACTGCCCCTGCTGTGCTCCCCTGGCTGTCACCATGGCCCCATGGGACAGCACTGCCCCTCCTGTGCTCCCCTGGCTGTCACAGGGCTCTGTGGGACAGCACTGCCCCTCCTGTGCTCCCCTGGCTGTCACAGGGCTCCATGGGACAGCACTGCCCCTCCTGTGCTCCCCTGGCTGTCACCATGGCCCCATGGGACAGCACTGCCCCTCCTGTGCTCCCCTGGCTGTCACAGGGCTCTGTGGGACAGCACTGCCCCTCCTGTGCTCCCCTGGCTGTCACAGAGCCCCATGGGACAGCACTGCCACTCCTGTGCTCCCCTGGCTGTCACAGGGCCCTGTGGGACAGCACTGCCCCTCCTGTGCTCCCCTGGCTGTCACAGGGCTCTGTGGGACAGCACTGCCCCTCCTGTGCTCCCCTGGCTGTCACAGAGCCCCATGGGACAGCACTGCCACTCCTGTGCTCCCCTGGCTGTCACAGGGCCCCGTGGGACAGCACTGCCCCTCCTGTGCTCCCCTGGCTGTCACAGGGCCCCAGGGACAGCACTGCCCCTCCTGTGCTCCCCTGGCTGTCACAGAGCCCCATGGGACAGCACTGCCCCTGCTGTGCTCCCCTGGCTGTCACAGAGCCCTGTGGGACAGCACTGCCCCTCCTGTGCTCCCCTGGCTGTCACAGGGCTCCAAGGGACAGCACTGCCCCTCCTGCCCCTCCTGCCCGTGGCTGCTGAGGCTGCTCTGCTCTCCAGCCCCTGCCATGTTTGAGAGAAGCTGTCACAGGAGCATCCCACTCTCCTGGTCGATTCCCAGAAAAACAAAAGCCCAGAAAGAGGCAGGACACCACGGCAGGCAGCATTTTCTTAGCAGCAATACAATTCTAATGCAGTTAGACTGGATCTGCTTACATTCCCAAACTGAACTAATCTTTTTCTTATCCCCCTGCCCTAACTTCCCTACCATTCCACTACCATGGGGGCAGCACGGAATCCTGCTGCACCAAAGGGAGCTGCACTAAAGAACTGAGTCATGGTAGAGACTGAAATTCTCACTTATACAGAAAAGTCATTTAATTTTCTGCTTTGGACTGAAAATGCCTCTTCTTAGAAAGGATTGGGTTTCCCAGTGTTCAAGAGGAAGACCTGGGAAGATGAAGTAGTTAAAATGATTTCCTCTTTAATGGCTATTTTGCAGCCTGTTTCCTTTCAACTTTGAGAACAGCTTTGTGCTTTCCCTGTTCACAGAACTCTAAAACAGGCAAGGTTGTTTGATTTCTTTAGTGCCACCATACAATTCCTAGGATTCTTGCTCTGACATTTGCTCAGGGGAGCTGAGAGTAGATGCAGCTACTTCCTGAGCAGCAGCAGGATTACCACAAGCAGGGATCACATCAGAGTTTGGTTTCTTTGCTGACTTACACAGTGTCCCTCCATCTGCTTCTCCCCCATGCCTCTGCTACTGGGATCTGCTAAAACACACCTGGGCTTTTAAATCTATGCCTTCAGTGTCCCAACAGTTCCCTAACTTGCAGAAAGTTTATTCCTATCTGCTCTTTTATCTCAGTTTTCCTGGGAAAATCTCTGCAAACATCTTCCTTCAGAAACCCACTACAGAACATGCCTGAACTAAAGAGTTTTCCCCCCACCCCATGAAAACTGAATGTTCTCCAAAAGATTAAGATTTTTAGATTTCAAATTCTTGTGTTTAGGCTGAAATTACAAGCTAATAACAACAATCATGTCATTAAGTCTGGATGAAAGGTTTTGATCACGGGGAAAGTACATTCCAGCACAGTTCAAATGAAAAATCTCAAAGGTTTGAGCCCCTCCCTCTCACACTCCATCTCCTCTCCCCCCTCCCTGTGCTTCTGCAGAAACACAGTAAAGAAAGAGCTGAAAAAAGCAGGGAAGAAAAAAGAATTTCCCCTCCAGAATGCAAGCAAAACAAGAACAAGTTTCAATTATAACAAAATACTTATTTTCTGCACAACAGAAAAATTTCTTTTCCAACAGGCTCCAGCTCACAGTAAAGGTGTAACACATGAAAGCAAATATAATTTATATTTTAGGAATTTCCATGATTTTTATACATTGCATTGATGACAAATGCATTTGTGCACTTTGAACTGCCAGTAACAATTTTATTGTAGGATATACTTTGAATAATTCCTTTGCAAACAGCATGATTATATATTCATTACAAATGGAAAGTCTTCTGGAGGACCCAAGCCTCCAAATTAATGGTATTTCAATAAATAAGGTGGCATTAATTCAACATACTGATTGTCCCATTTATCTTCCTCTAAGCTAAAATATATCATTGCTCTCTAATTGCAATTCCCAGCCATGCCATCCTCTTCATCTTAATTCTAAATGGTCTGCACTTATCAAATCATTTATGGTGCACTGCACAATTCTCACCCTTAATTGCATGAATATTTTATTTTTGGAACAACACAGCTCAGCAACAGGCTTCATCTTTCCTTTCCTGCCTGAGTCTCTATTAAAGTAAAGCATTTACAGAAGCTCTGTGAGCAGGGAGGGAGCCTGAGCTGCCCCTCCATGGGCAGCAGCTCCCAGGGCAGCCCCAGAGCCCGTGAGCAGAGCAGAGCAGTGAATAAACTGTGCCCCAGCAGAGCAATGCTGAGCACAGCCCTGATGCAGCACAGAGCAGCCCTGATCCCTCCTCTGAGCACTGCTATTCCCCAGATGTTGCACTTCCAGCTCAGCCTTGGCAGGAGAGTCTCTGTGGCTGCAATTCAAGTCCCAGGCCTGAGCAGCTCCAGTGTTTTTTCTCACAATTTACACTTTCTGATGGCTTATGGACAGTTATGTTCTTGGTTTTACAACCACCACCTCAAACCAAGGAGTCCGTGGCAGATGCTTCCCCATTCCACCACTGCCAGGAGGCCCCACATCATCAACTGTCTCTCAAAGCAAATAAGCCAACATAAAAGCACAATTTGTTTTAGAAAGAATAAAAAAAATGCCTGAAATCTTACTTACTAGGAAGTCTTCTTCACAGTACACCTTGCCATTGACATTGTAGAAAGCTTTTCCTCGCAGTCTTCTCCCTGTTAAAGCACAGGACCATCAGAATTTTGGTTTTCATCCCCAAACCAGGTGTTTAGGATACGAAGTGAAAAGCACACCCCCTGTCCCTGTCCCTGTCCCTGGGGTCTGTTCCTGGCCCTCTCATCCCTGCAGGGCCCGTGCAGAGCCAGGGCTGAGGGTCAGGCCCTTGGCTCTATCTGGCCTGACCAAATCAGGTACCAAACCTTGCCTTAGGTGCCTACTAAATGTCACCTTTGAGTGCAGGTTATGGAACCCAGCTGATAACAATCCCTGAAAAACTTGCAATCCAGGCTCAAAATGGATTTTGGGGGAAAGGTTCCTTTGCAAATTGAGACAATTTTCTAGGCAGGTAAAATCCCAGCAGGCTCACATCCCCTGCAATCCACAGCAGCAGCGTTTGTCTCCAAAGGACAACATAAAGGATTCTGCATATGGGTGTTCCTGCCACCCTCAAAAATATCAATAATCAACACCACAGCAGGTGTCTGCAACACTAAAGCAATACAAGGCACACTTGATGGAGGGAAGGGCAGTAAAATCACACAGAAAACAAGAGAGTTTGTATTCAAGTTTTGACATTTGCCATTTCATTAGCCCATGTGGAACTCAAAGCCTGTGACAGTCATTACCTGGTGCTCCCTTTACAGTGAAGAAATGCACAGCAGACTCCAGAGAGTCCCAACAGAAAGGATTCAAACCAGGAATTCAAGAACCACCAAGCACAATCAGTTTGTAGATTCAGCAGATCAGAGCTGCTCTGTTGAAAGCAGTGCAGCTTCACCAGTGTAAAACCAGAGAGTGAAAGGGAAAGCACACTCATCCCAGCTCACCTCATTCCCACTCTCCAGGGTCCCAGTGGCCAAAGCTCTGGGCTGTGGGAGCTCTGAGCAGCCCCTGGCAGCCCCAGGGACAGCAGCTGCCCCAGGCTGTGCCAGCTGCCACACTGGGCAGGGCAGAGGGCAAGAGGAATTCTTGATCCAGGTCACTGCCAGAGCTTCACCCCATGGAATGAGCCTGGATGTGTCCTGCAGCTCACCAGGAACAGCACCCATCTCCTGGAGGGTTTGATCAGCACCCATCTCCTGGAGGGTTTGATCAGCACCCATCTCCTGGAGGGTTTGAACAGCACCCATCTCCATGGAGGGTTTGAACAGCACCCATCTCCATCTCCATGGAGGGTTTGATCAGCACCCATCTCCATCTCCATGGAGGGTTTGATCAGCACCCATCTCCATCTCCATTGGGGGTTTGATCAGTACCCATCTCCATCTCCATGGAGGGTTTGATCAGCACCCATCTCCATGGGGGGTGTGAACAGCACCAGCTCCTGGAGGGTTTGAACAGCACCCATCTCCATGGAGGGTTTGATCAGCACCCATCTCCATCTCCTGGAGGCTCTGACACCCAGGGCCGGCACACTGAGCCGGCTCACAGGGGCAGGAGTGCTCCCCATGGTTTCCATAAACAACACTGAGGAAAATATGATTAATTTTCAGTGTTTGGAAGAGCCTTTTACACACTGCCACTGTGATGTGATCCTGGGAAACAGCGTGTGGCACAGAGGAGTTGGGATCTGGGCTGATGCTTTTGGGAAATCACATGCTGCATGTGGCTGTCTGGTGGTTTCACTGTCGTGGCTGAGGGAAATGCTTCCTTTGTGTGCACATTCTTGGGCTGTGGATCTCACAGGCTGCTGTCTCCATACTGCTGGTAGGTGGAGTCTGCTCTTGTTTGTCTTTCCAGCTGCCTGGTGGCTCTGGTGGGGACCAGGACACTGGTGACCTGGGCAATGTGCTCATCCCCTCTGAGAGTCTCAGGTAAAACTGGGCCATGCCTGAGCAAGGCACAGGGCTGGGACAGCAGTCAGGGGACCTTGGGACTCTCCCAGCTGATGCAGGAGCAACCACATCTAGATCTTCCCTCCTGCTCGTCAAAGCTGTTTTTAAACCTCTCTAGGGAAAGGTAAAGTACATGGAATGAAAGGAAAAAGGGAAAGAGGCCAGAATGGCTTTGTAAAGGAGATGTGTCTGTCAGATCCAGGCTTGGCACACAACTTGTCTTCAGCTGGTGGAGATGAAGTGTCCACCCAGAAGAGGGTGCCTTGGATGTGCCAGAGCAGCTCTTTCCCTGTGCTCAGCTGGAGCTGGGTGTTTGCTGCAGGGGAAGGAGCTCTGCCCTCACCCCAGCACACGCCCACCGTGCTGAGAAAGCAGCAGGGCAGATCTGGGACAAATCCCAGCACCGGCTGCTGAAGGATCTCTGCAGGAGAGCAAGGTGCCAGTGCAGGAGGCACCAGCATCTCCCAAGGCACTGCAGAAGGGGCAGGAAGACCCCAACATCCCACTCTGCAGCCCAGCCTGCCAGCGCTGAGGTTGGGGGGAATGGCACAAATTCTGCTCCCGTTCTTTCCTTGGCACAGCATGGAGCCAGTGGGGTGAGTGCTTCCCTGGACTGGGATGGAGGGGGAAGCCGCTGATCCAAACCAAGAAGGCAAAGCCAGTGCTCTGGAGGGCCTCTCAGACACATCAGGCCTCAGCTGCCCTGTGCCTGGCCCCACTGTGAGTGTCCCCATCAGCCCTGCCCAGCACACAGAGCTGCTCTCCCTGCCCTACACCTGCCACCTCTGCAGCACACTGCACTCCCAGCAAAACCTTTCAAAACTGAGGGAAAATACCATTTCCCCCATTTTTCAGCTGAAAAAGAACAAGACACCTATTAGGGAACTGACTTGCCTAAACTCATAAAGCAGGCAAGCAGCTTGCTCACATGATAATGACTATTACTGGCAATGATTAATAGGATTGACAGCCTTTTACCTTACAATAATTTAATTCAGGGACTGTACAATAATTATCTCATAAACAAGAAACAGCAAGTTATCACTCAAACAACCATGGATGCCTATATTGGCTTCTACATTCTGCCTTTTAGAAATAAAGGCAAAAGTGTAGATTCCACTGCCCTCTGGAAGGGTTGACTAAATGACAGCACTGAACGTGGTCAGACACCACCCTCGGAGTGCCTGGGCATCATGAGCAAACTGCAGCCAGGGGAGAAGGGCTGGCAACTGCAGCCAGGGGACAGGAAACCCCAGGAGAGGCAGTGCTGGTGCCCCCAGCCCCAGGGTGGGTGCAACACCTTGATGTTGGGAGGTTGGGAGGTTGGGATGTTGGGAGGTTGGGATGGTGGAATGTTGGGATGTTGAGATGTTGGGACATTAGGACGTTGGAATGTTGGAATGTTGGGATATTGGGATGTTGGGATTTTGGGATGTTGGAATGTTGAGATGTTGGGATGTTGGGACGTTAGAATGTTGGGATGTTGAGATGTCGGGACGTTGGAATGTTGGGATACTGGGAGGTTGGGATGTTGGAATGTTGGGAGGTTGGGATGTTGGAATGTTGGGATGTTGGGATGTTGGAAGGTTGGGATGTTGAGATGCCTGGCCCGAGCTCCAGGTGCTGGACAAGGGGGCTTCACCTCTCAAGGTCCTGGAGCAACTGGGGGCCCTGCACAGCACCAGCCTGTTCTGTGCAGCTGTAATCTGTTCCTGTCAATTAGGCAGGAATCACAAATTAAACCCCCCTGATGTTCCTTTGGCCAGCTGAGCCAAGCACCTGGCCAGCCAGGGAAGGTGACATCACCCTGCCCACTGGCACACAGGCCCTGCTGCTCGGCTTCCCTTTGAATGGCTGTGTCTAGCCAAGCCTGGTTACTATTTGCTTTCATAATATTGAAACAAAAAAAGTCAAGAGCTTCTGACAGAACTTGATGCAACTTGCTGCCGGCTCATTAGAATGACAATGAGCAGCCCAGGCAGAGTTCACGGGTGGGGTTTCACAAACCCTGCCCCTGCATTCCCACCCTGGCTGCCCTGTCAGACCAGTTTGCAGCAGCAGAGCAGGGAATGCACAGGGGAGCCCCCGGCTGTGGGCAGGCTCCTGACACCAGCAGCAGCTCTTGGGGGGAAGCCCCTTCTCCCCTGAGCGCTTTCAGCCTTGCTTTCCCAGAGAACACAAAGGTTTTGCACTGCCAGTGACAAACCAGCAACTTCCATTTCCTGACAGCTCCACCTTGCACCAGGCTGAGGGATTCCACCACCTCGGGTGGGAGGCAGAGACCTCACACACACTCCAGCAAACATTCACCAGATAATCTAGCAGATAATTAAATGAAACCTAGAAATTACTCTATCCCAAGGACTGATCACAACTGGTGATTGCAACCAACATGACAAACAGCCAAAAGAATGCAGGTTTGTGGAACTCTTAAATAAAAATTAAAGCAGAACCATCTCAAAGTGTTTAACAGCGGTTTGGACATTTAACCAGTTTATAAGTCTCTGTTATTTAAATGTATCAATTACTTCCTGCACAATTTTTATCTCCTACATGTCATAAACTAAAAAGAAGGAATAGAGAGCTGCTCCTTTATCAAAGGAACAACTCAAAGACAGCTTGCAAAAGGAAAAATGACCCCCAGTTGACACAGGCTGTCCACAAGTACTCTCCCCAGTCTCCACAATGCTTTGCTGGGTGGTGAAAGCACACCAAGCCAGGAAGCCAAGACAGAGTAAAAACTTTTCTCCAATGCTGTTTCCAATGCTGCTCCAGGACTCCAGGGAACAAAATGTGAACGAGCCCAGGTTTTACAGTCCTGGGGACACGGCCCAACAGAGCACTGGAAGTGTCCTGCCCCCTCCCCTCTAGGCTGGGAAGCATCCTCTGAGCCCTCCCTGGGTATGTGCCTGTGGGGAGGTCAGTTTATCAATCACAGCCTGCACTGGGAGATCTCCTGTCTCACACAGGATGGATGCAACCGGATCAGGGGCTGACCCCCCTGGCCCTGTAAGACAGGAGATAGGAATGTCTCACTGTCACAGCAGGGTTATTAGACCTAATTACTGTTTGCAGCATGCTTTGAAGTTGAAAAGTGCCAAGCATTATTATAATATTTTAAGTACTTTGATGATTGAAAACACACAACCCTTTGGTAACCATGATTTAGTAGCACTGTAGAGTAAGCAAGTTCATGTGAGAAGCTGCATTGTCTCCGTGCCTGATGCTGCTCAAACACAAACAGCTCCCCTCTGACATCATGGGAATGCTGCAGCCCCAGCCCTCCTCCCAGATAATGCCTGCTGCATCCCAGAGATTACAGCGTGCTGAAAAACCCACAGCACAGCACCCCTCACCACCAGCACCCCCAACAGCCATGGGCCCCTTTAACTTCATGTGGGAAAGCCTCAGTGTGAGAGGGGACAAAGAGTGGAGTGACTAATAGTGTCCTGTTATTTCTAATGTCACAGCTGTGTGGAACAAGGACACTATTTTAGCCACAAAATGTAATTAAACCTTCCCATATGGAGTACAATCCAAGAGTTCAGTGGTAGGTATCAGTGCTGAAGATAGGAAATTCGTTAAAGCAGAGCTAATTAACAGTCTGAACAGCCCAAGTTAACACTGTGGAATATCACTTCAGAGGCTGCCACTCCTGTTGGCTGTGGCCATGGCTGTGCAGCACAGAGGAGGTGAGGGAGCTGCAGGACCAGGCAGGGTGGCTGTCCCTGCCCTGCACAGCTCCAGGGCCCTGCCAGAGCCCCCAGCACGGCCATGCCTGATCCTGCTGGCCAAAGGACACCCAGGAGCTCCTGACTTGTCTCACAGCAGCACAACACATTCACAGCATCCTTCTTTAACAGCTCTTTCTGGAGGAAAAAAAAAAAATTCATCTCACAAAGATTCTCTCCTTGAGATTGTTCCTCCTTCCTGCTTGATGAACTGTCAGTGCTAAGGGGACATGCAGTGAGATCTCTGTGCTCTGGGAGCTCTGGCCCATGACTTGCTCAGCTTCCTGAGCGTGGCAGCCCGAGCTCTTCATGCCTGGCTGACCAAAGAACTGTGCCTGTTTTAGTTAGCAATATTAAACATGGACCTAATTGCTTGTTAACTGCTTCAGATGCCATCGCTGCAGTGACTGATGTGACACCAGCACCAGGACTTGTCTCATCCCAGCACCTCAAGTGACAGTCTCCCAAAGCCTTCAGACCACAGTGACATGTAAACACACACACACACACACACACACACACACACACACACAGGATTAATGCACAACATTTGCTCAAATACTTCTCAGCTACCTTAAGAGTGAAGGAAAATTCCCATGTACTGCCCAAAGCCCCGTGCAAGTGGAACGAGACCCAAGGTGGCTCGAGCTGAGCAAATGCTTCTGCTGCCCACTGCCCCCCTTGCCAGGCTCTCCATCCCTGCTCAGTGAAATGTGAATTTTTGCTAGGCCAAACCTGGCTATTGTTTTGCAAAACGCCCTGGCTCTTGGTGTGGGGCTGCTTGGATTCTGAGCTGGTCTGTGGTGCACCAAAGGCACTTTCCCAGCCCAGGGTGCTCCCAAGGTCCTGCCCACAGCAGCATCACCGTGGGAACCCCTGCCCAGCAACCCCTGGCACACCTGCAGCAGTGCCTGTCCCCTCCTCTGTGTGACACCCCCTGATGATGAGGAACTGGGATACACAGAACTCAAGAGCTGAAGAGCAAGTGGAACCTCCAGAACCCAAACCAGTTCTCCACAAACCTCTAGGCTGGACAGATAACATTTCTGAACCGTGGAAGCTAAAGTTTAAATCACCAGATGAGTCCAGGAGCTGAAACTTCAAGAGAAATACCAAGTTTTACAAAACCAATAAATAATTGAAAACATTAAGTAATAACAAGCCACCCCTGCTACCTCCTCTGCCCAGACACCTCTGGCTAAAACAGGAGCAGAATTTCCCTCATGAGAGTTGTTTCCTTTTCAGCAGTAGAGGAGGTTTGTCTGCCTAGGAATTGAGGATGTGCCAGAAGAAAATAAGAGCTTCTAATACTTTTTCTTTATTTGTTGCCATTCCTCCTTTACTCACATGTGAGTTTGGGCCAGCAGTTCCCCATCCCTCCCTCTGGCTTGCACAGAGCTTTCCTTCCACTTCTGCCACTCCACCCAGTGAGAGCAGGGCAAACCGAGGCTGCTTTAGCCTCTCAATTACTGTTAATTAAATTTTTCTCCTCGGGCTCCTACAGGGGGCTCACACAAAGCCACGGAGCACAAGCTCTCGGTGCCGGGGTCCCGTGATGGAGCTGCCACCGCAGCCAGGGTGCCAGGAGGGGACTGAGCTCCAGCCCAGCCCCTGGCCTTGGAGAGATTTCCATCCCCCACTGCCACGGCCCCCTCCCCTCCTATAATGCTCAGGCTTTGTGAAAGAAGGGGTGAATTTCTAGGGTTTTCAGGGGGTTTAAGATAGGGGAAGGAAAAAAAATCAATGCCAAATTCCTTTGAATAGAAGATACTGCATGTTGGCAGAAGCCACTTTTCACAGACTCCAGCCGTTTGAAATCTGAAACACTAAAAGTGGCTACTGTGGATGTGCTGTATTCTTCTTTTCAAAGCAATCTGGCACACAGTTTTGCTCCCCTGTTCCAGGACCCAATCCTGCATTCCTTTCACGCTCAGACTCCCATTGACTTTAAGGAATGCAGGATTGGATCCTAAATGTGTGCTTTACTCACACAATAGCTCCTCATGGTTACGATCTATTGAGAAAGGCACACTTTAAAAACCATTTGGAATTGCAGGCTCATCCACCAGGCCAGAATGCCTGTAAAGATCTCCCATTATTTCAGGAAAAATGCTCAGTGTCTGGACGGCACACACACACACTCACACGTTTTCCTGGTTTCAGGCTGCAGGCACAGCTTTGCTTGAGATGCATCAAAATATTTTGAGCACTGACCTGATAGCTCCTAAAGAAACCACGTGTAATTTTAGGTTATAAAAAAAAGCAAAACTCCAGGGAAAGAAAAAAAAAAAAAAAAGCCACCAAAGCAAACGTGTAAGCAGCTGAATCTTAAGGTCGGTTTTTCAGAGAACTTTTGTAAAAGCCTCTAAAGACCTGCACTGGCTAAGACAAAACAGAGCCTTGCACTGCTATTTTTGAGGATGCTGTATATTGAGTTACAAGGCTATTACGATGCAAATCTCAAATGTACAAGCTTTTTACTCGGCCATAAACACAAAACAGTATACATTGTCCTTTCAGAAGAAAAGGTTTGCTGCTAAAATAGCAGAAGCCCTACGTAAATAACCAACATTCTTTCTGCCTGAGGTCACTGACTTGGCCTATTCAATTCCAGGCTAGTCTGGGATTTGACAATCTAAGCAGGGGAGAGGCCCTTTCCTTTTTTTCAAAAGAATGCTGGGATTTTATTTGAAATTTAAACTCTTGCAAACAAAAGGTGGCATCGTATGTTGGAGGCCTATGAAGGTGGAGTACAGGATGTGTATTGTTTTCTCCCTTTACATAGGTTCTTTCAGGAAAGAGTATTCAGAGTCTGTGAACAAATTTAATAAAATATTATCATCAGGTAGGCAGACATAGCAAGATATGAAGACTTTAAAGAGATTAGGAGATTCAAATTTGAGAAATATTGTAGCGGAAAAAGCATAAAAATTGTTAAAAACTATAAATTTTAATTTAAAATAAATTATTTTCAATTTAATAATTGGAAAACATTCTCTAGTTGAAGTCCCTATACTAATTCATGTTTGTACACCAAAACTGAGCTTTTCAGTGTGAGTTACCCGTGGCTACAGAGTCAGCATTCATTCTCCTCTCCACCCCGTGGCTCTGCCCTGCCAGGCAGATGGTAGTTCACTGTTTTTCCTCCCAATTACCAGTGCCCAGCTCTTACTTGCACTCTCACAAAAGCACACTCTGGTGCCATACAATTATCATCTATCCCCCCTGGGCTGTTCTGCAGGCTGTGCTGTGCCTCTGCCCCTGTGGCTGTGCTGGCTGGG
Organism: Molothrus ater; assembly: GCF_012460135.2. NCBI lineage: Eukaryota > Metazoa > Chordata > Aves > Passeriformes > Icteridae > Molothrus > Molothrus ater. The sequence continues at coordinate 2,008,220 of NC_050489.2, read as the reverse complement.
CTCACAGCTGTGCCCCACCACATAAAGCCCAGCACCCAGCACTGACCTGTCTGCAGCCCGAGGGAAACCCCACACTCTGCTCTGCACTTTACCTCAACCTGCCACCATGGCCAAGTGAAAAAATTCATTCTCTTCCCTGGGCTTCTGGCCCGTGGCAGCCTGGAAGGGAACAGCTCTGTGCCTGGGAGGGGCTCCTCTGCTGCACCCAGCCCTGCATCCCTGCATCCAACCCTGCACCCAGCCCTGCATCCCTGCATCCAACCCTGCATCCCTGCATCCAATCCTGCAACCCTGCATCCAACCCTGCATCCCTGCATCCAACCCGGCATCCCTGCACTACACATCTGCCGGGACTCAGCCCAGCACAGCCCCCAGTGGCTGCTGGACATGGAGGCACACTCTGAGCTGTGCAGGGCACACTGAGCTGTGCAGGGCACACTCTGGGCTGTGCAGGGCACACACTGAGCTGTACAGGGCACACTCTGAGCTGTGCAGGGCACACTCTGAGCTGTGCAGGGCACACTCTGGGCTGTGCAGGGCACACTGAGCTGTGCAGGGCACACTCTGGGCTGTGCAGGGCACACTGAGCTGTGCAGGGCACACTCTGAACTATGGAGGGCACATTTCTGCCCCAACCTCTCTGCATGCCTGCAGCTGTCAGCCTCCAGCAGGATTGTGTAGATAGATAGCCAATATCTTTTGTTACCTTGCTGGAAAACCCCACCTTTCTTGGCAGGGTATCCATAATCTCCGTGCCATGTTTACTCTAGTGTGGAATTCTCTCTTCCTTTCTGTCTCCTCCTACTCCTGGGTCAGGTTATTTAACTGAAAGGTTGCTTAAAGCTGCAGGGACAAGAAGCTCTCTGACCTCTGGCACTCTGGCAAGCCATTCCTGTGCAGACTGTATTATAAACTTAGCAGATACTTTCAAGCTTCCATATAATTTGCTAAGGTTTAAATTGGCAGATGTTTCCTTTCTCTCCCACTTACATATTTATTTTATCCCATACCACCCATCAATTTCAGGTTAACACATAAATTATTTCCACAGAGCTCTAACAGAAGAACTTGTGCTGAAAAAGGGTTTGCAAAACATAAGCCAAGTATATATTTAAAATCAGAAATACAACTGCCTGCATTGATCTAACAGCTACTTTGGGTCTATATATTAACATATGTCTTAAAATATATTACTTAACAAGCCAGCAAGTGGCAACACAAGAAAACGTAAAATAAAGCTCCAAGCGTGCTTCAATTTAATGAATTTAATGTTTTTTCCCCCAGGGCTGGGTTTACAAACACAAAATCCCCCACCAAACCATGAGAGGCCTCCCCAGCACTCAACAAGCTGGGAGGGCAGGGGTGTAGCTCTTCCCCCAAGGTAGTTTCCACTGTGGGAAGCTTTCACCATCCCATCACAGCCTCTTGTTCCTTATCAGCCAAGAATTCCAGATTTCCAGCTGCTGCCTGTAAGCCAGGGCTTAAAAGAGTCCTTGTGTTATCACACTGTCCCGGGGTCCAAGTGCCAGCCCACTCTAGGGCAGAGTAAATCCATCCCCAAGGTGCAGCCCACTCCATCCCAAGCCCTTCAGGCAGGACACAGCCATCAGCCTCCAGCAGGGGCCACCACGATGGCAGCCACAAGGATCCCTCTGTCCTGGCATCCTGGCTCCAGGTCTGGCCAGGAGTGGGAGTTCATTGGGAAGGAGCAAACAGGGCTCACACAGCTCCAGTGTTCCCAGGAATAACCTCTGAGCCTCCAGCAGCACTTCAGGCCTTCCTGCACCACAGGTTGCATCATAACTATTGTGTTTAATAGCCTCACTGGGCCAATTCTTCTCAAATTTGTCTTGAGATCATTTATATTTTTGGCCTCTAAGTGGTCCCTGTGGCAGAGCCCCACAATTTCACTATTCATTGTAGGAACTGTTCTCTTTTTTTGTTTTGAACCTCTGCTGATCTCAAGCTTCTGTTGCATCCTAGAGAACACAGCAGTCTCTGCAGTCATCACCACCAGACTAAAGAGCTCTGCAAGTCAAAGTCTGAAACTTCAGCTGCACCTGGATATGAATGGGATGCACATCTCCAGCACAACTGTTGTTTTTACCTAGCAGCATCCTGAGACTCTGCTCAGGTCCTCCTTGTACAACACAGCTGTGGGGACACACAAATGGAACTGAGTCCCTGAATCAAAGTTCACACTGTGGGATCTCCCTGAGGGGAACAGGACCAACCTCCCGAGCTCTGCACTGCCCCAAGGTCCTGAGCAGCCTTTGTGAGGGGTGAGCTGCTGAGAAACACAATGGGAGGCAATTCCTATGGGAATACATCCAAAAGAAGATGCTACTGTGTTCCAATAAGACTAAAGGAAGAAAAGAAGGAAGAAGATGGATGTTTGGTCCTTTGTCCTGTGGACATTCAGAGCAGGGCAAGCACCCACTGGAGGCTCCACCTGACAGCCACCAAACTCTGGGTGAGGTTGTTGGACTGAGGGTACTGCAGACCCCTCACCATTGCTACCAGGCTCTTTCCTGCAAGTCATTATTCTCCATTCAAGTTCAGCCTCAACTAAAAGTCCCAGCTTAGGCAGGCTCTGGAGCAGATGAAGAGAAATCTGAACAAGAGCTGGAAGAGCAGGCAGGCTGCTGAATGTCATCTTCACATGCAGTGAGCCGCGGCATCGCCTCTCCTGGCACACAATAAAGTATGCTGAACAAAAGGAGTGGACACAGCCCAGTCCTGTGGCAACATGCAGGAGAGCCTCAAGGGAGATGAGCAATTTCCCCCCTAAACTCTCTCCTGTGCTGTCTCACAACAAGAATGGATTTGCAGAGGCAGCACCGTGTGAGTCAGCACCAGCCCAGCAGCATCGCAGGCGCTGCCGCTGCTCCTCCACAGCCAGCAGGGCTGGGCTGAGCCTGGCCAGAGAGCTCAGCCAGCACCAGCAGCACCCCATGCTGCTGACACCAGCTCACAGTGCTCAATTCCCCTTCCCCTGAGAGAAATCTTTGCAATAAAGCGAGATTGCTAAGAGCCACAGTGCCTAGAAATGACATCTTGAGCAAAGCTTAACCCTTTTCTTCATGGGACAATGGAAGAATGTGCTAGGGACTGTCCTTGGGTCCAGAAGCACAAAGAAAACTTGGAGAGGATAGTACACAGTGAAAAATAAAAGTTCAGAATGACAAAGTATTAAGGCATCTGCTAGTTTTGAAGAACATTCTTTGGGTTTAGATTATTTAGCTGTAAATTTAAAAGACCTGCACAGAGAACAACTCTCCTGTTGCCCACGCTAGTGAACAATTACATTGATGATAATAATGTTACTTCAGATTTATCCTGGGTAACTTGGAACAAAACCTCACTAGGGCCTTAGATATGTGTTCTAGACAATATTCCAGTATTCTTTGCAAATACTGCAAAGAAAAACAAAACAAAACAAAATCACAGTTGTACTCAATTACTGAAATGGACTGGGGTTTACTCAGCCAATTTGAAATCTAATCAAAGATCAGCCCTCCTTGGGTTGCCCTTGATATTTTGTGCTGGACTGACCACAGCTTCCTGCAACAGGTCACATTAGTACCAAACCACAAGCAGCTCCCAAGCCAGAGGGCTGAATAGGTACAGCTCCTGACAGTACACTCACTTCTTTTGGCACTCAGGTACAATAAGGATATTGTTCCTTTAATGCTTAGCTTTCCTTTTAAGAAGTATGTGAGATTTCAGCCAATTCTCCACAACGATTAGTTCAGGATGAATGTACTTAACTCAGGATTCAGCTGGAAAGAGCCCAAGTAGATGCAATCAATTTTCTGCTAAATCCACTTCCTTCCTCTCTTCTCTACCCAGCATGAGACATCAGCTCTCCACTACAGCCACTGGTGACTAAGACACTGCAAACCCCTGCCTTCAGCCATGCTCCTATCAAAGCTGGTCACTCCTTCTGGCTTCCCCTGCTTTTTGGGTTTTGCATTTCCTGTTCACTTGCTCAATATTTGGGCTGGGGGGAAAAGGCTCTAGAAGCAAATATGAAGAAGCAGCTATACAGCAAACCACAAACATCAAATGCTCCTGTGACCCCAAAGTTCATCACTCACAACTGCACAGGATCAGCTGCAGAACTGCACTGATAAAGGACTTTCCCCTTTGTGCAAATTTTGAAACCTCCTCAAGGTTTCAATGTACAATCTGCCAGCTCCTGTGCTGCCATCTCTGTATGTGAACCAAATTACCCTCACCACCATCACCCAAAGCCCACAGGACTCCAGAGAGAGCAGCCACGGGCCCCTGTCCATGGACCAGGCTCACACAGCAGGGCCTGAACAGCACACTGGAACAACAGGCATAATTTGCTACTTGAATCTAAACAGGGTAATAAAAAAATAACATCCCTTCAAAAACAAGGCTTAGGAAACATGATCTCTGGCTTTCACCTACATATTTTCTTAAGAGATTAAGTAGATGATTTCCAGCCTTATTTTCCCAAGTGCATAGATTCTGCTTTGTTAAATAACTCATGGAATCAGCAGAACAAGTTCTGGTGGCTGTTGTGTTCTTTAGGCTTTCTTCCCCTAGTCCAAGGGACTTCCCCTAGTGCTCCTCTGCCAGTAAAAGTTGTTTGCACATGCATTCCAATACATGTACATTTATATATTTATAAATATTTACATCCACATGTGAAGTATTTTCTTCCTGCACCCTAAAGGATCATCTTGAACACTTGTCTGGGGGGCCTGCACCCCACTTTGGAGACTGCTGCACTGTACTGTTAATACTGATTCAGCAAATTGTTTCCATGGGTCTGAATTTACACTGCTATGGTTCCTAAGGTCAGTAATCCAGTGACTCACTCAATAAATTATTTGCATTACTTCCAGGAAAAATTTTGCAGGCAGTGCAGTTGGAAGAGCAACAGCGCAGAGTACCCAGGCAGGCAGGGAAGTTGTGTGGCTGAGGTCCTGTATCTAATTTAATGTCAGGACATGGCACACTTGTGTTTCAGACAACTGACAGACAACTGCTGAGATGTGACAGTGAGTAATCAAAAATGACTGCTAAAAGATTGCTTTTAAATCTGCACTAAATGGGACACCTTTCACTCTGCACAGGCACAGCCAGAAGAGCTGGAAGGTGTTGGTGGCTTTGTGCTGGCACAGTCACCACACCAGCAGAGCCAGCCCTGCTGGCTGGACTCAGAGCCACTGCTCAGGCTACCTCATCTTACAGCTCTTACACTTTCAAAGTGCCTCTCCTGCAATTCCCTGCCTGTTCCTTGCCTGGCTCATCATTCACTTTTACTACCCCTACTCCAAACACAGTGCTAGCTCACAGGCGTTTGGTAAACAAAGGGTTAATATTGGAAGGGTTTAGGGAAGAAAAAATCAACTTGAGGGCTGGTGGAGAGGAGGAGAAAGCACCAAGCCCATGGGGGCATCCCGAGCAGGGAGCACTGCTGGAAGCTCTTCCCCAGCTCTGCCTGCCTGGCCTAGGCTGGAGTGCAGGGGCTTGGGATGGCAGTGCCAGGGCAGGGCACAGGGAGCAGCAGGGATGGATGGCAGGGCCAGGGAAGGCACAGGGAGCAGCAGGGATGGATGGCAGGGCCAGGGATGGCACAAGGAGCAGCAGGGATGGATGGCAGGGCCAGGGAAGGCACAGGGAGCAGCAGGGATGGATGGCAGGGCCAGGGCAGGGCACAGGGAGCAGCAGGGATGGATGGCAGGGCCAGGGCAGAGCACAGGGAGCAGCAGGGATGGATGGCAGTGCCAGGGAAGGCACAGGGAGCAGCAGGAATGGATGGCAGGGCCAGGGAAGGCACAGGGAGCAGCAGGGATGGATGGCAGGGCCAGGGATGGCACAGGGAGCAGCAGGGATGGATGGCAGGGCCAGGGAAGGGCACAGGGAGCAGCAGGGATGGATGGCAGGGCTAGGGATGGCACAAGGAGCAGCAGGAATGGATGGCAGGGCCAGGGATGGGCCTGAGCCACAGGCAGAAGCAATTTCATCACGTCAGGAGGTGCACAGGGCCCTGAACAGGAAGGGGAAGGAACACAGGGTTTGTGCACCCATCAAAGGAGCCTGTGGACACAATTAGAGCAGGACAGTGCCCAAAGCAGTGAGGGACCCTCTCACCAAGCACCCAGCACTGCTGTGCCACCGGCACCCCATGGCATGAATGGGCAGAGGAGAAGCAGGGTCTCTGTCAGACTTGAAACCTGGTCCTCCAGGCCTGCCCCCAACATCACAAGGCAGGAAGCACTCATGGGGGATTCTGGGAATGGCTTTACAGGGCCCCAGTTACTTCAAAAGCAATGGAGTTCACCTTGGGGTTTTTAACCCCATTGCAGAGGCCGTGACGGTCGCCAGCCTCCCGGGCTCCCTGTGCCCCAAAGTGCCTCTCCCAAAGAGCACAAGGGGACCAGAGCACTCAGAAAACCACTGGGCAGAAGATGCTTTGAGAGGATGAGCAACACCTCCTGCCCCACAGGCCCCTCCAGCCATGTCACACACAAACACAAAACCACACTGAAGCCACATCTTCACCTGTCACTTGGCTTTGCAGGACACGGGACAGGGACTGAAATGCTCTTTGCCACTTTGGTGTAAAGGGTGGGTTATTCATTGCCCTGGAATAGCCATTGTGAACACCATGCCAGAAACAGTAAGGAACTATTTTACTCTTTTTTTTTTGTGAATTTCCTGTTATTTTACCTGTGTGAACCCTCCACATGGATGCCCTGCACTGAGCTGACACAAGTAAAATGAAATGCTGAAGCCCTGAGCACCCAGCACCCCAAATCAATGGTAGAGGTTACTCTGGCCCGTGACCACAGGACACAACCTCTTCTCAAGTCCCCAGTGTCTGTGAGAAAGGGAGTGGGAGGCCCAAGTGTCCAGCAAACACTCGACACCATTTCCAGAGGAGCCTCAACACCATTCCCTCCTCACTCCTTGCCTGCCCTGAGCCTGCAGGGATGTTTGGGACAGGCAAGGAGCACAGAACCACACCTGAAGTTACTGCACTCCTGCTCTCTCCATGCTTGAAGAAAACAATTCTCATTAATTTGAAGCCAGGAGAGCAGGTGAGCCCCCACAAGAGGGTGGGTCAGCAAGAGGGGACAGCCCAGCACTGATTCCAGCCCAGCACCAGGAGCACAGCCCATGATCTCTGCTCCATCAGACACCAGTGCTGGGAGCTGCCACAGGGACCCTGATCCCCATAAAGGGAGGAGCACTGGGTCTGGATGGGCTGGGCACTGAGCATGGTGAGGCACAGCAGGGCCTGCTGCAGGTTCTCTTTCAGAAAGCATTTACTGTACCTAACTCAGGACTGGGGGATCAAGTCTGCAAGCATTGCAGTTGCCTGTTTTTACTTGTGTCAGCTCAGTGCAGGGCATCCACGTGGAGGGTTCATGCTGGTAAAATAACAGAAAATTCACCAAAAAAAAAAAAAAAAAAAAAGTTCCTTACTGTTTCTGGCATGGTGTTCACAATCAAAGCCATATTGCAAAATTACAGGGAAGAGACTCACCTGGGGCAAACCACAGGGTTACTGTCAGTGTGATGGGAGCAAGCTCCTGTTGCCCAGCTCAGAGCTCCCACTGCCCTCCATGAACTCTGACTACCCTACACCAACTGAAACTGGATTTAGCCATGAGTGATGATAAATCTAGAAAGTCCCAGAAGTTTTGGTCAAAGTCAGGATTTTCAGGAAATGAGATATTTATTGGGAGCAAGGGAGAAAAATAGCTTTCTGGCCAAGATTGAATTTACTGAGTTTCTTCCTGTTCTGTGTTTCAAGGGAGTGAGGCAGCGAGGGGTGGTTGGAAACAAGAGCTCTTCGTTACCTGGGTTAACACGAACTAAAATTTTCTGAGAAGTCCAAGGAGAGGAGAAAACATCCCCTGCTGGTAAATAACTTTGACCTGTAGAAGTGAATTTACCAGAACCAAGCTGGTTAGTCTGTAACAGTAAGTTTATAGGCAGGCAAAGCATTCAGGTCATGTCAAATACCAGGGGTTACCAAAGCACTTTCCTTGGTGCCCAAGGCCAGCCCACAGCTGCTTTAATGGGCCAATCCTCCCGAGTCCTCTCATTTAAATGAGAAAAATTTATGGTTGTTTATGTAGGCTTCACGCCAAGCCTGTTTCTCTGATAAGTTTCTCTGGTGCATTTGTGTCTCACATCCGATTTAGAGTCCTCTGAATACTGGAGACAGCATTCCTTGGATACTGAAAATAAATTAAAAACACAACATTGGGCTTGGACAGAGGAATGGGAACGCTTTTGACGTGGCCCAGGCACTCAGGGCTCTTGGGAGCAGTGCTGGGAAAGCAGGCTTTTAAAAATCTTGCATTAGTACATTTATTTAATGATATATAATCCTCAAACTGGTCCCCCATAAACTGTAAATATGCATTATTTGAGCAAGTAATTAGTTTCAGTAGCATGCAGTAGCAGCTGTATGGTTTGGCTGCCAGACACTGCAAGTGTTTCCTCCAGCAAATGCATCTATTTGTGATATAACAATAATTACTGAAAGATTTACAAAGCTTCTCCCTCCTCCAGTGCTTTGACCTCAGGATCTCCATAGAATGTCTACACACGGAAAGCAGCAGAGCAGCACCCATGTGAGGGGGGTGAGCAGGATTATGCCCACATGGGCCAGGCCAGACAGAAGTGATCTGTCCAAGGGGACAAGGAAGTGGAGCCAAACCCTGTCCTCTGCCTCTCTGGGCTGATCCACCCCTGGTGACCACCAACCTACCAATCCTCTCAGCTAAGAATTTTTCCTCTGTCGTTTGCCAATGTCCTCTGCCAGAAGAAAGCCTCAAACACAAAGTGCTGAAGTCTGCTGCAACTGCATATTTTGTAAGTGTGAAGACAAACTTAAGCAAAACAAAAAACAAAAAACAAACAAAAAAAAAGATAAAAAAAGATAAATCTTGTTTTGTTTTGTACATGGCAAGATTCTTATGGGAAAGAGCTTTTCTGGACCCACAAGAAGTCAAAGCATCCTTAAGGTGAAGCATGGCAGTGGAAACCTTTGATCTGTAAAATGAATTTGCAAGGTGAAACCCAGGCTGCTTTGTGGTGAGAACTTTAGTGTGTTTCCAGGCCATACAGACAACTCTCCCTGGAAATAAGCAGTTAACAAGAATTGAGGATGAGATTGGAACCCAGCCTGGACAGGGGGCATGGCTGAGGAGCAAAGCCGGAGCCCCCCTGTCAGACAGCACGGGAAGTGAAGGAACAGAAGCAGCAAATACCAGATTTCCTATCATGCTGTGTCCTCTGCCAAGAGCTCCAGTCCTCCTTAGGCTGGGCCTGCAGCCTGGGCTGAGAGCTGGCCTGGCAGGAGGGGAGAGGTCCTGTCCCTGCACTGCCACAGAGAATGACAGCAACAAGGCCAAGATTGGAAACAGCAGGAAAACATGAAATAGGAATAAGAACAGGAAACTATTCTGAAGTTTGGAAAAGCAGGTTTGCTGGTGAGGAAGGGCAGACTGAAGTCTCCATAGCTGCAAAGTGGTATAATCCTGCCTCCTTAATATGGGGATGATGAGCTCCCAGCAGTCCTTAGCCACTGGGAATTCCAGGAAAAGCCAAAGATATTCATAAAACAGGAAATTACCAGGGTACAGTAAGATTTCAAACAGCTCCAGAGGAGCTCACTATTTTCTGGAGAAAAAGGTACTGACATGCAGTTAAGATCTTACTGAAGTCATCCATTGTGCCTGTTTGAGATGGAAAACAAAAGATGTAAAATAGTGAGAAAGTTTGAATTCTTCAGTAGCAGAGCAGACACAGCAGAGCAAATGCAGGCACAAAGAAGGAAAAGACAACACGTGGGGAATGGAAAACTTCCCACAGTTTGGCCTCAGAGACAAAAACTGAAGCTCAATCCTCCCAACCCAGCAGGAACACAATCAGGCAATGGTGGCCCACAGACCATGGTTTGGTCAGTCAGGAGCAGCAATGGTGAGATCAGCTCTGGGCAAAGGAAAGGTGCAGAGTCACCCAAATGCCAGGAGAAGACCCAGGTGATCCATGGCTTTAGGACAGGCTAAACACACAGGAGCCTGAATGTGTTTATACACATAACCAGGTTTTGTATGAGGATAAAATGCACTGAGACAGGCACCAGGAAAGAAACCATCAGCTGGTTGTGGGCAGGAGAATGGATTCCCAAAGTGCTGAAGGACAAAACTGATAAACTGCATGTGTGGACACGGAACTGACTTTTTGGTGAAGAACTGATGATGATCTATATTACATACGAAATTATTTCAGAGTTTAGTTTGAAGGTTTAGTTTTCAGATGGGTAAAGATGAAGGACACCACTGAAGCATTTTTTGCACTTGGCAAAATACAGAGGGACAACATACAGGAGAAACAGTTCAGGAAACCAACCCTGTGTTTCTCCTTTAATTCATTCCTTTCTCCACTTTTTCCTTCCACCTGTTTTTTTGTAACAATTAGAGATCACAGAACCTGGAAATGGGAAACAGAAACATCTGCTGACAGAGTCAGTGACTTGCCTGTGTCTGTTCTGGATTATCTGGATTTCTTCCCTTTTTAGAGACCAGCTCAACAGCAGCCCAAGGGAATCTCTTCCTTTGTAGAAACTGAGGTGTGTTCCAAGAAAACATTTTAAATGGGTAGAGGGGAAAGTAAGAAAGGAAAAAAAAAAAGAGTAGAAGGGAAGACTAAACACCCAAAAGATGTGGGTTTAAGAGAAGACCATTGAGACCTGGATAAAAGATGCCAATAAGGAAATGGGGAAATTTGACCACATCTTGTTATTCTAGACCATAGGTGACATTTCAGACCCACAAAACTATGCAAAGAAATGATTAGGTTCTCTGGAGTTTTTACAGAAATAAAAAACAAAGAGTGAAACCTTGTTAAATAAGAGCATATTTTTTGTACTTTACGTGTTTTCCAGCCCTTGAAAGGATCACAGGTGCCATCAGTGAATGGTTCCACATTATGAGTACAAAATGTTGTGGAAGGAATACATCTATGGTCAGTCAATGAACACAGAAGAAAGTTTCCATCACAAGTTGCCAGGCAACCCCCACCCATTAAAAGCCATGTATTTCCTGCTGGAATCATTAATAGCAGAATGCAATTACAGCCCTTCAAGGAAACAAAGAGACAGAGACAAACCAGCAGCCAATTATTGATCACATGCCCTCTGATCATCAGAAATAGAGAAGCATTTCCCAGTTCCCTGGCAGCCAGGTACTGATCCCACCACCCTTCCCTGGGGCTGAGCCTCCAGCTCTCCCCACTGCTGCTAAAGAGAAGAGTGGCACTGTACCAAGAGACACACTCCCCCAGCCAAGCACATGCATCTTCAATATCTGGGATGCCCCCATGGAACTGAAGCAATCAGATGAGCCACCCCTAAAAAACCAGGTTCCCTCCCAGAGCTGAACTAAATTTAAATTAGACACAGAATTGAAAACATCTCATGACATAATGTTTCCAGCATAGTCTGAAGAAGGGACCCAGCAATGAGTGTTTTATTTCCAGCCCAGCACACAGATCAGTGCCCTGCTGGGCCAGAGATGCCCCCAGGTAGCTCAGACAGCAATGCAGAGAAATACAAAATGTGTCCTAAAATGTAAAACTCAGCTACATAAATTTTAAATAAAGGAGAATTTCTTGTGTCTATCCCATCTCAAACATTTTTGATGACCCTTTTCCCTCCCATTGTTTTTGTTCTGAAGCCTGGCATATTATCAGACTAACCACAGAACAAGATAAAACATTTTTCTAACAATCAGTACCCAGAGGTACCTGGGCTCTTACATGGGCTGGTATCCAAGTTTGACTTTAAATTCAAATTAAGATTATATTCCTATACTCACAGTCTTGCACAGGGGAGCCCAACCATGTGAAGGCAGCTGCCATCTCTGCCACCCACTGCCTTTTCACAGTGAGCACCTCCCTGTCCTGAGCTCTGCCCTGGGGTGGGCTGCAGACACACTGGGAATGGCTTCACATCCATCTGTCCTGATGGGGGTTAGATGGGGAGTGTGGGGCTGAGCACAGGCTGTAACTCATCCCAGAGATGCAGAGTGACTCAGGCAGAGCTGTCTCAGTGACACCAGTGTCTGCCCCAGGCACGGCCAGGGCACAGACACCAAACCCAACCTCCCAGCTCTGCACTTCCTGGGAATCCCATCTCTAAAGATGTGCCCCACACACAACAGCCCTGCTGGCAGCTCCAGTCACAGCCTGGAAACCACCAAACACCCAGGCGGCCCCAGGTTCCATTCTCCAGCCACGGGCTGGAGCTGGATGAGCTGGGTGTGAGCTGAGGGGTGGGGAGGGATGTTCCTCCACACAGCACTGACCCCTCCTCAGCCTGGCCCCTGAGCACCAGCTATCTATTAGCCAGTGCCTCTGGCAGGATCACAGGCCAAACACCCCAACGTGTCAGCCTGCTCCAGGCCAACAACTGTGGTTGAAAATGGCAGGAAAAGCACACAAGGACATGAGCTGCCCAGCAGCCTGGCACTGCACAGCCCTCACAGCAATGCCCACGAGCCCCTCTCCCTCCAGGGCTCCTGCTGGGTTTCCCTGATGCCCAGAAGAGTTGCACAAAGTGGCTGCAGAAAGATGAGCAGATTCTGAACCTGCAGTAAGTCAGTGGAGAGTCAGCCATGAGGCACCAAGGGTGAACCACTGACACAAACACACACGTTTGTACCACTGTGATTACCAACCTGAACGCTGGTGGATAGACACTGCAGAGCTCACTGATTTGACACTGAATTTTGTTTTATTTTATGGGAAAGTCACATTTACAGACAGTTTAATTTGCAGCTACAAAGCAAGCGCTGGCAGTGTTCAATTTGGATACAGCGACTCATGCCAAACTTATAAATACACTGTGGGACGGAACAAATAGGAATTGAAAATGAACCTTCCACTGGGAATTTGGGTATTTTAAAAACTCACCAACTGCTGGAAATACACACCAAAGGGACACAGCTTCCTTAAGATGTTCTGTGCCTTACTGCCACCAAGAGCAAACAAAGGTTCAACTTGGGGCAGCAAATACGCAAGAGACCAATTCCAGTGTCACAAGGAACTTCTCTGGGACATGAGCAACCTCCTATTAATAGACATCTACACCCAGGAGCACTGAGTGGCCTCAGACAGAAGTGAAAAGGCAGGTTGTGACTGTGGCCATGAACTGACTCCCTTTTCCCATCAGCTGGGGGCACGGGCTGGTTCAGAAGTGCTCCCAATACCCTCAGGGTAATAATACCAATAATAACAACACTGCCACTGTGGTTGTCCCACGTGGGCCTTTGAAACCAGCAGCTCTGTCAGCCCTCCCTGGGATCCCCTCCCAGAGACCTGGATGAGCTTGTAAAGGCTGAACAAAGGCAGCAGCACTGCCCATCATCACCTGAACTGTGACACCTTCACCAGGTGTCCCTCAAAGCTGCCTGACCCCTGTGGGTGCTCTGGGCTGGCCAGCAGCCACCAGATGAGAGCTGCACCCCCTCAGATGCTACAGGTTGCTTTAAGCTTCTGGTTGATCTTACCATGATTTTCTGTGCCTCAAAACCAGCAGCAAAAGCTCCAATTAAAGATGAATGGCGTGCTCAAGGGTTTGCTTCCACAGAGGAGAGAAGAACATGCTCCTGGTGTTTATGGTGAAATACATCTCAGCTTTGAGAGTAGAGCCTTCCAACCCTTAGCTCTGCAAAGTGCATTCCCTCACCAAAGCTCATTCCCTCACACCCTCTGAGTTACAAACAGCAAACTGATACTCCTCATTGTAAAGATTCCTCTTACTGTAGTTTCTGCCATCATTGCCTCTGGATTAAAATTTTCAGCCTGAAAAGACACTGTGGATGACTTTATGATCTGCACACTGAAGGCGCCTGGGAAATTCTCTTTTTTAATGAGTATCAACCAGAGTGCATTAATTCCTGCAACTGTTCACCTGCACTTAGATCACACAAGCAGTTTGGCATTACAGCAATTATCCTTCAAGGAATCCTGTCATGCCCTGAAATACTATCAGGAGGAATTAGATGATGAGCTGTTCAGGCAGATAATTTTCAGCTCTTGTCTTCCATAAGCAAAATCTGCAACTGAACTCCTGCCAAAGCCAAGATTTCATACTTAACAGAAGGGACAGATGATGTTGTTGCCTGAATTAATATCTGTTATTTAAAATTCAGCAAAGCAATTTTACATATGACTAATATAACATATTTAAACAAATCTAAGTGCTTTGCTGAATCAAGGCCTAGAAGAGATCCTGTTGGTGTCAGGGCTGAGACAGATCTGCATTTAAAAACCATCCTAACAAGCTTCAGTTGTTTCTTCTAAGAGATTGTGAATAAAGATCTACATTGAAATACTTGATCTCAGGAAATCAGATCACTTTGGCTTCTACCTTACCTGAAGAGAATTCTTTGACCTCTGGATAAAAGCTATCTGAGGAGCATGGCTTTAGGCAGAATGCTGTAGGAGTTCACAGAGATTTGGCAAAAATCTCCTGACAGAGCAAGGATCTGAGATGCTGAACTTGCTCAGTTACAGGAGCAAGGCTCAGGCATCCAGCACCCACTGAACACAATGAGAGGCAGAAAAGCAGCACACAGAACATGTCCAATAAGTCATCTACTCCTCCTTTCCATTTTAATTCTAACCTCAGCTTACTGCTGAACTCTCCTTTTGTGAGGAGATCCTGTACAACTCTGAATCAATAAATTACTGAGGGTTTTTCCCAACATTGCCAGAACTTCAGAAGACAATGAAGAGATTTTCCATCTGAGACATTTTACCAAAAGGTCTAGAGGGGACAGAAGTCTCCTGCTTATTTACTGTGCACCTGAAATACTTTCTCATCTTTCCCCATCCATGTCCTCAAAGAGGGATCCACCCTCACTGCAGGAGACCCCAATAGCCCCCATTCCATCCTTACACCTCTACACTGGCGAGGCTGGAGCCCCCACAGATGTGCCCATGGCTGAGAGGCTGGGTTTGGGTTTCCTCTTAATTACAAGCAACACAAACCCCCCAGCAATGATGTGATAAACAATGGTGGTGATGCCTTAGATTCCAGATTCTGTGCTGCTTTGGTGTGTAACTCTGAGCTTCACATCAGGGGATGGTGAGCTCTCTGCAAAGAGCAGGGAGACAAAACAATTCCTGCTCTAGCTGGGGACCAAGGACAAAACACCCAAATCTCAGCCCAGGAGCACAAACACCGTGGGCTGGAGAGAGAAAAACAAGGATGGGACTGCATGGGCTAAAGCTGGAATGGGACAATGAACTGCAAGATGCAAATGGAGCAGAACTGATCCCAGGGACAGACCCCGGGAGCGCTGGTGCATTTTGGGACCATTTTGGTTCATCCTGGGTGCAGCCCTGGCTGGGCTCTTGTGCTGCCCAAGGTGGATCCATGCAGGAGATCCTGTTAATAAATCCCTGCTTTGTTCTTTGTCTCTGTCAGCATCTGCTCTGGGGCAGCCTCTCAAGGCATCAGTTTGAGTGGGAAAGGGCTCTGGGAGCTCCTGGGGAGGCTCAGGAAGGACTGGCCTGGCACACGCTGCCCTCTTCAACCAGGACACCCTGACAGATGGCACCTGGCACTGGAACTGAAGATAAACTCAAAGAACTGCCTAAGAAAGGGCTCTGACTCAGGCAGAATTTCCACTTCTCTGCACAACTGCACTTGTCTTTGCTGAGTTGAAAACATTCCCTGCCAAGTGATGAAATGAGGCCTTGGAGGCTCCATCATTCATTATCACATTTCAGCCTGAGTGGTCTCCAAACCACAACTTTTCCCAAGGGTTTGAAATATTATTTTATTTATTTTTTAATTGTAGCTGGTTAAGTATTGAGCCCTTATCTAAATCAGATATCTTCAGGTGCAGAATTATTTTTCTTTGGTTATTGCCTTTTATTTTCTACAACCATTCAGTTGAAAGTAAAACTGAAAACTGCTGGAGATGACCTCAGATCATTCTTGTTATTTGAGGGGAAAAAAGACAGACTAAAAAAAAGGACAGACAGGCAATCTTGTGCTTGTATTCTCACATTTCTAATTTGTGTTGTGATGGCATGGCCAGGTGTAGGTGCTGGGGGGGCTCTGTGAGAAGCTGCCAGAAGCTTCCCCTGTGTCCAGCAGAGCCAATTCCAGAGGCTCCAGGACAGACCCACCCCTGGCCAAGGCTGGGCCCCTCAGTGACAGCAGCAGCACCTCTGGGGACACTTGGGAAGGGGGAGGAAACCCCCCTGGAACTGCAGCTGGCTGAGAGCAGGGAGGATGTGTGAGAGGAGCAGCTCTGCAGAGCCCAGGGCAGGGCAGGAGGGGCAGGAGCTGCTCCAGGGGCTGGAGCTGAGGCTCCCCCGAGCCCGGGGTGCAGCCCAGGGAGAGGCAGCTGAGCCCCCCCTGCCCTGGGGAACAGCAGGGACCAGAGATCATCCCCCTGCAGCCCTGGGGAACAGCAGGGACCAGAGATCATCCCCTGCAGCCCTGGGGAACAGCAGGGACCAGAGATCATCCCCTGCAGCCCTGGGGAACAGCAGGGACCAGAGATCATCCCCTGCAGCCCTGGGGAGCAGCAGGGACCAGAGATCATCCCCTGCAGCCCTGGGGAACAGCATGGAGCAGAGATCATCCCCTGCAGCCCTGGGGAGCAGCATGGAGCAGAGATCATCCCCTGCAGCCCTGGGGAACAGCAGGGACCAGAGATCATCCCCCTGCAGCCCTGGGGAACAGCAGGGACCAGAGATCATCCCCCTGCAGCCCTGGGGAACAGCAGGGACCAGAGATCATCCCCTGCAGCCCTGGGGAACAGCATGGAGCAGAGATCATCCCCCTGCAGCCCCTGCAGGCCCCACACAGGAGCAGGGGGTGCCTGGAGGAGGCTCTGACCCCAGGAACCCCACACTGGAGCAGCTCCTGGCAGCACCTGTGGAGAGAGGAGCCCAAGCTGGAACAGCTTTGCTGGCAGGAGCTGTGAGCCCACAGGAGAGCTGGGCTGGAGCAGATCCTGAAGGACTGACTGCACCCATGGGAAGGACCAGGCTGGAGCAGCTCCTGAAGGACTGACTGCACCCATGGAAAGGACCAGGCTGGAGCAGCTCCTGAAGGACTGACTGCACCCATGGAAAGGACCAGGCTGGAGCAGCTCCTGAAGGATGCAGCCCATGGAAAGGACCAGGCTGGAGCAGATCCTGAAGGACTGACTGCACCCATGGGAAGGGACCAGGCTGGAGCAGCTCCTGAAGGATGCAGCCCATGGGAAGCTCTCAGGCTGCAGAAGCTCAAGGAGCTCACTGTCCCCTGTGGGAGGGACCCCACACTGGAGCACAGGAAGGTGTGAGGGGCCCTTGCCCTGAGGAGGAAGGAGCAGCAGAGACAACCTGGGATGAGCTGAGCACAGCCCCCATTCCCCATCCCCCTGCACCACTCAGGGCAGAGGTGGAGAAAGCTGGGAGTAAAGTTAAACCCAGGAAGAAAGGAGGGGTGAGGAGAACCCGTTTTAAGATTGAGTTTTTATTTGCCATTATCCTACTCTGATTTGGTTGTTAATAGATTTTTTGGAGCTCTCCCTGCCCTTATCTTGACTCACAGCCTTTCCTTATCTCTCCTCTCCCCAACCAGCTGAGGAGGGCAGGGACAGAGGGGCTTTGGTGGGCACCTGGAGTCCAGCCAGGTCCAACCACCACATAAACACACACAGAACTGCAGCACAGACAGGTTCAGGCAGAGAGAACCCGTGGGCTTCTCTACTCTGCTGTCAAAGCTCAGAAGGAGCAGCAGTGAGTGCTGTGACCCCTCACCTAACAAAGGTCATTAATGATCACCCAATTACCTAAAGCTTGGCTCAACTTAAAACATTCTCCAAAGGGACATTTGGTCTTAATTTGAAAACAAAAAAGAATAGAGAATCTGCCACTTCTTTTGCTGTTTTGTTCCAGCAGTTAATCATCCTCATTGCAGACAAACTGTCTTTGATTTCCTATTTGAATTGTGTAATTTCAGCCTCCAGGAAAGATTTCTCTTGTGTTTGTCTCTAGTACATATGAGGCCACTTTCTAATGCTGTTTTATGGTTCATATACTTACAAGCTCCAGCCACATGACCCTCCCACAATTTCAGATACCCAAAATACACTGACCTCTCATGATTAGCTTTTCTCCAGCCTTTAATCATCTATTTAAGTTCTTCTGGGCCCTCTCTGGTTACTCTCACCCATCCAAAGGTGGGCACCAAACCTACAGCTCAGGATTCTCACACAGGTCCCAGCAATGTCACAAAATGAACTCCCTGGTCATGAAGTGCAGTCCTCTGAGAAGTCTCCATTTGGTTTTGCCCCTGAGCTCCTGCAAAGCCCTTTCAGCCCCATTCTCAAGGGTGCAGCTTCCACAGACAGGACCTGCACACCCTGGTCCCAGGGTCTGGCTCTACTGGCACTGTACCAAACCACTCTGGGCTTTCCATGGGTTGCACAGCTCAAAACACAGTGAGAAATGAAAGGGTTAATGCAATACCCTGCTCCCAGTGGCTCATGTTGATCCTAGCTCAGAGCTGAGAGGAAAAGCTCTGCTCTGGACCCACCCTTGAGCTGAGCTTTGCTCAGATGTTTCAGCTGCCTGAGCCCCTCTCCAGTGCCCAAACTCTCCCCTGCCAACAGGGCTGTACCAGAGGCTGCAAACATTCAATCCAAGCCCTTCCACTGGTGAACTGTGCTGGTGGGGCCTCCAGCCCAGAGCAGCACAGTGAGAGGCTGAGAAGACAACCTGGAGCATCTCCCTGTGCTGGGGTGACTCACGGGAAGCGCCTGAATCACCAAATTCCAGGGAGCCAAGGGTGGGGCAGGCAATGCCTCAGGTGGACATGTCTCAAGCTGCCCCGTGGTGGGTGAGCACTGGCCACACACACCTCTCCACAACAGTCAGAAAAGGTTGTTATGTGCTTCAATAATGGAGTTGTGTTTGTATTTTGCTGTTAAAATACACTTCTTGTCCCTTATACATTTTTGTCAGGAACAGTGACCTGCACACAGAACCCCATGGTAGCAAACATGCAGCCTGAGTACTTAAAAACAACATTTCTGCCCCAGAGAGGAAGCTGGAATTCACCCATGCAATTAGGTTAGGTTAATGCTGTGGAGAGACATTATCTGATATCCTATTTTGTAATCCTCTGCTAAGCAGGATGCTGCTCACTTTGGGAGCCAGCAAAACAGACTGGCAACACAGTCAGACCTGAGCAAAGCCATGAGCAATCCCTGAGGGGCTGAGATGAGTTCAGCCCTGCAGCTGGTAATGATCCAGAGTCATTTAGAAAAGTCACTAAATTCTACATTCAGCTTGAAGGTTTCTTCAAACCAATATTTATCAGTACAAATCTCAGGAGAAAAGACAACAATTCTCCTGTCAGAAGTGAGCTTTACAATGTTCTTCTCATTATCAACTGATTTGGTTCTATGCCAATAATATTTTACTCTTTTTCTAATCCTTAATTAATCCTTTTTAGAAACAATCTGCGTTCAGCACATTCTGCTCAGAATAAATCTTTTGCTGTGTATCTTTATCATAACAAGATCTTCCAAATCCAGGCAAATATTTTCATATATAAAGAACCTCACTAGATGAGTGCATAAAACAAGAAAAATCACCTGACTCCTGAAAATTGAGCTCTCACACTTCCCTTGAGCTTGGTGGGAATTTGTGAGCTCTCAGCAGTTGCAGACAAGACACTGAGGAAATCTCCAACTTAAGTTCACAATGCCTGACTTAAGGCACACTTCTGAAAATGCTACCCTGAATTTTCCATTTCCCCTGGCAAAGCCAGGAATTCCCCAAATCACACACAGAAACATCTCTTTCAGATTAAAAGGGAAACCTAAAAAGGTCCTGAGAACAGCAAGGAGGAAACAGTGATTTATCATCTGGTTTTCCCCCACAAAAATAAAATCTTGTAATAGCAAAAGACATTTCAACACACAGTTTCTATTTGTTCTTGTCACATTCAACCGTAAGTGAACAATTTTTGAGCACTGTGCATACACAGAAATGACAAATACACATGCCTGACTAGACTTGCATTTGCAAATGAAAGTGACAAAAATATGGTTTTGGCCAAACAAAATTACCTTTTTTTCTATAAAAATGATACATGCACATTACAGTTCCATAAACACGAGTGATTTAAAGCACACAGTGCTTCTAACAGCCAGGTTGAAGCCATTTTGTAAATGCAGCCCTTCAAACAACCAAACACTCCTTTTCTGGGCTGCTGCTTAGGAAAACACCACTGAGCACTTACAGATGGCAAATAAAAACCAATTTTTGAAGCTGGAGCCTTGTGTGGGAAATGTGCCTGGGGAAGCAGGCAGGATGAGGTCTCACTTTGCCCACTGGTTCAAAAGGAAGGCACAGAAGAAGGGCACAGCAGATGTGACTTACCACAGGAGCAGCAGGTGAAGCAGTTGGTATGATAGAGGTTGCCCATTGCTTGGCAAGCCTGGCTCGCTCCATACACACCTTTTCCACATTTTATACAAATACCTACAAAGCAGAAAGAGAATCAAAGTTAAAATCCTCCACAGCTCCTAAGAACAGCTCCAGGCTGTTGATTCACAACACTCAGGAGACCCCCACCATTGATACCCTAAATCAATGAGCTCCTCACCCTGAATAGATTCAAGTACCCAAGAGAGCAGCAAGCGGCTGCAGTGAAACAAATGCATGGAAATCAACCCAAAATTAAGGGGGGGGCCAAGCCTCTGCTGGTGTTTGAAAGCAGGGAGACTGAGGCTGGCTGCAGACAGAAACCCAGAGGAGGCAGGTGCAGCCAGAAAGGACAGAGAAATCCACACACTCTGCAAACAGCTCTGCCAGCCCAAGGAATAATTCAGTGAGACCTTCACAACAAAGTGCTCCTCCACATGACATTCAACAACCACTGATAAAACAACAATTCAGTCCAACCCAAAAGATTTCTCCTTGGCCCTCTCCACAAACACAACACCAAGCACTGCAGTGAAAGCCACTGGGAAAATGGATCTGTCAGTCACACCTAGGAATTGTTTCATTCCCTGTGGGCAGAGGATGTAACCTCATCAACACAACCTGGCACCTGACACCCCCAGCAGCAAAGCCTCTGCCTTCCTCCTGGTCCCAGGGCAGAAAGTCAGGCTGTGCTTCAGTGGGCTCAGAAATTCCCCCTGAGTGCCCACCCCTGCTCCTGGGGATGCCAGGGATGACTCCCATGGAGTCCTCAGGAGGCCAAAGCACCAGGAGCCAACAAGTCAGAGCTCAGCTCTACACATGGCAAACTCACAGGGAAGGCCATGATTTCAGTCAGCTCTACAAAGGGTTTTTTTGGGAATGGTTTGGTTTTGGGGACTATTTAAAGTTATTTCCTTGAAGTTTTTGGGTTGGTTTTTTTTTTAAGAGTCTTTTGCCTGTGCATTTATTTCTACCTATGCATACCCTCTCAAACGAAGGAAGGGAATTAATTCAAGGATCACTTTGGTTTTGTATCCCTATGAAGAAGAACCTAAACTCTGTGGAATCCATGTCTTCCTCTCACACAACTGGGACTACTGATTTTTAAGTTCCTCTGAGATGTCCATAGGTCTCTATTCAATCCTAGCAGGACAGTCCAGCAGAACAATGCTGGTGATATTTTTAAAATAGTACAGTAGAAAATAAAGACAAAGATTTTTTTTGTTTCAAATAACTCTAAAGAAACTGCTGTGTTCTTCTATTTCAACAAGTGCATACACAAGCTTGGCATTAATCATTGGCACCCACAAAACTGCAAATACACCTAAGAACCTAAGAACTGCAGAACTACAAATCCAGGCTTTTATTTTTCAGAATTCTCCCCTGCTGTGCACATTCTGTGTAACTAGATGCAAAATAAAAATGCAAGTTCTATGGGGGAAGATCAGCATATCATGAACAGGCATCCCTCTCTTGTCCTGGAAGACATCTTTCCATGAACTTCTCCAGTGTGAGAGCTTCCACAGGCTGCATCCTTCAGGATCTGCTCCAGCCTGGTCCTTCCCATGGGTGCAGTCAGTCCTTCAGGAGCTGCTCCAGCCTGGTCCTTCCCATGGGTGCAGTCAGTCCTTCAGGAGCTGCTCCAGCCCAGCTCTCCTGTGGGCTCACAGCTCCTGCCAGCAAAGCTGTTCCAGCTTGGGCTCCTCTCTCCACAGGTGCTGCCAGGAGCTGCTCCAGTGTGGGGTTCCTGGGGTCAGAGCCTCCTCCAGGCACCCCCTGCTCCTGTGTGGGGCCTGCAGGGGCTGCAGGGGGATCTGTGATCCCTGCTGTTCCCCAGGGCTGCAGGGGATGATCTCTGGTCCCTGCTGTTCCCCAGGGCTGCAGGGGATGATCTCTGGTCCATGCTGTTCCCCAGGGCTGCAGGGGATGATCTCTGGTCCCTGCTGTTCCCCAGGGCTGCAGGGGATGATCTCTGGTCCCTGCTGTTCCCCAGGGCTGCAGGGGATGATCTCTGCTCCATGCTGTTCCCCAGGGCTGCAGGGGGATGATCTCTGGTCCCTGCTGTTCCCCAGGGCTGCAGGGGATGATCTCTGGTCCCTGCTGTTCCCCAGGGCTGCAGGGGGATGATCTCTGGTCCCTGCTGTTCCCCAGGGCTGCAGGGGATGATCTCTGGTCCCTGCTGTTCCCCAGGGCTGGGGGGGCTCAGCTGCCTCTCCCTGGGCTGCACCCCGGGCTCAGGGGAGCCTCAGCTCCAGCCCCTGGAGCAGCTCCTGCCCCTCCTGCCCTGCCCTGGGCTCTGCAGAGCTGCTCCTCTCACACATCCTCCCTGCTCTCAGCCAGCTGCAGTTCCAGGGGGGTTTCCTCCCCCTTCCCAAGTGTCCCCAGAGGTGCTGCTGCTGTCACTGAGGGGCCCAGCCTTGGCCAGGGGTGGGTCTGTCCTGGAGCCTCTGGAATTGGCTCTGCTGGACACAGGGGAAGCTCCTGGCAGCTTCCCCCAGCACCTAAACCTGGCCATGCCAGCCCAGGGCAACACAACCTTTCCAAAACTGAACTGCTTCAGTTCAGAGCAGCATCAACACAGCCATCAGTGTGAGCTGTGGAGTGGGATCAGGTTAATTGAGATACTGGCAAGTTTAAAAAAAGCAGTTTTCCTGTACTACAAATTCCAATACTGAAATGGAAAGACCATTCATTAAATCCCAGGGTTTATTGATGTTTATACCTTTAACTGCCTCATTTCATGCCATGAAGGGAGATTAGCTTTTCATTTAGCTAGCTCAACATTCTGGCACAATGTTGCCATTTTAGACAATTTGTCAAATGAAATTATGAATTTCAAAATTCAATACATCCATTAATATTTTTTAAAATTTTAAACACTATCTCAGAATTTAGGGAAGAAAAAACTATAACTGTAAGATTAACATTAAGTTTACCCAAGCTAAATCTAGTGAGACAAACTAGCTGCCATCCAGATCCATCAGTTTATTGCAAACTTGTTAGGAAAATGCCAGTCCTTGGGTGAGCTCAGCTCTGACACAAGAAATGGAAATTTCAGAACATTTGTTGCCTTATCCAAGGATGCCAAGTCTATTCATTTATTTGTAACCAAATGTTATGGACAACATCCTCTATTTGCCATGAGTTAAAGGTTAACTGATCAGAGATGGGTACTGTGGACACTGTGCCTGGCAGAGGTGTCCTGTGAGCCAGCAGCTGCAGGAATTCCTCCCTCTGGGCAGCAGCACAGAGCCCAGGCCCTGCTCTCTGTCCCAGCACATCCCAGGCTCTGCAGGGCCCTGCCCAGGAGGGGCTGCACAGCCCCAGGGTCACACCTGGGCCAAGCCGGTGCCACCTCAGCACCACACCCTGCTCCGAGTCTCGGTTCACTCTTGGTTGTGGGGACAGAGGAAGCCCCTTCAGAGCCCCCCAGCTCCCTGGGCACTCCTTGCCCACCTTCTGATGCCAGCCCTGGCAGCTGTTGATGATCTGCCTGCCTGGTGGGTTATGCCAACTCAACTACGTTTTCCCATCTACGCTTAAAACTTTTCAAAGAAGAGCAGGAACCCACAGTCTGTAACTCTGGAAATTCTGTCTCTGGTCTCTTGTGCACAAATCTACTGCAGCCCAAACTGCTTTGATAAATGCAGGTTATTACCTCATTTCTCTGACATTGCTGCACCGAACCATCAGAAGCAAAAGAAGGATTTATTGTGGATGCTAAACTTGCACTGGCCTCTCCAAGCAAGTGATTAGTTAGGAGCAGCTGTCAGTTTGTTAACTTGTTTTCTCCAAGAGAGCAGTCATTAACTCCAGGAAGGAATGACCACAGAGATGATTAGCATACTAAAAAAGTGTATGTAAAATTCCAAAAGGCTATTTTGGAAAATATATATGCAGCTGCAGTGTGAGTTTAGTGTGAGCTCATAGCTGCCAAGGAGAAGCCCTGATTACATGGCTGCTCAGGTCTGCTTTTCCACCAGCCCCAGCCCAGACTGCACACTGTGGGCTTGTGAAGCCCTGACATAACAGCTACATCACTTTTCCCCCCTCCCCAGATTTAATTCCAAGGCTTGTTAAACCACCTATGAAGAATGTTCTGTTGCAGAGCAACCATGTCTGGTTTCTGACGCTTCCCTTGACATGATTTCAGAGCAACTTCTGCCTTTATACAATTCCTTGCCCCTCCTGACAGCTCAATTCTGAGCAGTCAGCTGTACCCAGATCTTTAACACAGCAGCTGCTGTTTCTGCCCAGGTCATCAGCTCTCCTACAGACCTGGTGTGTCTACCCAGAAACATACATTACAAGATGCTGCATTTACTCAAAGTTGCCGTGAGGTTGGCTGAGGCAGGAGCAGGGTCACAGCAGTCCTGGCTGGGGTGGAGAGAGGTTCACACCCTCACAGAGCACTGAGCCAAACAGAGCAGAGACTGAACACTCTGTGGAGCACAGCAAAGGACCACCAACAAAATGGTACTGGGAAGAGAAGGAGCTCCCAGAGCCTCCCTGCTGCACTGCATCACATGGCCAGGGCTCCCCACATCTTCAGCCATGCACTCGGCTGAGCTGGAGCACATCAGTGAGAACATCACCTCTGGACATGGGGCAGCAAGCCTCCAGCCCTGCATGGCAGCACAGGCACAGCTCCTGGGGAGCTCCCACAGCACAGCAGATCACACTGGGACCTTCTGATGTGCTCAGGGACCTGAGACCAAATGAAATGCATTATAATTAAAAGGTATCAGCAACAACCTATTTTTCAGTCTGCTGGTACTTGTAAGAGTTCCCTGCAGTAGCCTGTGCATTCCAAGAAGTTCAGTTTGGGACCTGTACATCAGATCCAGTAATGCTCTTTTGGCCATGCCAGCACAGGCTGCTCCTTCATACAGACTTTACCAGGCAGCCAGAATTAAGGAAATATCCTGATAAATGCCATGCATATCATGGCAGATATTTAACTGCCTTTGATCTCAGACACAGGTGGAATTCAGCCTGTGCCTGAAGCCATCCTTTTATAACCTGAAAGGTTTAGCACAAATGCAAGAGAAATGGCACCACGTGGCCTCTGAGCTACAGCAGGCAGCAGCTGTGGGAGCCGGGAGCATCCACAGCCTGAGCCCCACAGCCCAGGGATGAGCTGCAGCCTCCCTGCTCTGCAGCCCCACCATATCTCAGGATAACTGCTACATGCTGCCTACAGTAGGAAACAACCAAGCCCTGTCATCAAGAGTTATGGTAAAGCTAAAATTAACAACTAACACATGGCACAGATGACTCCATCCCTGCCTCTGCCGTGCTGGGAAAAGGGCGGATGAGCATCGTGCTGAGCCACTGCAAAATCCCCTTTTCTTCTCTCAGACAGGAAAACCATCTCTACACAAGCCCCACACAAGATTCTGTACACCTGCAGCCCATCCATGGCACAGGGGCAGGGAGATGGACACCCACTGCCGTGGAGCAGGGAGAACAAACAAGGAGGGAAGCCTCAGCTGCAAACCAGATGCCAAAGTGCAGCAAGAGCAGAGGGCTGTGAGGGGCTGTGTCAGACACCTGCAGGTGCCAGGGGAGGTGCTCCCACACTGCCTGCAGCCTGTGATCCCACACAGATGCTGCTCTCCTGTGAGACGGGCTCTGCTGGGAAGCCAGGTGAGCAGGGCAGCCCCAGAGCTGCCCCCGGCCCAGGCAGTTCTGCCCCTGCTGCTGCAGCACCTGCTGAGCTCCCGGGCAGCTTGGATCCAAGAGGTGACTTCAGGGGAGAAAAATGCTCCTTTCCTTCCAAGAACCACGGGAGGAGGGATCTTCCAACACACACATCACCCCCGGCAGGCACAGGGAGGACACACGAGGCACCTGCAGGGGCAGAGCCGGGGAGGAGCCCAGGAACCCGCCCAGCCTCCCACCGTGGGCAGCTCTCACTGCAGGGCTTGCATCTGCCACCTGCCAGAAACCTACACATGGATTACAGTCCTTACAAGGATTCGGTATCTAACGTGAAATCTGGTACACACAAGTTATAAATAAATACCTGGACATGCTCAGCAGCAACACCCTGTGCTGGGAGTGATGGAGGGACTGCCTGGCTGAGCTACCAGCACTGCCTCTGCCCCAGGAAGAGCAGGACACACCACAGCTTGAATTAAGGTTGAAAATGACAGGCTAAGAACAGTGAGAAATGCTCAAGTAAATGTTTTAGGCTCTCCTGCCAAGCCCCAGCCCATGCCCACCTGGCACCCCAAGAGCCATGAGCCCAGCTCCAGGCTGGAGTCCCCATGTGCTCCCTGCAGGGACTGTGCTGGAGGGAACCACACTGGAGGAACAGGGGCCACAGCACCTAACACAAATCACAGCTTAAGCAAAGCAAGGCAAGAAGCAGCCTGTGGACTGTGAAACTTCTGGTTGTCACTGTTAAACCTTGTTGAGATTGCCCCCAACCTTACTCTCGTCCTCAAGGAATAATAAATAAACTATTTAGGCCCTTGAGATATGCATCTGCTGACTTAAAAAGATCTCCACCACTTCAGTGCCTGTGTGCTACAGGAGGCTTTACTCAATTAATACACAGGAGGGATGCACGTGTAGAACTTTACTCAGAAAAATCAAAATTTGAAATAACTTATGTTTGGTTACAAGTGCAGCAAAGTTCACATTCACTAGAAGTTTTGCAGAAGCAAAGTTCTAGGTTCTGGAAAACCTTTCATTACCTCTACTCTGCCTGTTGCTTAACAAGGCTTGTGTGGGACAAAGCAGCTGGGAGAGGTCATGGCCACAAAGGAAGGCCCTGGGAGCAGTTCCAGGAGTGACAGTGCCAAGCCCTACCTGCCTGAGGGATGAGCACTGCCAGCAGGACTCTGCTCACCCTGAGAGCAGCCATAGGTGCTGCCTGTCCTGCTCTGTCCTTAACCCTTCTGGAGTTTCACACACAGGGTGAGGTAATGGGCAAGTGTTTGGGAGCACAGAGGGCCACAGAAACAATTCACAAATGCCACCCTCCCTGTTTCAGCAGCTCTGAGGCCAGGGCATGTCTGTGCTGGTGAGTGAAGCCAGCTCCAGGCCAGCAGTGCAGAGGGAGAGGCCATGGAGCCGCTCTCAGCCCCGAGCAGCAGCTGCTGCAAACCAGAGGGGATTTGCTGCTGCTGAGGTCCAGCCACCCATCACACAGGGAAAGCCCAAAGCCAGCACAGCAAATGCTTATTGCTTCCTACAGAATGGGAAATTACTGCTCTGAGGCATGAAATGACTGCCAGTGTCTGCAGGGCCCAGCCCTGGTGCCTGAGCGATGGCACAAGGCCGAGCACGGCCCATCCATACCCACACCCTCAGTTACACTCTGCTTGCTTTAAAATATTCATTCCTTGCTCTGGCTGCATTCAGTGCATGGCAGTTCCAGGGTAATTCATACTCCTTATCTGGCATTTATAGAGAAATCTTTAGCCACTGAGGCACTGAAGCAGAAGACAGAAGAGTTCCCCTGGCTGCTCCATAGGCTGTGCAACTTTGGGTGGCTTTGTCTGGGATTCAGAGCTCAGCTGAGTGATCAAGGCTCATGCTCACATTGACAATCACAGCACAAGGGGACCTGCAAATAACTTCAGCACCAAAGCAAAAATAAAGACAGAAATAAATCCTGTTTCTAAAAGTAACCTTGTGATGACTGGGATTGTCAAAGCAAGGAGACATCCAGCTGGGGAGGGCACCACTGGGAATGAATAACTTGGAGGGAAAGCCTATAAATCAGACTTTCCCATCCTACAGCCCCTCCAGTGCTGAGCACCTGAGTGTCCTGCTGTGGACATGAGCCCTCCTACAGCCTACAAGGCCCTCAGCTCCAACCACGCTTACTCTGCCTGGAGCACAGTGAGTGTAATGACATTTATAATGCAGCCAGCTGAGGAGTGTTGCATTTCCAGCAGTGTAGTACAAGCAGAGGAGGAGAGGCTGTGGCCAAAAACTGGAGCTGGTCCAGCTGCTGGCAGAGGAGGACCCAGCAGCACAGCCTCAGTGAGCCCAGCACAGCTGCCCAGAGCCAGCAGAACTGAGCCAGGCTCCTGCAGCACTCCAGACCCATCAGATACCACCAGCCAAAGCTCCACAGTGCTCCTGGGCAAATTCCTGTTAGGGAGCTGGTGTGAAGCACCAGGGGCATTCAGCCCAGCTCATCTCTCAGACTGACAAGGAAGAGGGCAGACCTTCACTCTGCACATCCCAATACTATGGGCAACAGAAGAAATGGCGCTTCACAGAGGGGGATAGAAGAGATTTTCCAAAAAACTTGTACTTGGTTTTTAATTATCATGGATACTGCAATTTATACCAGTTGCTGGTTAAACCAGCTGGGATCACCTGAACTCTGGGGTGAGATGCTTGGCCATGCCATTACTTCAGACTTTGGCACAATGCAAAGTCAGACTATAGACCTTTTATGTTTTATTTAAGCTTTTATTAAGTTTGATTTCCCAGTGACAGGTTTACAGACATTGAGACAGTTTTATTACAGCAAATAACAGTAAACTAAATATTTAGAGCTCATATGGCCATTGTCTTTCCTACCTGTAATAGTACATTTGCCCACATATTGCAGATTTTTTTCTATGTAAGTGACAGGGTTCACAGTACAGAACCAGTCACAAAACCTACTGCACCAGCCCCCTTTTCCAGTTTTGATGTTCTTAGTCACCTTTAGTTTCTGTCTTGGCTCTTTTATATATTAAATGTGTCACTGACACCTCTGTGGTCTTCAGACAAAAAACCTTCTGAGATGACATGGAAAACTCAGAATCAATTTAAATACTTCAGCTTACAGAAACTGTGCAAGCAGGTAAGAACAGTGATACTGCAAGCAGGGAGGATGCAGCCCAAAAACCCTGAACTCCAGAGATGTCAGAGCTGCAGAGCTCAGCTCACAGAGCAGCCTGGAGACTGCACATTGCATTCCCTGACACTGCAGATGAGTCATCACTGTAATATATGGCAGAAAAAGGTCATATATCACAGCTGCCTTGCTATTTCACATGGGCTCATGATCAAACAAGGAGACTAGTCTAAAAGTTTCCAGGTGCACTTTGCTATTTTCTTAGATAACTCTCTATTTCCAGCAGGAGCATGACAGCCTGGAAAAGGCAGGAATTACGTAACCACCATGCTACAAACTGAGCAGCTCCGAGCCCCCAGGGCCAGCACCCACCCCACACAGGTGCTGACACCTCTCCCAGGTCACACCTGCCCCAGGGAGGCCCTTCAGCATGCCCAGAAGCATAAATGGGTTTGCTCAAACACAAACATGCTGTAGGTAGGCATTACACCAAGGTAATAGTGAGAAAGACTGAACTATTCACTAAGAAAAACTGGAAGTGAACTAAAAATCTGTCACCTCAACCCTCTGAACCAGTTTTTTTCTCAGACATTTCAAGTCCAGTGACTCAGGGATGCATTGAGAACATCAGGAGGAGGAATGTACCTTCCTGTAAGGTACAGGAACAACCATTTCAGAAAGTAATTTGCCACAGGTTTCTCCCACCTTTAGTCCTGAAGGACCTGGCGAGCCTCAGCTTGGTGCCAGTGAGAAGCTGTCCCCTCTGAGCTGTAGGGCTGGCCCAGGGAGGTGCTCAGTGCAGGCAGCCACACTCTCCACTCACACAGGAAGATGCTCAGACTGTAGGAGAAGCCTGTCCTGATCCAGCAAGCTGAAAACCCTTGGGACAGCTGCTCAAACACAGCTTGAATGACATGTAAACAGGATATTCTAATTTTGCCTCCTCTACCTTTGGGAAACAGCAGCACTAAATGCTGTAGATGTGGGCTCATTTCCTGCCTGTGAATTCAGCTGGGGGGGAAAGTAAAAATCAGAAAATCAACACTGCCCATGTGCTCAGCTGCTCTGCAAGGCTGACCCAAGGTGGGCAAGGGGCTCTCCAGGCTTTTGTCAGACTCCTGTCTGCAATGATTCCTGCAAGAGGGCAACTCTGAGCTTCCCACAGCCATGGGAGAGCCTGAGCTCCATTCTCACCTTCAGGGACTGGCTCCCCCCAGCAGCACCCAGAGCTGCAGGAGTGGACAGCTCTCCCTTTGACACTGAACCTTCCACTGACACGGGCAGCAGCACGGGAGGCCACGTTCCAGCACCTGAATAAATCCAGCACCTGAATAAATCCAGCTTTACAACCCTCAGTACCATAGAAAAAGATGCCACACAGTGTAAAGTACTGATAGTTAGCTTCATCTTGGTGGGATCTCTACTAGGTCAGGTATCTTCTGTCTGGACTGCTTTGACTTTTCGCTGGATCAGATATTGTCAGTCCTGGATCAGGTAACAGTCTGCTCTCCAGCAGCTGGAATGAACTCCAGGGTATGTGTCTGTCTGGCTAATTGAACACAAATGTGAACACACACTTGATCCACATCCAAACAGTATCAATGAATGACCCAGAAATGCACAAATATTACAACCAGGACCATCCCTCTCCCCTACTTTGACCTAGACTGTCATCTTGACATCAAACAGGAGCAAAGTGAGTATAAAAGGGCAAAAATTGGGGGGAAAAAAAAGGAAAACCAACAGTGCTAGTTTTCTCTGATGAAAAAGGTATGAAATGGGTATGGCCACAACACCCAGCTGGGAAGCACATGTTGAACCTGCTTGTGCCCCCAGTGATGAGCTCTCTCCCTGCCAGTGACAAGCCAGCAGGCAGAGCTGGCAGACTTTTTTTGCCACCCACCTTTTCTGTTCTCACAGACTGACCAGACCAGTGACACAAGTGCCTGGCTGCCCTGCAAAACTGGACACTGAGGGACAAACTTCCAAGACACTGACTTAGCCTGAAGAGTCCCTGGCAGCCCCCGCCTGTGCCAGGGTTTGGCATCACCTGCTCTTTTCACAGCCAAAGCCCTGCAGAGAAACCTGCAGCCACCCAGCTGAAGTGCTAAGCTGCTGCTGCTAGAGAACACAGAGCCCTTGGCACTGAGATGCAAACAGGGAACCCCCCTGGCCTCAGTGGCTCCTGTCAAAGAACAATTTGCTTGAGGGGGGAAGGATTTCTCTTTGCTCATGATCCCTGTGCACTGAGCCTTGTCCTCACAAAGCAGCTGCCACCCAGCACTGCAGGACCCAGCCACACATCAGAGGAGCTCCCAGAATTACCCTGGTGCCTCCTCCAGGCTCACCCTCCCCACGGATGGCAGACAGGCATCCTCTCCTCAGGAGGGTTTTTGGAAGATGGACTCTGTTTCCTGGAAGCTCAATGCCAGACTCCAGTCCAAGGGAGGAACAAGACACAAAATGCTCTTCCCTCCCATTCCTGGCACCCCAACACCCAAACATCTCTTATTTAGTAACTCATCAGCTCCACCACCCACAGCCATGAGACAGCAAAGGAGTTGTGGCTGAATTTCTAGCAACTCCTACAAAAACACAACTGAAGCACAGTTGAAGAGCAAACTCCCCTGGTATAAATATTTTTTAAAAGTCTTTCTAGAAAAACAGCAAAAATCACCTCCTCAACTGCATAACCAGGGAAAGAGTGAGCATATAGGAAAGGGTAATTTTTCACTTTGTTAGTTACAGTAAACATCTCCAAATAAATGTGATCTTATGAATTTCATCAGCCAAACCTCCCTCCTCTGTTTTGAAAGGTTACATGAAGTGATGAAATGTTAGTTAATTTATGTGTTAAAGGACTGGCTAAAAAATAACAGAAACCTATAATCTTTTCATAATTAAAAGTCAACACTTAACTGATATGAGAAGCTCTATTCATAGCCACTAAAAGGAGCATTCATTCCTCTTTGCATCATCCCTTTACCATTTTGTCTTGATGCAATTTTCAACAGCAGGTGAAACCACTAAAAATTGGAAACACTGTGAGAAATTTTCCTCTATCTGGTTTTAATTAAAACACTCAGCAAAACAAAGAAGTGATGGAGAGGGGCAACCCTTTCCACCTCAGCTGCTGCCTGTGACCCATCCTTGGAGAGCCCAGTGCAATGGCAGGGCTAAAGCAGGGGTTCCCACTAGGATCATGCCAAAAGCAATAAAGGATCATTCACATCTGATTATGAAGTATGTGGTAGTTATTTGGTGCCCTTTTAGGTTTCAGGGCATCCACCTGAGAGGTGGGCACTGGAGGGGCTGCCTTTGGGAAGCCTGGATGAGAGCTGAGCTCCCCACAGGCTCCCAGCACACAGAGGGAGCTTCCACTGGGCACTGGCTGGGAGCTGGAGTGTCCCCCCAGGACACCAGAGCCAAAGCTGGCACACCCCACTCCCAGCCCCTGCTTCAGACACAGCTGCTGAGGGCAAACTGCCCACACACCGAGGCTGCACCAAGCCCACGGGCACCCAGGACATGCAGGCAGCTCCAGGGTGCCCATGACCCAGGGTGGCCCTGATCCATGATAGTCCTGATCCAGGACCCAGGGTGGCCCTGATCCACGATCCCGGGTGGTCCTGATCCATGATAGTCCTGATCCATGACCCAGGGTGGTCCTGATCCATGATCCATGACCCAGGGTGGCCCTGATCCACAATCCATGACCCAGGGTGGCCCTGATCCACGATCCATGACCCAGGGTGGTCCTGATCCATGATCCATGACCCAGGGTGGTCCTGATCCATGATGGTCCAGGGTGGCCCTGATCCACAATCCATGACCCAGGGTGGCCCTGATCCATGACCCAGGGTGGCCCTGATCCACGATCCATGACCCAGGGTGGCCCTGATCCATGACCCATCCATGAGGGTGGCCCTGATCCACGATCCAGGGTGGTCGTGATCCATGATGGTTCTGATCCATGACCCAGGGTGATCAGCCTGCACTCCAGCTCCATTTGCTGTGGTTTCCTTTGCCAAACACCCAGCCTGGACTCCAGAGGGCCTTTCTGCAGAGCTGCTCCCAGCACTGGATGAGGCTGTGGCTCCCCACCTGCAGGACTTGGCTTTTCCCTGGGCTGAATTTCCTGAGGTTCCCATTCCCACATTTCTGCAGCCTGTCAGGGTCCTGCTGAGCAGCAGCACATCCATCCACTCCATGGGGGTACAATCCACAGCCTGGCTAGAGGGGCACTCTGTCCCCTCATTAATGAAGATGTCAACACTACTGGCTCCAGAACGTGGACTGCTGAGGTGCACCACTGTCACTGACATCTTTTATGAAAAATTCTTTTGTTAGGATTTCTTCTCCTGAGAAGCTGAGAGGCCTCAGAAACTAATAAACAATAATTATCTGCTGCTGTGGAATGCAACAGGTGCATCTTTGATTGGTCTCATGTGGTTGTTTTTAATTAATGGCCAATCCCAGTCCAGCTGTCTCAGACTCTCTGGTCAGTCACAAGATTTTATTATCATTCCATTCCTTTCCTTTCCTTGCCTTCTGATGAAATCCTTTCTTCTATTCTTTTAGTAAGTTTTAATATATAATTTTCTTTTAATATAATATATATAATAAAATGATAAATCAGCCTTCTGAAACAGGGAGTCAAGATTCTCATCTCTTCCCTTGTCCTGGGACCTCTGTGAACACTGCTGTACACCACCAGTGACTGGCTCCAACTCAGCCTCATCCTGCTGGTCACACCTGAGCTCAGCCACTTTTCAGTCCCTCTCACAGCCTGTACTCACCAGTTTGTCCAGAGGGATGCTATGGGTGACAGCATCAAAAGCTTTACTAAAGCTGAGATCAAGCACCACTGCTGTCCCCTAATTCCCCAAGATTTTCATCCCAGAAGGCCAACCCAGCACTGCTGGCCATGTTTCCCTGCAGTTCCTTCCTCTCGCATACCTGCAGAAGCACTCCCTGACTTCCCTGGCTTTCACCAGGGCCAGCTCCAGCTGAGCCTTGTGTCTCTGGATATTCCCCCAGGTCAGCTGTCCCTGCTTCCACCCCTCACATATCACACAAATCCTTTCAATTTCTTTCTTCAGAGCCCCTTGCTCACCCATGCAGGCCTCTTGCCACTTCCTGCATGTCAGGATGGACCATTCCTGAACCTGGAGACTGCAAGCCTTGAAAAATCAGCCAGTTTTCCTGACCCCTTTTCACTTCTCCCAACCTACTTTAGAACTCCTGTAAGCCAGTGAAATGCAGAATTCATATATGAAATACCCAAAGAAGTCAGTTCAGTCCACAGAAATGCTCTCCCCTGTTGTAGGTACTAGAGAGTCTGGGCTTCAGCTTCCAAGTAAATCTGGCCCTGTCTAAACTCACAGCAAAATGACATGGCTAAGTAAAGAGCTACCTGTGAATATTTACACATTAAATGCCTACTTAGAGATTTAACTCCCCACTGGGTTCTCTTTGGACTCAAAAATAAGCATAAATGCATTTCTGAGTCTGACCTTTGATCAGAACATTCAAGACCCATGTGTAAATCACTCAGCTGGGATTTTTCCTTCTCATGTGTTAAATCACTGCAGCACAACCTAATGCAAACATTCCCTTAATTGCACAAAAGCCCTTTTGGAATCTCTCCTTTCACTGTATTCACCAAGAAATGGGTTCCTCAAGGCTTCCTTGCAAAAAAAAACCAACAAAGCAACTAACACAACCCACAAAACTTATCTTTTGAAAACTAGCTAAAAGAATTAATTTAGTTGTTGGGGGCTTTAAAATTTATTAAATTTATTTCTGCTTAAAAAAAATACTCGAGCCTTTGTTTGCAGATGACTGTAACCTCTTCTGTAATTATATCCATGAAAATAAGGGCAGCTTTTACCAAAATCAATGATGAAACTCTTTACTGTGCTTTCTCTGTAAGGTTAAGAGTGAAGTACAGAGTTGGTACTAAGCTGGTGCCTGCACATCCCCTGCTTCTCCCACTGGTGCCTTTGAGAGATGAAGGATTTTATAATTCCTCCAGAGGAGCCAATTGTCCCTCTTAGAGAAGGAATCATTGTTGATCCTCAATTACAGCAGACTGTGCCTCACTCTGGTACCAGTCACAAAACGTCTTCTCTGGTTGTCTCCCACCCCTGCAAGAGAGATGTTTCTTCAAGCAAAGCAAAAAAAAAAAAAAAAAAAAAAAAAAATCAACCCTGAAGAGATCACTCCAAGTGGTTGTTCCCCATTGGTTTTCATCTGGTGGAGCCACAGCTTTTGTCCTGCAGTGGAGCTGTGACTCAGGCTGGCAGGAATGGCTGTGCAGGGAGGAACACACATCCCTTCCCTGGCCCAGCAGCCACAGGAGTGGCCAAGGAGGAGCTGCTGCTCCCTGTCCTCTGCAGCCAGGCTGAGATCCCAGCCAGCACCCAGCCCTTCAGAGCTGGCAGCAGGAGCACCTGCAGCTCAGCCCTGAAATCCTGGCTGCCCCCAGGCTCCACACTCTGCCCCCTGCACGACACTTGCCACCACTTCATGACCTGATCCCCGAGCTCTCTCACACAACATCTGAACTGTTTTAGTCCTGTTGTGGACTGTCACCTGTTCTGATCTCTGTTCTCCAGCCTGCACAGAACATCCTTAGCTCCCTTCCTCCCTCTCCCTTTGGTGCTTCCAAGCTTGTGCCCTGCCCTGGGCTGCAGCATGAGCACAAACATGGCACTGTTTGCTCCCCAGTGGTCACACTGCGCCTGGAGTCAGTCTGACTTAATTCAGACCCGAGACAACACCTACCCTGTTGACTTAAGTCAACTGCTTGCTGAGCAACTGTAAGCTGCATGGTCCAAAAAATTCAAACAGCAATTGATTTGCAGGCTAATTGGACACTTTTGGGCACTTTTTCTGGCTGGTTTTTTAGGGGGAACAGTAGAGTTCCAGCAGGAAAGGATGCATGAAGAACTGAGCCTGCACCAGCAGCACATCCAGCTCCCAGATCTTCCTTCAAAGCAAGAATTAACTCTACTCTTTAGGGAGATTTTTTACACATGGTTGTCACCTGGGCATGCAGCTCTTGTCTCTGGAGAAGGGCACAGTCTCATTCACCTCGTTGCACTCCCAATCAAATTTACAACATGCACAAGCAAAACTGAAGCCATGACCTAACATTCCCTCACAGTGCCCCATCATTTGGTTCCCTGATCAAAATGAAAATGGCCCAAATTAAAAACAAAGTGAGTTTATTCCACTTTCAGCTCAGCCATGGTGCTGGCAGTTCTGGACCAACAGACATTGCCTTGAAATGGCAAAATCCCAGAAAACACTTAGGGTGATGCAAATACACAGACATAAGCTTCATAATAAAACTGAAATAATGCATTTCTCAGAAACTTAAGCAAATATTACCATGTACCTGCCAGAACTCTCAGCAGACTCCCTCTTTTTCTTTTTTTTTAATCAAACTTCTCTCTTGCCTTTTCCACACTGTATGGGAACATTAAGTTAGAATCTCCCCAAGTGAGCAGCCAGTTGCAGTGGGCACTCCCAGAGGGACTGACTCTCTGAAGAGATGTTCCTCCACACACACAGTGCACATCTCTTCCTCTCTGCTTTCAAATATCACAGCAAAGTTCACAGCAACCTTGAGGACCAGAGCAGCCAAGTCCTTGAAGAAGCCCACACAGACCTTGCACTTGGATGTTGAGAGGGAACAGGAGTCAAAGCAGGGACAATCCCACCCCAAAGAGCAGAAGAGAGGAACTCTGACCATTGGGATCAGCCAGTGCATGTCACCCTTGACCAAGGACAGGGGCTGAGAGCTGGAGGAAGTGACACCTGGGGCAGGGCTGGGAACTGCCCATGCAGGCACTGACCCAGCTGGGAGCAGAGCTCTAAATCAATGCTCACTATTCAAGGGGTACTTTGTCAGAAAAACGAAACTAAGTCCTTCCCCCCTGACTTGAAATGCATTTTTCTCTGACCTTGCAATAATCTAACCCCAGGCTTCCCAATTCTGCCAGTCCAACCAAGCAAAACACCCAGTAATTTCAAAGGAAGCTCTGCCACAAAGGAGTCCAGGATTTGTCCTTCAGCTCAGGGGTTTTGTTTTGTGGGGTTCATTTATTTCCCTCTGGTGAGTTACAGAAGTCAATCAGAGGGCCCAGGGCTGGGCCACCACATGGGTTTGAGCTGCTCCCTGCTCCATCCTCCTGCCGCCCCCATGGGGAAGTCAGACAAAGCCCCTGGAGGTGGGAACAGGGTGGGAAGCAGGGAAAGGCAGAGCTTCACACACTTGGCACACCAGGAAGCTGATTTGCAAGTCTGCACTTGGCACAACTTCAGAGTGTTTTCTTTGGGGCGGGCTCTGTGCATCTCCCCTTTCTGGGCTGGTTCTTCACCAGCCTGGATTCCTCCCAGGTGGGAAAGAGGGGCTGGGAAAGCCTTTTCCCAAAGGAGCCGCCATCTCTGTGCTCTTACACAGCATGCAAGGCTATTCCAGCCTAACCCAAGCCATCCCTTCTCTTGATACATTTTCCTAATAGGTCAGGGGGGTTTCTTGGGTTTGCTTTTTTAAAAGGTGTGGTCTGGCACTCCAGTCATTCCACCCCATGTGGAATTGCCCCACTGCTCTCAGGCAATGTGGGATTTGGTGAGTGAATGGCCACATCTGCACTCTGCCAGAAACTCCTGCAAGGGCAAACCTCATCCATGCTGGGCTCAAAGCCCCAGGCCCAAAGCTGCTGGAACCCTGGCTCCTGAGAATTTCAGACTTTCTGTGCTGCCTGGCACTCACCCCCAGGAGAACACTGCATTGACCTGAGGCCGTGGAGAAGGTTTCCAAAATGGAATGACAGAACTAAGATCATGGCTATGTAGTTTAAATAGAAGTATGTAACATCACGTGGTAGAAAACTCAGAGTTTAAGGTTTTAGAATATAGTAACATATACAAAACAAAATGCTGTGGATTTGAGTTCTTCCCTCTCTCTGAACTGGCAGGGAGCAGCTGCAGATGCTGCTGCCCCATTCTCCATGAGCAGCCAACTCCCCAGCACTGTCACTGCCACCACCCTCACACAGGAGGCTCTCCCTCAAAACCAACACATGGAAAGACTGGGAGATTCTCTTTCCAGCAAAGGAAAACAAGCTTTTTTCTAATTGTTTGTGAAACAGCACCTGAGTCTAGCACCTGGTGACTGCCAACATTTCATAAAAAGACATTAAGTAAGAATAGGCTGGACATTTTATTTTGCTGCAAAAAAAGAAAAAGGAACCCAAAGGAATAAAATGGAAAGAGCCCTTAGAGCCCCAGCACCTCACTGAGCACAGGCAGCACCAGGGGGATTCCTAGAACAGGAACAACTGCAGTTCATGTGCATCAGCCCTGTCTGTGCCTGGAGCTGAGCTGTACATCCTCTCCAGCTCTGGATTCCTTTAAGGACCCCTGCTCTGGGCAGATAACAAGAGGAAAAGCAGAGGATGCACAGCTCACATCTGGACACAGCCTCCACCCCAGCCTGAGAGCAGAGCAGTCTGGGAGCTCTGGGCCCAGAAGTGACTTTGTACAAGCTGGAGAAGTCACAGTCCCACAGGGCTGGCTCCACCTGCTCACAGTCACCCATTTCCTGCAAACTGTGCCTCAAGTATTCACCTGCTGCAGTACCAGGTTCCCAGGCAAACAGCACACAGCTTCTAGAGCACAAAGCAGGGGGGACACCTGGGACCACACCATGGTGGGCATGGCTGGGAGGTGCAGGGGCCAGGCAGACAAACACGGCCAGGGAAAAGCACTGGTGTGAATTTCCTCATTGCCTGATCTCTGGGCTGTATTGGAAACAGCTCCAGATGACTCCCAGCTGTCAGAAACAAATCCATCCTGCCACCCATGACTTCAACAGGACCGTCACTCATGAGGCAGCCCTGGGTCTATCAGATGTGCTCCATCTCCTAAATAAAACTGCAAGAATTCCAAATACCTTGCAATTATTTTATTTTGAGATGTCTTGACTGCTGAGCCCCCCAGGTCTGCCCCCAGGTCATGGGGGGTTTCCAGCACAGCAAGTGCATCACTTGCTCTGCACCACTGCAGCTTTGCAGGGCTGCACTGCCAAGGCCCAGCCCTGCTCCAGCCAGGAACGGGTACAGCAGGCCAAGAGACTTTGCAAAACAACCAGCTACTGACATACACTTCAAAAAAATTACATGCTTATTTCTGAAACCAGCTCCAAATATGGGCTCTAACACACTTGATTGGTGTGCAGGTCTGTTTTCTATTGAGTGTTTAGATTTGGGAAACGTGGCTTTGATTAAAAATAGGCAAAGCCCCAACTGCAGAAAATTTTCACATAACTGCCTGGCAAAACCAAACCAAAACAAAAAACCAGAGCTGCAACAGTTATTGCCATTCATCAAAACCTCTGCCTTGCTCCCTGAGGAATTGCCAGTTTGCCTCACCTACACCTGAGAATGCACCTACATCTGGGATGCTCAAGGTAAACAGCAACTGCCACAACACAGAGGAACACAGAGAGTCCAAGATTTTACCAATTACAGCTCTTTCCACTGCCTGCTACACATTTGTCTTGCCTTAGCTGAGATTGCACTCCAGTATCTTTTGCTTCTTCCCTTTTTCCTGAAACAAAGCCCCAAATCAACATTCTCTCCATAACTCTGCTGGTTCAAAGGGAAGGGAAGGGACAGGTGAGAGCATCCACAGACAGGGTCTGATCCTGCTGCATTTCATGGTGGTGACAGGAACAGGCAGGGCAGCAGGAGCAGCATGGGCCAGGTAAACACACTCCTGTGAGCAGGGGAAACCAGAGCTAAATGACAAAGTTTAGTCACTATCCCCTTGCTCAGAACCACTCTGTCAGTGATTATTTTCCAGTCATTCAACATTTGACCCAAACAAATGGATTTAGCAGGAATTTCACACCAGCAGAACACAGAAAACCAAGATCCTGCTCTAACACTACTGAAGGCAATGCCACATCCACAAGGGCAAGAGAGCAGAACAGCCACAGCAGCAGAGCCCTGGGCTGGCTCAGTTCAGCCAAGCCCATGCTTGCTTTATCACAGCCACTATCATTCCTCTCCCACCTGGTCAGAAACCCCTCCATTCCAAAGGTTTCCAACCCACACATGCTGCAGTTTTGCCCTTGCAGAGACACCCACAGAAAGGAGCTTCAGATCAGTGGCACTGAGATTGGGGACACCCCTGAGCTGTCCTGCACCAGCACCTGACCCAGCCACAGCCCCAGCAGGAGTGGCCCTGCCTGGTGCCCCTGGGGCAGGGCCAGCACCCAGGGAGGCTCAGAGCTGCAGCAGGACCACCCAGCCCAGGAGCTGCAGCACAGGGAAAGGTTTGTGCCGTGGCCACCAGAACAAAAGGGTATTTCCCGTGCCTGGGAGAGGCCACAGGCTCTCCTCAGACCACAGGAAATTTGATCCAAGCCAGCTGGAGCATCTAAACATGCACAACTGTCAAACTGCATTTAGGAATGGCTTTTTGTTTCTCTTTATTTTAACTTTGAAATTTTCTAATTTTTTCAAGTGACCACATTAAAGGAAGAAAACATCTTGTTTTCTCTTTCCAGGAGTTCTGAGGTGTCAGCAGTGAAACAGTTCACCAATTAAATAAATGTTTGGATGGCTGGGAAACAATGAAAGTCCCCAGCAGTCCTTCCACAACAGCCATCTACTTTTCCAAAAAACTGTAAACACATTCTGAACTGAAACAAGCTTTGTCCAGCCAAATTCTTAAAAGAGCAATACTACACATGAGACATGACCTTTTGTAACCTATTAAATGCCGCCTGGTTGTCCATTTGATGCACTCCTTACTTCATGACAAGCTCTGATATTGCCACTCTGTACCACTGCACCCTGCCTTCACTCCCAAACACACATCAACCCTCACAGGCACCAAATGCACTTCACTGCTGCTGCCTGCAATTAAACACTTCACAATGAAGGCTGGAGATCATCTCCTGGGGGAGATCATTGAGTATTTGTGCTGTCATTGCAACCCAATCCCATCCCTCTTTCCAAGGCACTTGGTTTCCCATCCCTGGACCTGAGGAACCCAATTCTCTGCTCAAAGCCCATCAGGGGTCCCTGAGCCCCCCTGCACAAGGGCAGCCCCAGGGCAGCTCAGCCCATGATGGTTTTACCAGGCCAGGCAGAGCTGCCACTGCAGCCCCTTCCACAGCAGCAGAGGGTGGGGCAGGGGGACAAGGGGACAGTGGCACAGTGGCCCTTGTGCCCAGCCCCAGCCACACAGAAGAGAGGCTCAAACCCCACTGCCCACAGGTCGTCATGCAAAGCCTGCCAATAAGAACTTCTCCAGCATCTCAGATTTGGAAATAAGTGTCACCCTATATATATATAAATAAAATTATATATAAAAATAAAATTATATATATAATTATATATATATATCACCCTATATATAAAATAAATAACACACATACAACCCCATATATATAATAAATAACACATATATCACCCTACATATACAATAACATATATAACCCTATATATAATAAATAACACATATATCACCCTAAATATATATATAACAAATCCTCACCCCCAGCCAAGTCCCTGTGCAAGCCCCTCCACATTGTGCACAG
Source organism: Molothrus ater (assembly GCF_012460135.2). Lineage (NCBI taxonomy): Eukaryota > Metazoa > Chordata > Aves > Passeriformes > Icteridae > Molothrus > Molothrus ater. Next base: position 1,966,272 of record NC_050489.2, on the reverse strand, counting down.
GAGTTCTCAGCCGAGCATCACTGAGTGTTTGTGCTCTGGGTGCAGGGTTTGTTCCTTCATCAGTCACAGGCCTTTTCTTAAAAGTTTGCTGGAACCATAAATGTGACTTTAGAGATTTAGTAAAAACTGCTCCAAGAAACAAGGAATGAAGTTTCAGACAATGTGAAATACTCCAGCTGGAAGAGATACATGACTTGCTTGGCTGCTTTTTGTGCTCAGTCTCAGCACAGTAACAAGCAGGGCTATGCTGAGAGGGAGCCAGAACAACACAGTGAGGTTAATAAGAAGAGATAACACATACCACAGAATGGAGCTATCTGCTCCAGTGGAAAATAAAAAGAAAGCAGAAAACCCACTTCCAGAGAAAGCACCCACACAGGCACATTGAAAATCGCTTAAGAGTCCAGCCAAACAGCACATTTATTGGTTGATCATTGGCACATTTGCTAATTTTGTTCAGAGCTGAAGTTAATAAGCCAGCAGGAATCCTGCTGGAGCCCCAGAACTGTCACAGCCCTGGAGCAGCTCCAGGCAATGCCACATCACAGCCCCAGGTACCCTGGACCCCTCAGGCAGCTGAACACAGCCCTCCAAAGGGAGCCCTTCCAAGCTCAAAACTTACAGACCATGCACGTTCCTGCATCCCATCCTCTGGCTGCTTCAGCTTTGCTTTACTGCACACACCCCTGTCCCAGAGGAGGCCCTTTGTCCAGGGTGGGCACAAAAATCAACCACCACATCACACTCCAAGACACTCAGTTTCTCCAGCCACAGAAGAGGAAATTATTGAACAATCATATTAACTATTTAACAATTATACTAACAATCAACCAGACTCTACCAGAGTGCTGTGAAGCTGCCCTGAGATATTTGGGGCATAGGATGTAGGTAGAAGGCCAAGTGTAGAGCTTATTAAATACCTGCATAAATGTTCTGATCTTAGTAAAACTACCTGGCTTATCACTGTCAGTTTATTTTCTTTCCATTGTTGAACAATCCTATTACATACCTGAAAATTACTTTGCCAAGTTTGGGCACTTTTTTAATAATCATTTTAGCATTTTTAAAAAATAATCACTTTAGGATTACGCAAATTCTCTTCCTTGGAGAATGTTTTCTAAGCACCCAATATCCACACAGCTAAGAGCCATTTACATCCTAATTCATTAACTGTGGATATTAAGGATTTCAGCCTAGACCTGCTGCCATGAAGCCATCAGTGGTAGCACACAAACTTGTACCATTTACACATTTTAGATGTAAAAATTATACAGCTTCAGGGATGTTTTCCACTGAAAAAAAAACCCAACTTCAATCAAATTCTAAACCCAGCTACTTTGACAGTTAGCTGTTCCTCCACAGCAGGGTAGCATTGCTGTTCTGCAAACTGAACCCATTAAAGTCACTAAACTGGGATTTCCTCCCAGTTTTCACACCAGCACATATGAACCCCCAGTGAGTGACTGGAGCTCAAACAGGACATTCACACCCAAAAATCTCTGGGGAAGGTCCAGCATGGAGGTGAGGGAAACAACTGCCAATGCAAGTTCCACTCTGCCACAGAACCATTTTTGACTTCCAGTGTTGCTCAGGATTTCCCTGACCCACCTGAGAGGGCAGAGCTGATTGGGTTGGGGTTTTTTGGGGGGTGAGGGGGTAGGCAAAGGGGGAAGGGCATGGTTAAAAACCTGATGTTACTTCTGGGATTTATCCTTGAGGGAAGCACCACAGCCTTGGCCTGGAGCTTGTGAGAGCCCTAAAAGCTGAGCAGGAGCAATGAATTGCTCAGTGTTTCTCACAGCATTCCCACTCCAAACCCAGCTGAGCACAGGCTCCCCTCAGCCCCTGCCAACATTCCCTCCCCTCACCCTGCTGGGCACCCACAGGAGCATCCCCAGACCTGGGGCAGCACAGGGGTCACAAACCAGGCACAGCACAGCAGCGCTCGCACCTGCACCACCCCACAAACCTCTGTCCTGGGACCTCACCCCAATCAAACACGGGGCAGTTCTTTGGAAAAAGGGTTTTTTTCCTTGCCCTCTTACACACAGTGCTTTTACTTTTAACAGAGTAAAAGCATGAGAAACAAAAAGAAACAAAAAGACCCTTTGCTATCAAACCATATCCCATCCACAGCCAAGTGTCCTGCAACTGAAGATAAGAAAATGTTTGTCCCCATTCATAACACAGGCTTCCATCCAAGTTACAGCCATCCAAATTCTCATTTCATGTTAATTGTACATGTTACATTATCCAGTATCTAATAAAACAAAACCACACATACTCCACAACTCTCCCCTGCTGTTATTATATCAATTCCCAGCTTCAAGGAGAGTCATAAGGATGTGCATGGCTACCAGGGACTGCAAGAAACCATCTCAGGAGCATCCCTCATAGTACATTCAATGCCACAGACAAAATTCCCTTTTCCCAGCTCTGTACACTTGTTACCCCATGCTTTTTCCATGTCAGTTCCTTCTACTTTCTCTCTCCTCACCTTTCTACTCCTTCCTCCCTTGGATGATGTTCCAGCTACAGATTTTATCACTCTGACCATGACTTCCTTGGCTCATTCAGGGGACAGGCTTCTGGTGGCCCTGAGGATGCTGCCACCCCACAGGGGCCCCAGCAGCTCCTCCTGCCCCTTCCCCCTGAGCACCTCCTTGGAGCCTTTCCTGCTCTTTGGCCAGAAAAGCCTGACCACTCTCAAATCAGCTTCAGCAATGGATTTTCCAGCTGTAACAGGGAGATTATAAAGAAGCAGAGCTCTGAGGTACACAGCCTGTTTGAGCACTTCAGAGACCCCACCATGGGAGTTCATTTCTGTTTAAATGTTTGCCTATCAAAGGCTACTTTTTCCCCAGGCAGCCCCAACTGCAAATGCTGAAGGACATCAACTGCTTACCAACACTGGGTGAATTTCTATGCCCAGCAAAAGAAAAATATAAAGTAATTACCAGACAATAAACCTCTGCTTATCCCCCAAATGATATGATGTATCAATCATTACACCTTTACTTTGATGGAAACAGGAAAGAACTAATATTTCACAGAGAAACCTTCAGGAATTCCTAAGACTGAAAAGAACTCCATAGCAAATCTCTCAAGTGTTCTACTCACCAACTGCAAGCTTATCTTAAATTTCATTCAAATTGTCAAATTTCATCTCTGTGCAATACAGCTTTTAGAGACTTACCACTGTTACCTGTCTTAAATTTGATCTTACTTGCATAAACACCCTTCCATCACATCAACCTGCACACACACAGAACAAGCACAAACATACAACTCTGAATCCATGAGCACAGTGTAGGGCTCAAATCCAGATTTACATGGCTGACTATGCACAAAAAGGGCAGAGAGGGCCTGGATGGGTCTAGAGATTTTTTTCCTCCCTTCGCCCAGTCTTCCCTTCCCTCACCTGCCAAGCCAAAGGCTTTTCAGCACCATGTTATCAGCACTGCCTCTTGCTCCAGCAAACATGTGCTGGTACTGCTGGGTGGCTTTCTGGCAAGAGAGAGCTCTCAAAAGTCAAGGCCACCCACCAGGGCTGTGCCAAACTGAGGAGTGCATTATTAACAGAATCCAGGCTTTGTGTCCCCAGAGACACCCCTGCTTCCCCTGGCAAAGCTCCTGCAGCATGAGCACAGAGCTGCCCATGGAAGGGGGGAAGGTGGCAGCTCTGGGACAGGATCCCCTGTTCTCACTGGGGAGCAGCACACGTGTCTGAGCTCTGTTCTGCACCTCAGCTGTGGGCAGGGGGCTGAGCTGGCAGCCAGGGCTGGGGCAGGCTCAGGGTGTGCAGGGATGGGGAGCGGCGCCTTCACCGAGGGCACTGCCTGCACAAGGGCAGCTGAAGGACAAGGCAGAGCCACAGCCTCGCTGCTCTCTCTGGATTGGCACAGGGAGGCAGCTGCACTCCCCACCTCCCCAGGACCAGGCACCTCCTGCAGCTTCAGGAGAGGCCAAGGTGACAATGAAGTCACTTCTGGTGCTGGATTCCATCACCAGGGCCAAGGTGAGCAGAGCCCTGGCTGGGGGATGGCTGCAGCAGTGTCTGACTGCAGCCCTGCAGCCACCCTGCACTGCTGACACCGCTGCACAGAGAGATCTGCTGCAAAAATAGCAGCCAAGCAGCCCAAGTGCTCACTCAACAGGGACCTTTCCCTGCCTGGCAGGTGACAAGCCACAGGTTTACAGTCAGTCCCACAAGGATGCATGACTTGGATGGGTGTGCCAAAATACAACTTTAACCTCACACTTTTTTCCAACACCTAAACATCAGACTGATGCATTCTGCAAAGAAAACAGATTTTAAGACAGTGCCTGAGCTCATGATTTTCCAACCCACCAATGTCCTGCTGACACCTCAGGATGAACATTCCATTTAAAAAACATGCCTGAAACAACTTCTACCTCACCTCATACCAATGTTCAGCTCAGAAGAGTTATGAAAATGAATGAAAGTACTTTTTTATTACCTCACTTCTCAGCATCTGCCACTAAACCAAGCACATTTACCAAACTGTCATACAGGAGGTCTCAGAGGGTGGAGGAGGAAGAGGTTTGGAGGGAATGCACAGGAAGCAGCTACAAGAGAACAAAGTCTCACAGCTTTACCCAATTCAGCTGCTGCCAAAGGAAGGGTCTTGGCTTCCTGGAGCCCTATTTGCACCCTTGAGTCAGCCCCAGCCATCTCTTTGACAAGGATGAGCTGGAGCAGCTCACCAATCCAGCCCCAAACAACCCTCCCTCTTCTCCCTCCTCCTCTGCAGGCTTTGTTTCTGTCAGATCAGTGAGTGCAAGTGGCTGCAAGGTGTTGGAGGGAGCACGGGGAGGTGGAATGGTGCTGTGCCTCACCTGTGCAACTGGGCAGGTGCAGAGCCTTGCTTTTGGCAGCACTGGCATCTTTATTCAGATTAAACCAAGGGTAGGAGGGCATCTTCCTTCTCCTCCAGATGCACTGCAGCCTGGCAGAAGGAAGGGGAGGGTGGAGAAGCTGGAGCAGTAAAACAAAGCTCCCAGCACAGCACTGTCAGCCTGCAGAGCAGCACAGGAGACCTGAGCGCTTGCACCCTGCTTGCCTTGGCTGCCCCAGAGCCTCTCTGGAGATCAGACCCTGCACTTCTCCCCCATCTCCTATTTATCTGTCCCAGACTATGGCTCCCTCCTGAAGCAGAGAGGGAGGGGTGGGAAAGCAGCCAGGGCCTGCCAGCACCACGCTCACACAAACTGACCCACAGCCAGCATGGAGGCAGGGCAGGGCTGCTCCTCCTCCAAGCAGAGCTGGCCTGTCCCTTGACCTCAGTTCTAAAATAGCACACTGCTCAATTTCTAATTTTACTGGGGGTGTGGGGGCAGGAAACAACACAACATGATGACAGGACACAGAGCACAGTAAATACCTGGTGTCCTCAAATCAGCATTTACTCATTAAACAATTGAGCTCATCTAATTAAGAAGCAGTAAAGCATCTCTGTCCTTTCTACTTTGTTGGACCTATTGGCTCAACACTTCTGCTCTCCACAGGCACCAAAGAACACCCACCACTGCCTCTGGGGTGCCACTCACCAGTGCTCTGCAGACAGCTCAGCATGTACAAACTGCAGTGAAAACCAAGGCATTTTCCTTACTTCATTCTATTAAGACACCCTCAAAGTCAAACTAAAACCAGACTTCTCCCTGTTCTGTTCTCACTCCCTTCACCCTGACCCAACAGCCTATGGTCAGCCCTGCCAGCCTCTCATGCACTGGCGCAGCCAAAACCCACATGGATCATCTGAACCAAAAAAGTGGGATCAAATCCACCAGAATTTATCAAAACCTCAGCAGCTCACAGAAATCAACTTTCTCTTCCAAAGCAGCCCAGTTTTCTGGGTTTCATCTGCTTCCAGGGTGGAAGTCACAGTAGTGCTCCTCGGTGCTGCCACAGCAGGAGCCTCCAGAGCAGCACAGAGGCTGCCCAGGCCCAGGCACTGCTCATCCTGCACTGGGAGCATCCCTGCCAGCAGGGGCACCTGCAACAGCCAAACTCTGAGAAACACAAAAATCAATCCCCAGCACAGACTCCCCACGTTTGCTCCTGGTGCCCCTGATGGCACCCTCAGCTTTCCCAGGCCACTGCAAACACCTCCCAGAGGCTCAGGACAGGTAACTTGTTCTTACTCTCACATTTTATTCCTGAGTCTCCCACCGCAGACCGTGGGAATGTTGAGGGTAACATTTCCTGCAGCAGTTCGTGTGTTACAAGCCCCACGCAGCCTCTGCCCCCTCCGAAGGGAGCCACAGCTGCCCTCAGCAGCGTCCCCCAGCACCGAGCCAGGTGCCAGCACTGCAAACATCCCGCGGGTGATCCATCAGCTTCCTTATCAGCCCATGACGGGTGAAGGAAGGCAGGAAAAGCACTGCGTTCAGCCTCCTTTGTCTGGGCACAAAAGCTCGGAGAAACTCTGCCGCTGCAGTTTACCGAAAGGTTTTCCTGCTAGAGAGGTTGCTGCTCACTCAGCTACCTGCACTGGCCGGCCCAGGTCTCTCTCCCAGACAATGAAGGCAGCCCTGCAGCTCCTTCCCTCCCTGCAGAGCACCCAGTGCTGCGCCAAAAGCACCGACTGAGTCAGGGACCGAGGCGACACACGGCTCCATCCTCATCAGGAGCGCACGGGACCGGCAGCACACACAAAGCACGGAGGTAACCATTCCCTCAAAGGCCTCGCATGGGGCTGGCTCATCCTCACCTTCCCAGGCCTCTCCCTCCCTGCCCTGCAGGAGCTCTGACATCCCCATGCTCGGGCAGGAACGATCGAGCTGCTCCCGAGGGCTGCCCGACCTGCTCAGGAGAGCCAGGGCAGCATCTGCACACCCCGGCATCAGCTCTGTGAGCCAGGGCAGGATTGCACACCCCGGCATCAGCTCTGTGAGCCCGGGCAGGATTGCACACCCCGGCATCAGCTCTGTGAGCCCGGGCAGGATTGCACACCCCGGCATCAGCTCTGTGAGCCCGGGCAGGATTGCACACCCCGGCATCAGCTCTGTGAGCCCGGGCAGGATTGCACACCCCGGCATCAGCTCTGTGAGCCCGGGCAGGATTGCACACCCCGGGATCAGCTTTTCACAGGGGTTTTTAGCCTTTCCCATCCACTACAAAGTAAGGCAGGGGAGCCTAATCTAACTACAGTGGCTATAAAACACGTGCACTCATCCACATTTCAAGAACATACACATTTCAAGAAGTTACTTTTCTTCCATAAAAAAAGCAACAAAAATTCAGGAGGCGACCAACAGGCCGACTTAACCTCAGCAAGGGCCAAGGGCTCCTCTGTGGTCCCAGGGATGTCCCTGTGTGCTGAGCACACCCTGCAAGGCCTCGCGGGGCAGGAACAATGCTGGGCTCCCACAGGTACTCTGAACTAGCACAAAGATTTCATTGAACCAGGCACTAAAGAGCTGCCCTACCAGCCATACTCGTCATCTGCAAATGTTAGCACAGATTGAGGATCGCAAACACCACATCCTCTGGGATGCTGGAGGCTAGCAGAGAAGCTTCAGCAGCCCGTGAGGAAGGGAGACAAACGAGAGTCACTGTAAGCCTCGGTACACAAGCAGCTCTCGTCACACGTCAGGCACTCATCTCCCGCACGTGGAAAGGGAAGCAGCAAACATCCCGGCAAAGCGCGTTAGGAAGAGACGGGATAGAGTTCACATACCGGGAGTGAACTACGGTGCAAGCGCTTCGGACACCAGACAGGGTCTGTGGCCATGTGAGACTTCAGCAGGCACCTGGTCCAGAGCAGCCCCGGGCATCGCACTCCCGCCTTCTCCCGGCTCGGCAGGCCCCGCGCACCGCCGCCCTCCAGCCGCCCGCTCCCCCCGCCCCACTCACCGAAGTACTCCTTCTTCATGTGCATCTCCAGCTCCTTCTCCAGCTCCAGCGTCAGCGCCTCCAGCCGCCTCTCCGCCTGGCTGGGGCCGCTCTCCCGGCACGGCGTCACCTGGTAGGGGAGCTTGAATTTGGGAGCCGAAGCAGAGCCTTTGGTGGGGCTGTAGGCGTAGGGAGGCGGCGGCTCGGGGGCGCCGGCCGGGTGCTGCGGGTCGTGCCGCGGCGGGGACTGGGCATGGATGCGGTGGTACACGTCCCCCAGCTCGGGCACTGCGCCGTCCTCCGGCAGGCCGGGCCCCAGCAGGGACGAGCGGGGCGACGGCAGCTGCAGCTCGGGATAGGCGCTCATGGAGCCCCGGGAGCTCCGCGAGCTCTGGCTGGAGATGCTGGAGCGGGGGCTGACCACGGCGGGGCCGGCCGAGCCGCGGCCCTCGGGGCCGCACAGGCTGGAGCGGGGACTGGCCAGGGCGAGCCCAGGTGCCGCCCGCCCCCTCGGGCTCGGCGCTGCCCGGCGGGCCGTACCTGGAGTCCGAGTAGCTGGAGCGGGGGCTGGCGGTGCAGGAGTACTGGCTGGCGGTGCTGGAGCGGGGGCTGGCGTGGCGCTGGTCGTAGCCCATGCTGATGCCGCTGGTGCGGTTGCTGCTGGGCTTGCTGCCGCCGCCGTCGTAGCCGGTGAGGCTGGCGCGGGGGCTGGAGTGTTTGCTGGTGTCGCTGGCTGTGCTGGCGTAGCTGGAGCGGGGGCTGAGGGCGGCTCCGTCGTACTGCACCAGGCTGGCGCGGGGGCTGCCGTACTTGTCCTGCCCGGGCACCACCAGGCTGGAGCGGGGGCTGGAGAACTTCTCGTAGGGCAGCGCGACCGCGCCGCCCAGGCTGGAGCGCGGGCTGGAGAACTTGCCGTGCTCGGCGCCGGGGCCCGGCGAGGCGGCGGCGGCCAGGCTGGCCCGCGGGCTGGCGGCGCCGAACTTGCCGTCCGGGCCGCCGGGCGCCCGCCCGCCGCCCTTGGCCACGTAGCCGCCCTCGTAGGCGCTGCCCGCGGCGTAGCGGTAGCCCTCGGCCGAGTAGCGCTTGCCCTTGTCGGCGAAGCCGCTGTAGCAGGGCAGCGCCACCTCGGAGCGGGTGCACAGCCCCTCCTCGCAGCACGGCGGGCCCGCTCCCGGAGGCGGCTCGGCGGCGGCGCGGCCGTTGGCGCGGAGCGGGGCGGCTTTGCCGCAGGGGGCGGCGGCGGGGAAGCCTTCGGCGGGCGGCGGCGGCGCGGCGGTGCCGTTCATCTTCCGGCCCCGCTGCTCCGCCGTCATGTGGGCGGCGATGACCCGCTTGGTCTCCTCCAGGTCGGGGTGCAGCACCAGGTCCCGGCGGCCGCCCCGGCCGTACGGACCCTCCGGGCAGGGCTCGTACAGGGACAGGTCCTCCATGAACTTGGTGGCCTTCAGTGCCATGTCCTCCTCGTACTTCTCCATGCTCTGCCGGAGCCCGGCGGCGCGGGGCGGGGAAGGGCGGTGAACTCTCCGCGAAAGCGCAGCCCGGAGCGGAGAAAGAAGAGTAAAAAAAAAAAAAAAAAAAAAAAGCTAAGAAAAAAAAAAGCCAAAAAGCCAAAAAAAAAAAAAAAAAAAGAAATCCCCAAATCCAGCAACACAAAAAGCAGCCCAAAAGAAAGCCCCTTCCCGCGGTCCTGGCGGGGCAGCGGCAGCGGCGGGACGCGGCTCCTCGTCCGGAGAGCTGCGAGGCGGCGGCCGGGCTCGGGGCGGTCACCCGGGCGGCATCCCCGCCGCGGCGCTGGGCTCGGTGCGGCCGGGCTGCCCGGCGGAGCGCGGCCGGCGCAGACGAGGCGCCCCTGTGTCACTTTCCAGCCTTAAATAAGTTGCTCGGTCCAGTCAATGGCGCGCTGCGCGGAGGAATTTGCGCTCGGCGGGTCCCTGCCCCCGCCGCCCCCGGCGGCCGCCCCGCGTTGGGGCCGCGGCCCGCCCGCACCCCCGGGCGGGGGCGAAGGCGGCGGCCGGCCCGGAGGGGCTCTGCGGCGCGGCGAGCGCGGCGCGGGGCGCGGCGAGGCAGGGACTCCTTTGTGTGGGGCAGGAATGCGAGGAAGGAGACTGGGCGCTGCGTCCCGCTGGAATGTAGCTAATGCCGGAGCCAAACAATGATTTTCCCCGAGTCAGTCAGGGAGAGGGCGGCCGCGGCGCTGCTCGGCGGCGGGGTCGGCAGCTCCCTCCTCGGCTGGGCCGGCCGCGCCCGGCCCGGGGCCGGCGGCGGGCGGTGCCGCGGCGGTGCCGGGGCTGTCACCGCGCCGGGGGTCCCCGCGCGGGGCTCGGCGGCCCCGAGGAGCCGCGCACGGAGCGCCCGAGATCCCGGCCCGGGGGGGCTCCGCCGCCCGCGCCCCTCGCTGGAACTTCCCGGCAGGAGCCGCGGCCTCGTCCCGCGTGGGGAAGGGGCGACTCTGCCCCACCTGCGGCCGGGGCTGCCCCGCACCACGAACACCGGCATCGCTGCGGGGGCCGAGCGGCGGGAGCAGCCCCGCACCTGTGCGGAGTCCCCAGCGCCGGCCAGGTGTCTCAGCTGAAAGGACTTGTGTTTGTAGCACGGCAGCTGAGGGTTGTTGCCAGTTATTTAAGTCTTAAAAAAAAAAAAAAAAGGCAGCGCTAAGACATATGATAAACATATTATTGTGGCCTAAAGCAATCTGTGAGCTGACGGGAGTGTAAAGAAGCAGCTACTGTGCGTGTGACTGCAAGAGCTTCATCTGTTGATCGGTGACGAACACCCCGGCGCCGCTTGCTATTTGCATCTGTGTGCTCACGGGGAAGGCTGTCAGAAAACAACCCTCAGAACCGCAACTGAATGAGACCCCCGATGCTAAAACGTAGCCTACAGTTTTGTGGGGTTTTTTTTGTTTTGGTGGTTTTTTTGGGGTTTTTTTTTTTTTGGTTGTTGGTGTTTTTTTTGGTTTTTTTTTTTTTTTTTTTTTTTTTTTGCAATTGAGCTGCAGCTCCCTGGCAATCATTTGTGTTGATGGCAGAAATGCTGACAAAGCCCTAACAAGAGGTATCTGACGGGTGTCCTTACACTGCTGGGTGCTGACACCCTGCAAGGAGAGAAATACGGCTCAGGTTTGAGCTATAGGCACTCTGCTGTGCCAAGAACATTTTATTCCATTATCAGACCTAATTAAACGTTAAAAGCAACTGTGTACTCAAAAAGGTCCCCAGCAGTGGAGGGCAATTCGTTGGCAATCTGTTTTTTTGTGTGTGCAGGGGTGGCAGGAAAAAAATCCAACGAACCATGTAAATGTGCAGAGCAAGACCTGAAAAACAAACCTGTTAGGCATGACAGAGGCAGTCCACATCCATGTGGATGTACATAAGCAAACACCACCACTCTTGGGAATCGAGTGCTCTTTTCTGTGTTCGTGTCTTTCATTACACTTTTTGCCCATCTCCCAAACAAGCTGTTACCACGTGTGGTACTTGTGGAACAAGTTACATTTCAGCTGTAGCCCGCAGGTGTGTGATGGTGGAAGGCACCTGTGCAGCAGGGTGTCCTGGTGCAGTCCCTCACTGCTCCTGCTCCCGGGATGAGCAGCAAACACGGCCCGGGGAATGTGCCCTGGCTGTGGGGGCATCCCAGCAGCAGCTCCAGTCCCTGAACCATTCAAGCCACAGACCCTGGTAAAGCGGTCAGCACAGACACAGACTGAGCCGTGCCACATGGACACATCCCTTCCACATGGACACATCCCTTCCATGAACAAAGAGAGCTCCCTCCCACAGAGCACATGGACACCACCTTTACCTTGAGCCTTCAGCTGCCCCCCCTGGGATGAAGTTTGTTTGTGGCAGTGGGCACCTCATGACCTGCTGCCCTCCAGTGTACTGCTGCAGAGCTCCTTCGATCGTTCCTGGGGCCTGCGTGAGGCTGTTCTCTCCTGTTACCGACTTAGCACCACTTAGTGTCCGTTTTTGTAAGGTTGTTTTCCTGAGAAACTGGGAGAAGCTCATGCACAGCTTGGGAGGAGGTTGGCCCATCAGAGCACATGTCAAGAAAATGTACTCTGTTTTAAGGGCATCTTGTTTTATTTTGGGGGTTTTTGTTTGCTTTTTGTTATTTTGTTTTTCATTTGTTTTTGGTTTTTTGGGTTTTTTTTTGTTTGTCTGGTTGTTTTTTTGTTTAACCTTACAACATTTGAAAGCTTTATTACTAATCTGACAGAGAGGATAGGACATGCTGGGAAGCCCTGCCATGTGCTCATGTGAAGAAGCATTTTGGGCAGGTATCCCTACAGCAGGAACTGCAGAGCTGAAGCTGCAGCTCACACTTAGAGCAACAGTGTCCTTCTGTAGCTCTGTCCTCTGAGCCACAAATCTGCCCTTGCTCTGCCTTTTGAGGCCACTCAGTTTCTCTGCTGGTTCTGCTGCCAGCAGGTTTCTGCACTAAGTCTATTGGTACTTGGGTCATGAAAGCATGGACTTTGTTGGGTATGAACTCATGGGAAAAACATACAGGGGAGTCTAAGGAAATGGCCCTTTTTAGTAAGCAGTGTGGATCAAATGGTAAAAATCACTCACTTTTACTGTAAGAAAGCTTATGCTTGGTGAGTAACATCCTGGTCCCGTGTTCCCATCTTGTACCTGCTGCAGGGGCAATGCTTCTGGCCCCTCTTCACCAGGGAGCTGTTCTTCTGTCACACACAGGAAGAAACTCACATTTGACTGCAGTACAGCCCCAGGTGTGGGCCATACAGGTGGAATAAACGTGCTTGCAGTGGTACAGAGCACACACAGCACTGCTGCATTGCTCACAGAGGGACCATCTGTACCAGGCTGTGCAAACGAAGACTGGAGTTAAAGCTGTTGTTGTACTGAGCAGCCCCATCGTTTGCTTCACAGTTAGATACATGAAAATCCAAAATACTGGGTAGTTACAGCTTGACAATCCTGATGTGGTTTTCTCCCTACCTAATTTTCAAAATACTTGCTTAATTATAGCAACCAGCAGTAACATGTATATACTGCAAAAAGACTGACACTTCTGCAACTTAAGAGCACAAGAGCTGTGGGAGTGTTATTAAAGCTGAACTTCATGTCATGGTTTGGTGTGGTTATCCTTATGCCTGATTTTAAGTTATCTTAGTAAATCAGACATTAAGGAAAGGCAGCTGCTTCTGTTAAATAAACTCCATTGTCTAAGACTTAAAGAGAACAAAATACAATAATAACTCCACAGCCAGGTGGAGTTATTGATCTGTGAATATCAGCTGGCCAGGCCTCCCAGGCAGAGCTCTGGGGGTCCTTGGCATTGCCAGTGTCTAGAAGGGAGCAGCACCCGAGCCAGCAGGCAGGGAGAGCCGCAGCTCTGCCGGCCTTTGCTTCCCCAGCTGCAAACAGCTCATTACCAACCAGGCAGGGAAGCTGTCAGTGTGAGAGCTCCCCGTGGAAACTTTAGCTCGGGTGAAGACAATGGCAAAAATCCCCCGACTTGTGTTGTGGTGTGTGTGTGTTATATCAGACCTGACACAATGCAGGAGGGAGTTCTTTGTCTCACTTCATCAACTGAGCAATCTGAAGCTGCTCTGCAGATTTGCCTACTGAACTGGATGCTACCTGCTTTTTTCCAATTTATTTCTTTGCCTCCAGCATTAAGAAATCAATGAAATTACACCTGTTTTCCACTTTTAAAATGGATCAGTTTCTTGGTAAGGAACGTAAATGATTATTCTTTTATCTCTGGTCTGTTTTAAGTCTGATGAAAAAAGAAAAAACAAAACCAAACCCAAACAAACACAAAACTCAAGAAAAGTTGTGAAATTAATTAAAAAATTATGCAAAGAAGTGTTTATATGTTGGGATGGGAGACTGAAGCTTTGATTTTCTTTGAAGTGGTAGCTGTATTGGGTTTATATTGGTTTGTTTTGCATGTTTGGATCCTGTATGTTAATTTGTGTTGTAATACTTTTACGTATAAGCCAACATTTTGGAATATGAAGTTTGGATATTAATATGTATTTGGACTTGGGTGATTTGTTTGCAAATCACTCTGTTCTGACCTGTATTTTAAAATTATCATTTGCAGTTGATTGCAGCTTCTAAAAACTGCAATTCTAGAGTGTGTTTTAGGGCACCATCTTCTGGCAGACAGCACACACTGTATTTGAATGGCTGCCCTCGCTAGGCACAACTATTTAAAATATTTCTGACTAACACCACTCTGCAGGCTTACAGGTCATTTCTCATTCTAAATCTGCAATAAAACACTATTTAACATTTTTTACATTCTTTTTATTCACTGCAACTGCAGCTATTCACTGTGCTGCACAAACATAGCTTGGGACAGACCCTGTAAAATTCCAGTCACAACAGGCGCTTTGTGAACGTGCTGGGGTAGACAGACAACATCTGTCCAAGCACTTATGATTAATGCACCATATATGTATCTTATTTCTTTTATAGCTCCATCTTCCACTTCTCTTACATATTTCAGATAATCACACTTCTGTCCAGCACAGTTTAGGGGCTCATACTTTGGAGCTGCACAGGGCACTGGCCATTATTCCTTCCACTCACAGGAGACAGTCACTGTATATTCCAATTCAATCAGTTAGCAACCACTACATTTGCATAAATCCATCATTTACTTGGCCAGCTCAGTTAGCAGTGCACCCACTTAGTACTTTTAAGGAGGTCTGAAGTTATATAGCTTCTGATTTCAGAGACTTGCAGGAGCTACACTTTCTCTTGATGCGATAAAAAGAAATCCTGATTGCAACCCTGCAAACCTTCATCCAGCAAAGGAATCCGAGAGCATTAGTCACTGAATAAAGGACAGAAACACTGCATGAGGGTCAGGCTGCCAGACACACAGCCCCCTCTGCTCTGGTGTGAGGAGTATCAGCCTGACTGCATGTGCCTCTTCATACCCATTAAAGAAATGAGGCAGGCTACGAGCACTGACCTCCTGACCTGGCAGCACAACACACTTCAGCTGGGATGAGAAGGTTTATTTCAGAAGGAGGAGGACATTGGTTTGTTGAGAACACCATTACATTTCCATTTCATTGTATTTTAGAGGCATTATAGAGGTGTCACTCGTTAACTGAAACTGATGAACAAATGTGCAAGGATGAAGCTGCTCCATGTGTAACTAACCCAGCCTGGTCTCTGCATTCTGCATCCTCTGCACTGTCCAGCTCATAGCTCCTCTCAAATCCCCAGTAATGCTGCAGTCCAGTGAGCCCTGTGTCCCACAGTCTGGCCCTGCACTTACCCAGCAGCAAAGGTGGCAGTTCCCACACCTCCAAAGCCAAAGTGCTGCCACAGAAGCTGCTGGGGGTTTGTCTCCTCCAGGATTGCAGGGCTGGAATTGCTCAACCTTTGCAGGTATCCTCAAATGCTGGACTGAGGACTGGCAGAGCAATTCCATAAGTATCTTCTCTTCTGGAAATTGTTCTGCAGACTTCTAACCTTTTCTCATAAGAGTGAAGGAGACTGCCAATGGGAGAGATAAAGATAACATGTATCTACACAGCAATTACCTTCTTTCAATATAACAGATATCAAGCTGTATCTACAAGTACAGGTAATTACTTCATCCTGTTCCTCCCTTAAAAGCATCAAGGCCTCCAAATCAAAGCATTGCCTCTCTCTCATGTACATTTGTCTGCGGGTATAAGCTTCCTGTAGTCATTCCAGAAACAATCTCAGGCAAGCAAAAAACAGATAACTGACAAGTGTACAATTTGCTGTATTATCCTGATCCTAGTTCCTGCTTTCTTGCACATTCTGTATTTTAGATGCACAAAATGGAGGTTTTTTTGTCCTTTTAGCTGCAAAGAAAAGAAATATGTCTACCACAGAAACAGAACAACACCAAATCTATTTCCCTTAATTCTGTGTTTATTCAGTTTTCTAACCCAAATTTAAAATTTTGGGGCAGTAGAAGTAAGGCTTGAAGTAGGTATCAGTGGTATCTACAGACTGAATACAAGCTGATTTTATCTTCTGAAATCTAATAAATGGTTAGCAAGAGGTCTTTGTTGTAAAGGTCAGAACCTGAAATGGCACATCAATCTGCTCCCAGCTGTCAGAGGCCAGAGGCCAGGAAAGGATGCACCTCTCTCTGTGGTTCAGCTATGGAATGGTTTCATAAAGGAAAGCTAAAATGTCACACACAAGCACCACAAACACTAAATGGTCACCTACAAGTTGCAGTGGCTCTTCAGGAAATGGGCTGGCACAGGGCTGTCACCAGGGCCCCAGAGCTCTTTCTCCTGAATGTTTATCATTTGCCTCATCAAGGTGATTCAATGCCTTGGGAATTCCTTCACCCTCCCTCAGAACAGCTTCATGAATCTCTGGTTAACTGCTGTCAATCATTAATGGTCAATATTCCTTTCCACGCTCTGCTGCAGAAAAGGGATATTGAATTAAAAGCATGCACACTAGGTACATTCTGTAATAGTCTGTATTTTCTTGTCCATACATGGCACTCAAATTCACTAAGTAAATTAAAAATGCAAGCATCAAGAATTGTCTCTATAAAAGCAGCCAGAGAAGCTTATCTGCATTAGAGAATTTTGCATGAGTATAAACAAACAACTTGAAAACCCTGTGTGACAGCAGAGCCAATTTATATCACTGCAAATAGCAGTTTGTAGACTGATTTAATGAGCTGGGCTCCAAAATTGTTAGTGAAGACAGAGCCTACATTAGGTTGCTGAGCCAAAGCACTGGGAAGAATTTCTCCTCCATTTTAACATTTAGATCTTGTGCCTTGCAACAGTGCCTCCTTCCATATGACCATTCCTGCTATTAGGAGTTGAACAAATTGTCATTTGAAAAATGGAGGGCTTTTTAATTACTTGAAAACTTAATTAACACTTCCATTTTTATTTTTTTTCTAAAGAGCAAAGGAAAGTTTAAGTTGGAAAATTCTACATTAATACAATGTTGGTGCCTAGCAGCCAATTAAGGACACATACTCCATCAGTTCTGAAAAGCAGCTTTTCATTTTGCACAGCAGCAGTTTGCATTTAGTGGCTCATTCTGCATTGCCCAACTTCCAAAGAACTGACCAGAGCAGCCAAGAGCTGTCCCATGTTCTGTGGGAGCAGCCTGTGGAAAGGAAATACATTAAAAATGCTTCACTGCAAAGGATGTGACAGGAGGGGTGCAGGAGCATTCTCAGGAGCATTGCCCAGGCAGGAGCAGCACAACTGCCCCTTCCAAATACATCAGCAGGCCATGGCTTGTGCAGCCCATTCTGGCCCTTCATGCTGCAAACCAAATGATGGCACCAGGTTAAGAACAGTAAACAAGCAATAACTTGGGGAGCAGCCAGGGACACAGAATAGAACCCCCCTGGTTTTTTCCACCTTTGAATCTGTCAGGGACATTTCAGCCCAGCTCATACTCCACTCAACTTCCAACTCACATTCTCAACTTCAGTAAAACCAGGTTAGCAGGATTATACTCTCTACTGTGTTTTAAAAAAAAAGTTAGAAAGTGAAATAAAGCAGTAATTTTATTTTTAATAAAGCTTAAACCCAAAATATGTCAGCCTTAATTTTTGGAAGATGTCATTAGACATTAAATTCTCATGCTTCACCTGTTTATGGCAAGAAGTTTCCCACTGTAGCACTGCAATCCTTCTTCTAACACCTTATTTACATCTTTCCCTCAGTCTTCACTCCTGCCAGCCAAGCAGCAACTCACTCAAAAGGATTTCACTGTGAACTACTATGCCTCCAAACAAGCCACTGCATATGACTGTTACTGAAGAAGAAATAAAACATTAATTGCCTCGTAGAAGCTGTCTTGCACAGCATTGGCAATTTTACCACAATGATGAGCTGGCCTTTGTTTTTTAACACTCTCCTGTAAAACTCACATTTGCTTTACAATTCTCTCAGCCTGCAAACTGGAACAGACTAAACCTTGCTGCTCAACTGCTGTGCTCTGTAAGGCTCACTGCACACTCACCCAGGACTGGGAGCAGTTTTGGGTCCCTGGCACAAAAGTGGGAGATTCTTTTGGTACAGTGACAGAAATGGCCAATTATTGCATTTTGAAAACCAACAGTGACAGTTTTGAGAGTTACCAACACAAATGCAATAGGATTTAAGGCACTGATTCTAAACATGACACTTTTGTCCTACACACAAGGTGTAATGTATAAAATCAGTTTTCTTCCTTCTGAAGGCATGAGGTGGTGAAAGTGTGTGTGTGGTGGTGCAACTGCTGCAGCTGAAGAGCCCAATAATTGATTGTCCAAGGAAAAAAAAACATTCACAAAAGTTTTATTAAAAAAATTCCCCTTTCACCTCAAACAAGTGAAGCTTAAGTTCTGTACTACTAGGTTATGTTTAGAAAAATGGAAATAATACAGTAATTTTTGAAGGCTATACATTGTAAAATCCCATAAGTCAGCATAATTTTGGACTGTGCAAGCAAATATAGCAAGTATTTCAGATGTTATTTATTTGGTCCATCAGATGTACAGTATAGTAGTAGTATCTGAGTTTACAAAACATCAAATATAAATAACCTGAAACTGTAACAATACACAAAAATTTGCTTCTTACATTGACATACCAGGCAGTACGAGCTGAAAAACTGGAGTAAATTAACAGTTTTACAGTAATGTACATAGTGCCAGCTGATGTTTAAGAACACTGTTAGAACGTGGCACTAATTTGCTTTGTTGGATTTTCTTTACTTGTTCAGGGTGTGAAAAATGTTTAGGACTAGGCTAAAAATGTTATTTTTCAAGCATCTGTGATTTTGTGAATGCTGGAGGTGGAGCAGTCACACTTGCAACATGGCCTCAGAAAGGGATAAGCAAATATGCAGGCAGGCCACTGCTGGGAAACTTTAAAGGTAATCACAGAAAAATAAAAAACGTAATTGCTTAAAATGTGGGCATCTGGTGATGGCCCTTCCACTAAACAAAAGTAGGGGTTTTTTTGTCCTATTGTATAATACCTAAAAGGTATTTACACAAAAATACCATGCTGTTTTCATGTTTAGGTAGATACTTATCTGTAGGTATTCATAGACTACGTTTCCACTACATTTAATATATGGAATACAGAAAAACCTTTCTGAGTCTATTGATACGAGAGCTTTATCATCGAGAGAAACAGACACCAATTATTTCAGCCAGCAGTTTGGTATCCACTTGAACTAAGGCCTTAGAGTTAGTCTAGTTCTGGACATCTTTCACATCCCAGCACAATTTGCTGTTACAGTATGACATTACGTGAATCACTTTGCCAAGGGGCCTTTGGAGGCTCCCCAAATGCTCTTCATCTTGCTCTTAGCTCAGCACACGCTCTTCGCCCCGACGCACTCGCACCCTTTCTCTTCAAGTTTCCTCTTGTGGCTCCTGCTCTCCTCCTCGCCCAGGCTGCTGGCAGCCCCCTCATCCTCAGACTCCACGATCATCAGGTCATCCTGCTCCTGCTCAGCCCGAGATCTCTTGGCCCCCCCACACTCACAGCCCTTCTCCAGCTTCCTCTTGCGGCTCCTGCCCTCCGCATCCGCAGCGTTGCTGGAAGTGCCTTCGTCCTCAGAGTCAACAATCACCACATCCTCCTGCTCTGGAGCTGCAAAAGAGGTGCCTGGGATTCAAATGGATCCTGCAATGGATGCAGTCTACTCTCAAAGCAGCTTTCCTACATAAAAATTGGACCATTCTTTCTCCACATTCTTTGCCATGACACTGCAAGTGTCACCGCTGAGTCAGAAATGACACGGATAAACGAGTGACACACTCCAGGCATTCCCAGAAGGTTAATAATAATTTTATTAGGAACCCATTCCTTTTTATACTCTAGTTCACTACAGGTGGACATGATTGGTCCTTTAATCAAAACACCATCACCACTGGTTAATTAAGAAACCACCCTTTTGGTAAACAACCTTATGGGAAAACAGCTTGTTAAAAACCACCTGCAGATTATTTACAATTCTTTCTCTCCAGCTCCCTCAGACCAATTAATGGCAAAGTTTATCTAGCTTTCTCTCTCTCTGACCAGACTGTCACATCCACACAAGAGTATCTTTAATGTCCCTGAAATTACTATAAAATATGGTTTTCACACTGGTGTTCCTTCTTCACTACAGGTGTGGAAAATACTGCAATAAGCCAAAAATATGGGAAATGCATTAGTTAGCACGACTTTTTTTTGCATGTACAAAGCCAAAGAATTGCTGTTGTCTGCAGCAGTTGCTGGGAAAAGAAGTTTTGCACACAGCAAGCTCTAGAGCAGCCTCTCCTTGCCCTACTGCACTCAGCAGAAACCCAGGAGAGGCCACATTCCAGGAGAGAGAAGTCTCAAAGACAGGGAGAAGTGGAAGGGTGAGCAGACTTACAGAGCTAAAGGATAACAATGGATAGTATGAAGAAGGGGAGAGCCAAATGTGAACTTTCAAGACATCTAGTGGATTTTGTTTGGTTTTAAACACAAATTCCCTGTAAAAACTTATTAAATTATGCAATTTTTAGGAAATTTTAGCAATACTCTTAAAATTTAGTTTTCCCTCAAACAAGAGGGAAGGGCCTACATACTTTGTGTCTTAAATCTGTGCACATATCTTACAGGCAAAGGAACACCATGTAAGTAAGAATTTTAAAGTGTATGTACTATAAACTTCTGTACCTTTTGTGCTCTTTGTAAAAATTGTAAACGTGCATTTTTCTATTTAGTATTAGTTATACAGAGAGGCAACTTAAATGCCTTTTACTGTGCATTGGCAAAGTTAAATCACACAACTGGAGACAACTTTAACTGGACTGCACTAGAGAAGGACTGTTTTGGTTAATGTTGATTACTGCTGATTACCTGTTGATGTTGAGGGCTGTGCTCCATCATCACTACCATTGCTAATGTTCCTGGATGTTGGTTCTGATGGTTTAGGGCCAATTCTTTCAGGGGTATCACCAACAACTTCAAATTCTACATCTTTTTCTAGGTCTTCACTGCAGAAAAATACACATGCTTTTAAACAGCCAGAAAATAAAATCCTGTCTTTTACACAAAAAACAGCCTATTCAAGTATTAGAACACACTGCAACTGTGACAAAATGAGAAAACATACTGAAAAAGAGAAAAATCTGTTCAGTCCTCTTTTATGATTTATGCTTTGTCTATTCCTAAACACTATTCCACCCAATGCTACCAACTCCAAATGCTTAGGAATCAGAAAAACCATTGCCTGAGCTTGCCTTTCTTCCTTAACAGCACAGCCCTCCTCCCACTGAACATGCAGTGTGAGTTTCTGTGTGTGTCTGTTACTTCCCCAGGGTTCAATACACACCCCAGAGAGATCAGACAAGGTAGGCAAGGACAGGATCTATTATCCCAGCAGGCTGGGGCTTTTTTGCCTTTCTAAATTTTAGGGTTTTTTTTAAAATGCCAGTTTCTTGCTTGTTGGTTGCCCCAAATGTTAATTTGTTTTTGCAATGTATTCTTATGTTGTGTAACAACAAATTACTGAAATAAACCTCTTTCAGTTATTGTTATAAAAAACAAAACCACAACAAAACAAGACTACAACAAAAAAGACACAAAACAAAACCCCTTAAACTATAATTTCATAAAAAATAACCTTTCCTCTTTTGCCTCTATATTTCCTTTCAGCAGCTTAATCTTTGAAATTCGTTGATGTATTTAAATTGTGAGTGAAAAATTCCCTGTGGAACCATTCTGTGTATGTACACAAAACATTGATTTCAGAATCCTTACCTGTGAAGCACATTGATTAACAGAGTATAGTCCTGCAGGAAGTCATCTGCCTGTAGTCGACTGCCATTTCGAATTCCAAAGTCTGATAATTTCCTGTGGTTATTTGCTACAAAAACAGTAAAAACCTGCAGTGTACAGAGCTATTTACAGAAAGATCTTTACACCTGAATAAATATGGACTACTCCAGAACTTTTATGTAGGAACATATGATTAACATGCAATAGCTATATTTAAATTAAAAGCTGACATTTAAGCCTATTAGGAGTTGAAGCTACTTATGATGTTTGATTTATTTACTCCTCATGCCATCCTGTTCACTGTTCAAGCACTTCACAATTACTGCATTTGGGAATATTTTGGAGGTGCTTTTTGGCATCATGAGCAGAGCAGCACCTACAAGCCAGCAAATGCAGGGGTACCTGTTCCTGAAAGGAATCCTGGCATGCCAGCTGAGCAGTGCCCTGTGCTGGAAAGCTGAGCTGCACGTGCAGCTCGCACACAACAGCCCTGGCTGTCCTCAGGCCACTCCAAACACTCACAAACCCTCTTCAAACACGAGTGCACAGGGTGAGCACTGCAACATCTGCTACACACCTGCTCTGCAGAGTCTGTTCCAAGGGTTTGTGTACTCTTATCCCAGACCCTCAGGAGCATACATACCTTCTGTTTCACCTTCTTCTGAAGAGATCAGGATAGTTCCCTTTCCATCTTCTATTTGTACATCTGGTGCTACCATAGCAAATTTTTCTTTCAGTATCTGAAAATACAAATATATTAAAATATATTCAATCTCTGACTTAAAAAGATTTACTAAAAAAAGAACCCTGAATTATGTTGATTTTATTATTCTGGCTCATTTTCAGCCCTCTACTGAAAGCCTACACTTTTTTGTTCACTTCCACAAACAAAATTGTTATAATTTGAGGTCTGATACTTACAGGTTCATTTAAGCTAGAAAACTTTTGGAATACTTCATAAAATGACAGAATTACAAATCAATTGTGACCACAACTGTAATGTAGCTACTGAACATTCAACTGAAATGCAAATTTCTTTTTTTTTTGCTCTCAGATATGAATAGGTTTTAGAACCACCAAAATTTACAAAACACAAACATTCTTTTACAAGACATACAACACACATGGACAAGAAGCATAAGAAGCATATTGGATAATCAGCTCTTCTTGTAGAGAGAGAATTATATTTATATTTACTATACATAGAGAGAAATGTATAGTAAATATAAACAGCAGATGCTAGGTCAAAATACACTGTATATATTGTATAATATACTACAGCAAATACCTAATTTTAAGAATTTACAGTATTAGATTTGAAATGAAAGCTACAGCTGTAGCTCAAGATTTACCTTATCCTGGAGTGTCAACACAGTAACTTTGTGTGTGTTAAGTTTCACAGTCACTTCTGGCTTACTTGCACATACATAACAATTGGGATTTGGTGGATCCAAAGCACAAGGAACCAATAGCTTCTTCCTGGGATTTGGCTGCTTGTTCAGAAAAATCTTGAGGACAGACAAAAAGAAATCAGGTTATTCTGGAATAACCAGCATGTCTAAAGCCTGTTTTCCTGCAGCTTTCTTGTCCTGGTCTGACAGGCTGTCCTGTTTCCAGATCCTCTCTGCTGTGCCTGCTGAGCAGGAGTCCCAGTGCAGTGCAGCCTGTGCTGACTGAGCAGCTCCTGCCAACAGCTCTGACACCACACAGCCACACTGCAAGTGATGCCTCTCTCTCCTATCCAGCTGTAAATTTTTATTAACTCACAGGAATTTATTGATCCTTCAGACCTGCACTTCTCTTTTCATTGTGACTGAAAGTTCCCAGCATATTCAGAATCTACTGAAGCAACAAGGGACAGTAAAACTACACAATAGTAAAAAAATGTTAAATGTAACTTTTAAACAAATAATAAATAGCAGGAAAGCAAAAGCATTTTGTTCTCACTTACCGTTCTACACTGATCTATTTTCCCCGATAAAATCTTCAAACCCTCCAGCACTATCAGCCCAGCTATCACTGCATTGGTAGTAGCTATAGCTGGGATAATATTTCCTGCCATTGCTGCAAAACAAACCAGTATGCAGATTTTTAACAGCAGAAGAAAACAAGAAGATTGTAATTTAAATAAAACAATGTTCCATTTTATCCTTACACTTGATATCAAATCTGCTCTTCATATTCATTCCAAAAACATGCATCCTGAGGTTTGCAGCAGCAGTGACGAAATCCATGGCAGAAGGGTCATCCTAAAAAGAAGTCAATACAAAAAGCATTTAAAAATCAGATTACTCATTGGAAAGAGTTTGCTACACATGGTTCCTAAAACCTTAAAAACCAGAATTAAAAAAAAAACCACCCAAAAATTCCATTTCAAAGTCAATATACTTTCTCTTTCAGATGGTGTACTCAGAGCAGTACTACTTTAAATACTAACTACAGATTCTAAACATGTATTTTAGTAGCAAATTAGTATATCTGTACTAATAAAATGCCTTGTACATTATAAAATGTTTAAATTCTAAGTCTTACAATGTTTCAAACATTTTCAACATTGAATTTTAACTGTGAATCAGTTTCAAACACTGGGTGTTTCAGAGAGAAGTATTTGTACTATTGGTTGTAGTAATATTCTAATATTTTGCCCCCACCCCCCCTATTTACAGACTACTTTTTCTTATGCCAAATGATAACTGACTGGAAGTGATACGGTGTGTGGTGATAAAAGAGAAAATTCTTGTCTTCAACAGAACTTGTGTTGCACACCCATCATCAGCTGATTGCTCAGAACCTCAGTAACCCCCAGTTCCTGACACCTGGCTAAGAGCATGTATTGGAAACAGATAAAGGAAAAATGAAGCTGCATTATTTAAATATTTTCAAAAATCCAAACACGACAAATACTTGTGAATTTGTGCTTTTATGAGCTGGAGAATTTGGTGAATTAAGTTATTCACACCACAGCAGTTAATCCCTACCCTCAGTGAGTTACACAACATAGTGTTTAAAGAATGAATTTGTTTACATATGGAAACTGTTTCCATGAGGGGCCAGATAGTTTTGTGTTCAGTAGTGTCACTCTTGAAGGACACTGAATGAGCCCAGCTAACACTTGTATTACACATGTAGAGCTCAGACATTGCAAACTAACCTTATCCCATATAAGTGCTTCTCCATCAGCCTTCTCAGCCAGGTGAAGACTCAAGGTTTTAACACTCTTTGAAAACAGGTCTGCATAGCTCCTGACATTGAGAACCTGCTGATCCTTCAGCACTGCAGAGCTCTCATTCTGCTGGTCAGGTATGTTTTGCTCTTTGGGGAAAAGGAGAAAAAAAATAAGATCAGGAATATTTGTAAGTTCCACAGAAGTTCTCTCAAATAACTTTCCAATTTCAGCAGAATTCAGTATATTCTAAATGGAAGAACAATATCCTTAACCTACACTAGCCCAAACATTTTATAACAAATCTGCATTTAAAACTGCAACTATAGCTATGCTATCAGTCACCTAAACACACACAAATTACAGCAAACATAAATTTTCAACCAAAAAACTTGCAGAGATAAATCTTATGAGATAAGGGCTTACAGTAAAGTGTCCTAGAATAAGCTGACATAATTTTATTAAATGTGTATTTTCTACAGCCAATACTGAGCATCTAAAACAACAACTGCAAAACAGTCTTAGAGAAAGTGTTGTCTATACAGAGAAAAATTTGAAAACTTCAGGAAATGTAAAGAGTTAATATGTTCATTATCGGATCTCAACTGTGGCAGTAAAAAGAAATGTAAATATCACAGAGATGCATTAATAAACAGCAGGTATTATTTACAAATGTACAGTAGGAGGAGGGACAGTTACCTTGCTTTTGTACCTCAGCCCAGTCCAGTGGCACTGGAGGCTTTCTTTTCCTCCACAGCTTATCCATTGTCAGCAGATATCTAATGTCATCTTTGAAAAGCTGGAAACATGAAAAAAAAATCAAATGAAAGGGGGGAAAAAAGACACTAAAAAATCAGCATTACATTGATGAGGTTTTGATTTTCTCCTTGACAGTATTTTCAACTACATAAAAACAGATTCTACAATCTTATTCCCTACTCTCTAAGACTCATTGCATAGAGCAGACATAGCTCTGATTTATCTGGGGAGGAGTAAAGTGAAAAATCAAGAAACAATAGTTCACACAGTGGTTTACCTGTCTACTGAAGCCATCCCTACAGTTCTTTGTATGCCCTCTCTGAGACAAGTGAATGAACAATGCCAATGGATTTCCAAAGAAAAGTTATTGCTACCTATGAACATTACATTCAAGCCCGTTTCCTCTATTTATCTACTTTCAGTAACTATTTCGAACAAAAACTGCTAAATCAGTTTGTCTTTTCTTATGCCAGAGCCTGATAATGCACAGATGACTGGTGGCTTTTAGGTGATCAGATTGGTTCTGATGGTGCCCAGTGCAATTCCAGAGGTCAAACAGACCCTTTCCCATGAAAAGTAACTGCATGGAGATCTGTCTGCACAGTGACCAGGCTGCTGCAGCCACCTCCACAGGTGCAGATGGAATCCTTCAAAGAAGCAAATGTTGCAAGAGACCAACACAACAACAAAACTGGTGGATGTCACAACACATAATTGATGGCTAGCATTAAATGTCCAAGCTCAAGAACCTCATGCATTTCAAATAAAGACATTTATTTGGTGTAAAGAACATACCTTAGTAAAAAGTTTAACTGGATCATAGCCAGTGGATTTAGCCCACTCCTTAGTTGAAACACGTTTAATCTCACCATCTTCATTGGATGCTAGTGCTCTGGCTTCTGCTTCTGCTGGCTCCCCTATTAACAAAGTGATAACCAATATTTTAAATTAAAAAAAAGAAAAAAAATAGAATCCTATCCACCTATCCAAATATTACCCCCAGAGTCAATTACCAAAATTATGCAAGGAGCATAAAATGGCTTTATAGCAGCCAACAAAAGCTGAATTAGGCACAGTGGCTTGTTCCTCTTTGCCTCTGAAACTGCAACTCATCGACTTAACCTGGTATCACCCAACTCCTTTATTGGCAGAAACAATAACAATTGTTTCCCACTAATTTTCTCCACATAATGCTGCTACTTCAGGAATGTCTTACCACATCCTTTTAGTAGTCTCTTTTCTGGCTGAAGAGTCTTAGTTTGGTTGGGTTTTCAAAGCAAACATAAAAATTGGTTTCCTCTCTCTGGTTCTTTTTGAGCAAAAAAAAAATCTCTATAAAGATGCTAATAATTTTCTTTATTTCCCAGTCACATCCAACAATTGCTATCACGATTTCTAATAATCAGGTTGATGTTTTCATAGAACTATTTATTAACATGTTGACTAAATAAGAAAAATCAACTCAGAGACCATCACTTTATGTGTAAATTTGGGAATGTTTCCCCTCTTTCACCAATGCCTCATTTGCATTATTTCATATTTATCTGCTTCATCTACCATTGCCCAGTCATTCTGTATTGCAAAGCTTTCTACTACTTTTTCAAGTCAGGTCTCATCTTTTTGACTCTGAGTGACTTTGCCTAATCATCTGTGCTGAACAGCACACATCTCCCATCTGAGACTCCTCTAAACACCATTTACCTTCATCATTCAAGTAGTTTATCAACTTCAGGATCTTCAGTCTTTTTTGTCCCTTTGGCTGCTTATGTCCCTCAGGTTCCACTCAACAGTTTTTGGAGCTGCCCCCTGGACATTCAGAACAGCCTAAACCAGACACACTCGACACAGGCTTGCTGATTCCTTCCAGGGACCCACAGAGCCCTGCTGGGCAACTTCCCTTAGAAATATTGCATTAACTCTTCCCTGGATGTCCTGGTTTGGCCTGGGAGACAGTTAATTTTCTTTCTAGTAGGTAGTCTGGTGCTGTGTTTTGGATTCTGCAGGAGATAATGGTGGTAACAGGCTGATGTTTCAGCTTTGCCAAGAGGTTACTCCAAGTTAAGGACTTTTCAGTTTCCTGTGTTCTGCCAGTGAGCAGGAGCACAAGGAGCTGGGAGGGAGCAGAGCCAGCACAGCTGACCTGAACTGAGCACAGGGATATTCCAGAGCTCAGAACATCCTACTCAGCACAGAAACTGGGGGAGTTGGCTGGAGGGGCTGATCTCTGCCTGGGGACTGGCTGAGCAGCCACTGGCCAGTGGGCAGTCACTTGTTGGTCTTGAGTTTTATTGCCCCTCTCTTTATTCCAGCTGTGATCAATAGTATTACACATTTGTTTCATTATTAGTGGTTCTCCCTGCTCTGGGCAGGGCAGTGAGTGAGGGCTGTGCAGTGCTGAGCTGCCAGCTGGGGTCAAACGTGGACAGTGCCACCCTGTGTGACCCAGCACCCTGACCATGGGCAGTCTGTCACTGCAGACACCAGGCTCCAGCTCAGCACCCTGTGACTGCCCTGCTGTCTTTACTTAAATAAGTGGCATTGCATTTGCTACCTGCCAACTACTTCAGCCATTGTTTTAAGTGACTTTATATTGCCACTCTTGTTAAGACTCACCTATTTCATTCTGCACTTCCTGTAGGAACAACCTGTCCAGTGATCACTATCTGATGTTCAAAGAATTTGAAGAGTCGGAGGATCCTCTAAGCTCCCCCTCCCAAGTCCATTCATCTATCAAAGGATCCAAAAGAAGCAACCAACAATGATGCTTATTCACCTCATAGTAACTATGATAACTGTCCTTACAGAAAAATAATGAATAGCTATAAAAATATCACTCAAAATGGACATATTTCCTATGTAGATTAATGCTGAAGTGTTGCAGGCTAGAAAAGCTCAAACACAATTCCTGAAGTTTCCTTGCAAACCCTCAGCTAGGAGTGGGAAATGCAGAGTGACCACAAATATCACTCAGTACTCTGTTCAAAATACAAGCCTCCCAGAGGCCAGAAACAGAATCTTCTTTAAAGAAAATTGAGCTGAACTCTCTAACCTTAAGAAATGTACAGAAAGGAGTCATAATCTCTGAAACAGAACATTTCAGTAACAGGCTAAGCCACCAGCTTATATCACACTCACAGGCAGCTTCAGGATCAGCTCTGTCAGGAGAGACTTCTTGATCAGCATCTTCTTCTCCAAACAACTGGCTATATAACAATTAAGAACAACAACAAGACCAGAATTTCAGCATATGTGGTTAAAGACTCATGTATTTGCTAAGTGAGATATATTCATTTTATGATTCTTGCTTTCAGACAGACTGCCACTTTATCATTGCTTTTTAACATGCTGGGATTCATCACACGTGGATTTAACACGGGCAACACAAAATACCCAGTACAAAAATGAATTCAGCCAAACAGTTTTCTGGATAACTCACTCAGCAGCTCACCCAATATTCAGCCTAACATTTACACTGCAGTACTAAATGCATTTTTAGAACCTCTAGGATATCCAAGATTCCAACAAACTTGTTAAAACATGCATTAAACTGAAAAATGTGCTTACTTCACACAAAGATGAATAATAAAGCAACCTCAACCTACACTGCTGCGCCAAACTACTCTGCCAGGTTTTTTGTGCTATTAAAGCAAGGCCCAAATACTAATGAACCTTCCATCTTTATAGCTACCCCAGCACCCAGGTCAAGGAACCAGAGTTTTTCACCATAATCTATCTAAATCAATTTAAAATGAATTTAAAATCCATTATAACTTTTTTTTAAAGTGTGTCAATTTTATTTCTTCCTCTGTATGCTTAGAAACCAAAAGAATGAAGCATAGGACCTGTTTCTTTAAAAAAGTCACTTACTTGAACAAATACTTGGCCCACACAATGCAATGGATAGGCTCCGAGGGCGTGTTTCGGATGGTGCAGCCTGGGAAAGTTTTCTGAGTTGGTTTAGGCTGACATTCATAACATTCTGTCACTCCCTGGTGAAAAATGAAGCATTTACTTGTCACTCTGAGAAGGCTACTGATTATTTGGGCTATTAACAGATGAGCTGTAACTCTATCTCCAAACACCCACTCCCTGTTGTCTAAAATAGCCAATGACAAGAGTGACACCCCACCTAACCTTTTTGATAACAGTTACTTGTCCAAGGTAGCCTGCAGTTCCACTCTCTATAAGAGGAATATCAGCAGCCAGACACATCCTGTTCACATGGTTACGGGCAGCTGCAAATCAAGAGGGTTTTAAAGAAAAAATTTGAATAGTTAAGAAAAAAGAGGTTTTGCTTCTCCAAATTCAAACTAGCATCCTATGCACTTATCTTTAACATACCTTGTTTCTCTATAGAGCACTACACCATTTTCACAAAGCCCCATTTCCCATTCTCAGAAGATACATGGACACTAATGAACACAGCAAACCAGCTGACTACAGCTGCCCTGTACCCACAGTAGCCAGCAGTTCCCATGAAGCAGAACTAGCAGTGCACATTTCCTTTCAGAGCACCTGCAGAAGCACTAACCACCCCTTCAAGCCTCTAGCAAAGCCCACGAGGCTTAGTGCAGCTGCAGATGGGTTGGAGGATGCTTGTTATTCAAAGGACACTGCAGCAAGGAGCAAGCAACATGTGCAATATAAAATCATAGTGAAAACTTCACCTCTGTTATCCAGAGCATTCATAACCAACGTAAACTGGCGGAAGAACTCTACGTTATAGTCAGGGCTATGGAAAACAAAAACAACATTTCAAATGGCACATCCAAGCTCTTGGTTATTACTGCACAACAGAAACTCTACACATGCAGCCAACGTGATAAATTACACATTTTTTACATTTATAAATTTAGCTACCCTTTAACTGCCCCATTTGTCTTCCACCCACTTTAAAGCTGGGTGAAAGCATGAATTTTATGCTGCTGGAAGGAAGCTACTGCAATTAGTACTAATTTGACCAATGAAACAGGCAGACAAGGGAAAGTGATTAAACTACTCTGACCTAATGAGTAAATTGGCTGAGCTGTGGTAACTGACCTTAAAAACCATCAGCTGTAGCTAAAACATGCACACTGTAATTACCACAGCTCATCAGACAGTGCATAATTCATTGTGCTGTGACAGCTCCACTGGTTTGACTGTGTGGCCATACCCTGAGGAGCCAACATATGGGACCTTAAATCCTGACACTTCAGTTATCTTTATGTTGCATTTTTCTGACTTAAAGAAGAAGGTGGAGAAGAAGAGAGAGAAAAGAGGAAACAGGATTAACAGATTCAGGAGAAGGAAGCAGTGAGTCAGTGTTTCACTGGCTAATAGCAACATCAGAGTTCAAACCTCCATGGTACAGAATATTAATTTTTTTACAAGCTGGGGCAAATATAAATTAAAACATGGGGAACAGATAATGGAACCCTACATAATCTTGTACTCTACTCATTGGTTGCAGATCATAAAGACTAAATTTCAACAGCTTGGGGCATATATAAATGACAGTTACCTACACACACACAGAGGACTTAATTTTCTTAATCACAGACTCAAGATTCACATGTCTCTTAATTTAATTATTGCTCAAGACTTCAGGACATCCTTACAGAGTAGAAACTCATATGGCAAATGTTGCCAATAAAATGAAAAACAGACACAAACCAATTTCTACAGCTTACTACCAGAGCTTAAAACCCATGCAAAAGCCACACTCCCACTCAAGTGGATGGTAGTTCACATTTACAGCTATTTCTCCTTATTGAGAAAGCTTTGTAAAATACCTTAAAGCACACCATTGCAGCATTTAAATAACACAGTACTTGCAAATCAAACATGTAATTAGAGCTTAAAACCAAACATACTTCATGATGCTATCATGGTAAGCTATAATATTAGCTTCTGGACAAAACTGTAACACGCTTTCCTTGGCAACCTAGAAACAAAACAAACAAAAAAAGAAAACAAAAAAACACTTATTATTTCTTCCTTCCTTCTAAAAGACAGACTTGATACCAGCTGTGTATTGAGTAAGTTGACTACCTTAAGAAATTTAAATACTTTAATAATGAAATGTTGTGGATAGCCATGATCAGCCAACCAACACTTACCTCCTCCCAGCAGAAACTAAATTGTGACATGTTTCTAACACTATCCATAAAATACTACTGAGTAATGAGCTTGAACTTTGACTTTTTCCTCACCTGTGATTTTGATCTTCCAACATGTTTCTTCTGAAACAGAAACTGTCTGTTGAGATTGCTGACATCAATAGTATCCAAATCAATCTATAAACACACAAGAGAGGCATTTCACTTTCATAGGAACAAAACCAATAACACAGTTTGAAGAAAAGACAATTGGCCAAAATGCAGAAACTTTACAGACCCCTTCTCAGCCCTTTCAGGTGTCACATCAGACCTACAGCACCTGAAGAGGCACAAGTGGCCACCTATGGCTGCTGACAGGGGACCATGGCAGAAGTGCAGGACTACATGAGAACGAAGTTTCTGCAGAGATCCCTGCTGAAACTGCAGCCCCACGCAGTGAGCAGAGTCACCCCCGACGGCCCTGCTGGCACAGGATGAGGATTTCAGCAGCAGCTCCTGAGGAGCACAGCACAAGCTCGGGTGGGAAATGCAGAAATCCATCAGACAGGTCCAGCCAGCCCCTCCCTGCCTGCCCCAGGCCCAGGAAAGGCTGCTCCAAACCAACTGGTCCTTCCACTTCCCAGAGCATGGCTCTGAGCACCTCCATCAGGGAATCAAGGGCTGCTCAGCCACCTCACACACACTGCAGGGCAGAGCTTCTACTGCTGTCCCCAGGACTGCCTAAGTGCACATTAACAAGTTATGAAATCCACTTAGAAAAAAAGAAATCCAATCACACAATCAAAAAGTTTAAAAACATACAGCACAGAGCACACAAAGGATGCCATGACTGCAATTCCCTAATAGCCATGCTTACATTTATTAATATATACACAGGAACAGCATAAATTCCAGTACCTTTAGCCCTCACAAGAATTAAGATTTAACTAGAACTTTGACATTTATTCCTAGCTTTGTTACCACTACTTTTTGTGCAATTAAAGATCCTTTGACCAACAACTCTTGTTAGAAGTCTTCTCCTGTCCTTAACATTTTAATGAGGAGAGTGAGAGTTTTTCTGAGATATTTCAGAGATTTTTCTGAGATACATCAGAGATATTTCTCCCAAATTCCCACAGGTAATGCTGACATACTCAGCACAGTAACACCTTCAGCTACCCAGAGAGCACTCAGACTGACTGTGCAGTGTGAAGGTTAAACGTGACCTGCTCAGGCTGCTCTCACAAGCTCCTGACTTTACTGACCAAACCTGAATTATGAAAAAAGCTCG
The DNA here is from genome assembly GCF_012460135.2 of Molothrus ater. Taxonomy (NCBI): domain Eukaryota; kingdom Metazoa; phylum Chordata; class Aves; order Passeriformes; family Icteridae; genus Molothrus; species Molothrus ater. The sequence goes on along the minus strand of NC_050489.2, from coordinate 1,933,353 downwards.
GTACACACTCAGTGAACAGCTCTGCACGAGAGATCCAAACCCCAGCATTAATCTACCTCTTTTCTCAAGGGAGTATTTTCAATGGAAGGACTAAGTTTTAACATACTAAAAACTGCAATAGCTACAGAGTTTTATTTGAACAGTTAATAAAAGCACCCGTGCATACAGAGCAAACAAAAAGATACAACGTTTTTAAAATATATTATAGAGCTGAGAGTGTAAACATTGCTACCACTGTAACACAGTAACTACCCATGGCCTTGTCTCTTTTCATGAAAATAGTATTTGCATAATTCACATTTCTACCTCTGTTCCTTCCTCAAAAGACACAGGTTGCTTAGTCCACAGCCAGAAAGCCCAAGAACTTCAAGGGAAAACAATAAAGTGCAAAACTCTGTTAAAACCTTCACTACCCAGAAAGCTTTGACTATTTCAACTGGAGAAGATGACAACTGCTGAGAACAAGAATTACAATTAAAGGGAGCAAAGGGAGTTCTCCAGAGGGAAAACTTGAGACCACTAGACCTCAACAGAAGCTCCAGTCTAGCTAAGAATGATGAGAATTTCACGGCTCACTTATAAGACAACTACACTGCTCCCATTTTGCTAACCTGGAAGAAAAGGCATCATCACTTAACATTTACTCATGCTCTTAATTCAGACCTGGATCTGAAAAAACATAATTTTCTTCTTCATTCACAGGGCAAGGGTATGCCTTTCAACACTATACTTAAGTCACATATTAATTAGTTGTCTGCTATACAAAACTACTGATTTTATTTTAGTATTAATATTCTTAAAAAAAAAGCACAACTTACTTATAAAAAGTATTTTCAGATGTTCAATTTTGTTAAGATTTAAAAACTGAGGAAAACTCTCAACAATATCACAAACGTTGACAAAAGCACTTTCTTCTGCTAATAGCAAATTCCCTCTTTCTGTAACAAGTCTTCTTTTGCTCTCACCTTGTCTTGTACCCACCTGTTCCCTGTTATCAAAACATTATTTATGTGTTGCATGAAACACTGCCAGCAATATTGTCATATGAAGGCAGATCCAACGTGTATTTAATTTGATGGGGTCCCCCCAGTCAGCCAGGAAAGGCAATGCCAACCCCCAAACCATAACAAGGAAAACAAAAAGCACACCCCGATGAGATTTATGCCTAATGACAAACTGGAAAACCAGGAGCTTTAGGCTCTGCTGTGATGAACTGCAGGAGTCATAACTGACACAGCAGAGCAGCGGGGAAAAAAAGAGAGGAACAGTGCAGAAAAATTCCTCTGCAGTTATTTATTTCCCTGGTGCAATGTTCAAATTGGACAGGCTCTCAAACAAAAAGGAAAATTTGGAATTAAACATATTCTACAAGTTTAAAAAGCATTCCAATAGGAAAGCCCAAGCTGTAAGAACAACAAGGCAAACCAGTAACTCTTTTCTTCTAGAAGCTGATAAGGTTTTAGATACAAGCTCCTATGCTCAACAAGTCTGGCTGCAAACCCAAACTCCTCACAACCTGTCACAAAACTCTCAGATGTGACTCCTGGGCACGTTACCAAAAAGGTATTGAAGGAAACAGACCTCTGCTCTAGCTGGATGTAAAACCATGCCCCCTTCTTTACTACAATAAAGGTCTGGACACCACGCAATCACAGTTTCACCAACAGTATTTCTCTCGATCTCTTTTCATTACTACCCTCTCACATCTGCCCTTCCCGCACGTGTTCACAGATTAATATCTGGAAGCAAAAGTGAAAGCAGGAGCCCGCGGGAAGCGCCAGCGCTGGCGGGTTTACCTCCCGGGATCTGCAAGCACAGTTCACCTCTCCCGGGGGTTCCTCGCTGCGATTCATCCCCGGACCCTCACCCCCAGCACCGGCAAAGGCGGCACTCGGCACAACTAAACACTTTCAAGGTATCGCCGGGCAGCGAGCTCGGCACAGCGCGGGCTCCCGGGCGGTTCCACCCGCGGGCTCGAGGGGACGTTCGGCCTTGCCAGGAAGGGGCCTGAGCTCGGCGGGGGAAGGAGGAGCTCCCGCGCCCGGCGGGAGCCCGGGCTGAGGGGGGCGGCGATGGCGCGCAGGCCGCGGCCCCTTTGTGGCGCCCGGCCCGGCGGTCCCGCGGCGGCTCGGGCGGGCCGGGGGCGCTTTCAAACCGCGCACGCACCGCGGCGGCGGAGCGGCCCCGCCGACACCGCGGCCCCCGCGCGGCACTCGCGGCCCCGGGCTCGGCCTCCCCCCGCCCGCCAGCCCGCCCGCTCCGGCTCCCGCCCCGGCATCGACCCGCACCACGTAAATGTTGCTGAAGCCGGTGAGCACCAGGTTCTTGAGCAGCTCGCAGCCGATGCCGCCGGCCCCCACCACCAGGACCCGCGCCTGAGACACGGCCTGCGCCAGCTCGGGGCGCAGCGGCCCCGACAGCGCCGCCGCCATGACGGACACGGCGGCGGCTCCGCGCGCCTCCTCACGGGCCCGCCGCGACTGAGCGCCGCCCGCGCGCGCGCAGCGCCCCCTGGCGCCCCGGAGGGCCCCGCGCTGCCCGGGAAAGCCGCGGCGGGGCCGGAGAGCCGCGGGTTCGAGCCCCGCTGGCGCCGAGAGCCCCGCGCTCCTGGCGCAACAGCGGATCCTTATTTGTTTTGATTTTTTTTAATATATAATAATATAATATTATAGTTTAATATTATATCATTATTAAATTAAATTAAAATTAGTTTATCTATTAAACTATAATATATAAACAATTTTAATATAGAACTATATATAATATTGTTCAATATTAAAATTGAACTATACATATTAAATATATTTATATGTTTAAGATTTTTTGGTATATTATATTATTATGAAGAGAGCTCAAGGGGATTTGGAAAATGCTCCCAAGCACACAGCAGGATTCATGGGGTGTCCTGAGCAGGGCCAAGACTTGAAGATCCTGATGGGTCCCCTCCAACTCAGCATATTCTATGATATTTTAATTATATTTATTTCTTATGTATTTTTACATTATTATATTTATTTTTATGACTTCACCTAAGTTAAGTAACTTGCCCCCAGAAGCTGACATGGTAAGCTACAATTCTTCCTTAAAAACACAGTTTTGCCAGCATTCCATCACTCGTGTAATTTTCTCTCCTGCCCACCTCCCCTTATTTTAAACCCACAATTTTAGTGCATTAATTTAACATAAACATAACATAATTAATTATGTTGCAGAATTAAACTTGTACAGAATGCTCTAAGGAAACTCAAATTACTTTTCCTTCAGTCAGTAAAGATACTGCAGCTCAGCCTAAGCCAACAGGGAAGGCACAGGAGAATGCAGATGGTTCCAAGCAAAGCTGCACAATCCCCCTGCACCGAGGCAGGTGCTGAGCCTGCCCCAGTTCTGTACCTGTGAGAACACAAGGGTTAACTCACCCCTGCACCTTCTCCCCACACAAACCCATGGCACTGGCACAGCTCATTTCAGCACAAAAATGGAACCTTTCCTTCACTGGAAAAACACAGAAAAGCTTCATGTTGGCCAGCTGCAGGGACAGCAAGGCCCTTCAGCCACTGCCCACCGAATTTCCAATCCGTGGTCACATCAACGCAGAATTGCTCTTTAAAATCAGGCTGGCATTAAGTTCTCCACTGCTAAGAGTTTCTAAAAACTGATTCTGTGTGGCTGATGGATACTAATAGTATATAAGAAAGGTTTTCTCCTTCACTTCTTTCCCAAGTGCTAAGAGCAATTAGAACTGTGAACAATCTCTACACTTCAATTTCCATGTGTAACTGAAGTGTGCAAATTTTGCCACCACATTTTAGAGGCATGCTAATATCCTTCAATCAGCTACTCTTGGAAATTATCACAATGCTGTCAAACAAATTTAATTTTTCACCACATCTGAGGAAAATTTTGTTATGAAATTACATACTTGTAAAAAAAGAAACCAAAACACCCCAACAGACTTTTGATCTATGCAGAGAAATACAATTTATTTAAATAATCTCTGATCTGGGTCTTCTTGTACAAAAATAAATTCTTCAAGAGGAGTTTGATGATTTGTCGGCCAACAGCTTCTCTCACATGTGTAAACTATAACAGTTCCAAATTCCACTGACAGATCTAAAACCAAAGCAACAGAGGTACATAAGGGTATGAAAAGTGACATAATCAGGGGCTAGTGCTTACCACTAGACTTCAGTCTTTGCACAAATTAATTCAGTCTCCTCTGTAAACAGCATTTTCTAATGTTAAACATTTTAAAGGCAGCCAAATCAGAATTTTCAAAGGGATTTTTACATGTCTGCAATCTTATCTCACAGCATTTATTATTTTCCAAGGCCTCCTTTAAGAGGTAATAAAGACAGATACTCCCATGGCCACGGAATTATCCCTACTGCAGTTATTAAAGTTCACTAGTGAGCAACTCAAGCTGTAATCAGAGTCTCCATGAAGAAGAGTTCTCTCTTTGCTCACTGAAATCTGCAATGGAGACAGCAGATTCTCTGATCTGTGGCTAAGCACGTGTGGGTAGCTGGAAACAACCCAAATGGCAGTTCACTGCACTTTCCCAAAAAGGAGACTGCTGGAAACATTGATTCAGCCAAGCCAAGCACCTGAGTCACTCTGGAGCATGCTGACCAGCGTGGGCATCAGCTGGAACTCAAACACTCTGCTGCTCCCACAGGTACTGCAGGCTGGAATACCCTGCTCCAGGTTGGCTGGAGGACACGTGATGAATAAAGGCTGGCCACCCCAGGAGTATCTGAGAGAAGACAGGGAGGAGAAAATTATCATTTTTTAAATATCTAAATTTGATAGGAAATCTTATGTGTTGGAAACAGTGTTCTGGAGTTGCTGAAATCTCTGAACCTGCTTCAAGCAAAAACATGGTGGTAAGTCAGAAGCTTCAAAGGAGTCATGAACCAAAAAATAAAGACAGGGAGGGGGAAATCCTTGGAAGGTTAATGCTTGGAAAACCTTAAGGAAAGAGCTGGATTAAGAGGAGACAAATGCTTTAAATGGACACCTCCAAAATATGCTGTACCAGAATAATTTCGTTAAGCAAACTTACACTTCCCTGAAAAATGGAATCCTAAACAGTGGCAATAAAAGATAAAATTCAACAAGATTTAACACCGAATTGGTCTCAAGACCACTGCAGCTATGGTGCAGAAGTGATGGTTAATTTGTAAGAGCTATCAGAGCTTCACAGCTAGCAGGAAACGAAGACCAAGGATGGTTTCCACTGAATGCCAAGCAGGAGATTCTGTGCTCTGCAGGCAGGGGCAATGGGAGTCTAAGAGCACACTGACAGTGCCCAGGGAGGGCAAAGGGAGCCTATGGAAAGATTGTAACCAGGGACAGCCCGGGGAGCAGCTGAGCTGGCGTTTTAGAGGAATGGCAAATTCAAAGCGCACAATACTGCAAAGGGACAGACCCAGTGAAAAGCTGTCTGAAAATGCTACTTGCACTCTGCATTAGAAAATCTCCTGTATAACCCTTGACAATGAATGAAAGTTTCTCATGTTTCCTTTCTGTCTAAGCAGCCACTCAGACTTTTAACTCCTCATCAAAAAGGGCCCAGTCATTCCACCTGGTACTGGAAAGCTGGTGAACAAAAGCCCTGTCACTACACTGAGACAGCCTGACCAGACAGGCAGCACTGGACTCCCTGGAACAGCTGGTGTGATCCATGAAAACCTGTATTTTCTGGTACTATGAATGATTTATGATTTACTCTTCACTATATCACATCCAGAATTAACTCCTCTCTCAGGAAGAGCAGCTACTCTGAGGTTACACCTGCTTCTGCTCTAGGAAGAACATCAGATGTACAAGACCTGAAGAGTGCTGGGTGCTGAGGGGAGTCCACAATGAGCTGCAGCTCTGGGGCTTTATTAACAAGAAATTCCCTGCAGGACAGACATTAGAAATTCCAAACAGATAACAAAATTTCACAGGAGCAGATAGCCTTGGAAATGTATCAGAACAGCAGAGCACTGTGTTGCACTTCTACCTCAACACTGCCTCTTGGAAACCTCTGTGCCTGGATTTCAGTGAGGCTCCAAAGACACTCAGGGTCTCTCCTCATCAGGTCTGAGGTCTAAAGTCTCCCACAGCCAGAGCCATGGTCTCTGATCCTGCTGGGCTTTTCATCTACTTAAACTTTGTATCAAGAAAGCCCAGCCAGGGACTGAAGGCTGACCAGAGACATGGCAACAGCATCCACAGCACCTTTTTTTAAATTATGGAATTAAAACACACACATCTATCCAAAGAAAGAATTTATTTTGATGTTCCAACCATCCATGCCAATGATTTGTATCTCTCTGTTACAACCAGATTATCAACATACCTTAAAATCTGTTCAGGACATACAGATATTCTTTTCATGAATTTATGGAATGTGTGGTCCCAGTTTTTGACTTCACTCTTCTCATATTTTTCATTACCATCTTCACCTGCAAAACTGTATGAAAACAAAAAACAAACTGTCCAGTGACATTTTCAATATGACATGTTTTAAACAAGAAATGGTTACTATAAACTCACGGTAAATTATCCTAAATACACTGAAAAAGATATACCTGTTCAGAGAAAATTCCTGTTAGAGGTTGCAAGTGAACATTTTGCTTCTAGTTCTTTGGTTTCTGGTGACCTACAATTTACTAACAGTGTTTTCAACTATCACATGGGAATCAAATCCACCAGATATCTGCTGTATTCCATCAAAAATCCTAGTAACTTCTCAAACATTTATGTGGTTCTTAAATTATGATGTTGTCTTTTTCTATTTTGAATCAAACATAATTAAAGTTCCACAATTTTATAGAGGTCAAAAAAAATCAACAGGACCCCCACTGCTGAAAAGTCTTCTATGCAGATTCTGCAGTTGACAGCGGCTTTAGCTACAAACAACTCCAATGCTGTCCCCAATCCAGGCACAAGAGGCCAGAAGTCCTCACTGTAACCCCTTAGTTAAATATTTCACTAAGAAAATATTTTCAGTAACCACGCTCAACAACTGTTTTTCAGGCAACCTTTACTAAACCTTCAGGTATCTTTCCATCAGCCAGCTCTCTAGCCAAAATCCCTACAAAAATTAAACTCCTAAAAATGCCACTGAAATGCAAGAAAAGCTTTAGGCCTGTAAAGGGGAAAGTGTGGAATGTCATGATCTAAAGTCCTGCCATTTGGCACAGATCTTGCATCAGAGATTAACCATCCACTGCACCTCCTGGAGCCCATGAACACGGCTCAGTCACTCAGAAACAGCTGAGCTAAAAGCACCTTGGAGTAACTCCAGCTTTGGCAGCACTGGGTGCACTGCACAGCGCCCCAATGGTTCCTAAAGGAGCTTCCAGACAATTGTCACCATTCAGGTTTAGTGAGAGTGCCATTGAGATTCTCAGCCAGCGTACAGCAAAGCACACAATTCCTTCAGTTTCACCATGACCTGCAGACCTGTTCTCACCTTTCTGACATCATCTGTTCCAAATCAAGACACTCTCTCTGCTGATACTCCTTCAGTAGCTTATCTGCATGATCCGTATCAAGGAAACCCATGTAATCTTCCTCCTCCACAACATTAATGTAGAAGGGCTGGAACACAGGAGCTGAACCAGCCATTGCCATCAGCATGTCCTCACTGGCTGCAGGATGTGTGTCCTGGGCACCGGGGCCATCCATGTCCTCACTGGCTGCAGGATGTGTGTCCTGGGCACCTGGGCCATGGGCAGGCTCAGACAGGTGGAGCTGCTGGAGCTGGGATGCACACTCCACCTCGCTGCTCACAGCTTCCTTTAGGCCAAGCAGCTCCAGGGAGGCACATGCAGGAGCCTCTGCTCCATCACAGGCTCCCCAGTCATCTGCATCCTCACACCAATCCTTTGCAGCAAAGGTCGATTCTTGTTTCTGAGAATAAAATAAAAAGGGGAAGAGAACATTGCCAAGGTCTGCCACCCTGATGCATTTCAAATTCAGCTTCTCAGAGATGGGAGAACTGAGACCTTAACCTAATGCTCAGTGTTATTGCACCTACTCTCCTCACCGTGGTACTTCCCAACACACCACGTTTACCTACCACACCAGCAGTTATGGCAAAACCACCTCACACTGGTGAATCTGAGCAAGAATTCATCAGCCTTTGAGTAGCCCTGGTGCCTCCTGCTGCCATGCCCTGGCTGTGGCACAGCCCCTGCCAGCTGAGGGGCAGCTCCAGATGAAGCAGCTCCTGCACTGCTCCTTCTCCCAAAGGGCAGAACCAGAAGGAAATAATAATAACACCTCCATCATTATACCAGAGTAAAAGCCCATTTACCACAGGCCAAGATTCCACATTGCAAATGCACCACCTGAATAAACCCTCCCTGCCCACCTCCATTAGTGTGGTGCCACCCTACTCTTCCAACCTGCTTTAGCCAATATGCAGTTTTTCCTCACAAGTATCTTAATAATTATTGAGTCACATTAATTCAAAAGCTCATGTTAAATTTAAAGAGGACAATTTAAAAGAGCAAAGAAAGAAAACAGGTTAAAAATCCAAACCTAAACATTACAGCACATCCACTTGAAGTTGGAAAATAAAGTTTAAACACCTGAACTAACTACATTATAAAGTATCACTTTTGGCCATACAGCTGGACTGCAACGTCCCCTTTAAAACCAGCCTGGCATAGATCACAAACAGTAGCTTAAACACTCTTTAACTGTCTTATAGTAAACAGCGTAGTGCAGTGACAAAAACTCTGTGCCCACGACTTCTCCACACAAGCCAGGACGTGGCTGGAAACCATCACAGAGAGCAGCTTCTGGAGGAAGGTCCCGGTTATTTAAACAAGGCGATGCAGGGTGTGCAGAGCGTCCCCCCGAGCAGGCAGAGCTGAGCTGTACCTGTGTGACGCTGAGAGCTCGGCTCTGTTTATCCTGGGCCTGCGAGTACTGGGAGCGCAGCACCTTCCAGCTTCCATGTGCCGGGCAAAGAGAAACACAGGGTGAGGGGGACAACTGACCAGCGGCAGGAACAACAACCACAATAACAACAGTAATAACAGCAATAATAACGATAGCGCCGATAAGCGGCCGGCGCTCACCTGCGGGCGGCTCCCCAGCAGCGCGGCGCGGCGCAGGCGAACACGTGGAGCGCGCGGTGCGCGGGGCCGCGCTCCAGCGGGCAGTACACCTGCACCAGCAGCAGCAGCGCGCGCCCGCACCGCGCGCACCGCGGCGGGCCCGCCCGTACGGCCGGCACCCAGTCCTGCAACACCGACACCTCCGCTCAGGCCCGGCCGGGGCGGCCGCACCCCCCGCACCCCGGCCGGGCCCCGCCAGCCCAGCCCAGCCCAGCCCCACCCCGGCCCTACCGCGGTGCCGCCCAGCTTGTTGGTGGCCCACGCGGGGAGAGGCCCGGCCGGGACCGGCCCCGCCATGGCGGTGTCGCGCAGCCCCAGCAGCACGGGCGGCCCGCCCGCCATGGCCCCGCCGCCGTGCGCGCACCCGCCCGACCCGTCGTGCGCGCGCCCGCGGGCCGGGCGTTCCCCTCACGGCAGCCCCGCGGAGCCTCGGCCGGGGGACACGGGCCCGGCCCTTCCCTGCCCGGGGAGCATGGGGCCGGCCCCGGACCGGCTCTTCCCTGCCGGAGTCCCGGCACCGATTCACCACACTGCTGCGCTGAAAGGCACTGGGTGGCAAATCCACGAAGCGAGCAGCATGACCAGCCAAACTTTCCACTCTTTACAGCTTTTAGCAAACAGAAACATTAATATGCATTGTTACAAGGTACGTAGTTCCCCTATTAATTAGTATTCTCTCTTCTATTGGTTAATGAGTGTCTCGCCTCTCCTGCTGATCACTGCCACTCTCTCTCTTTCTCCTCCTTTGTCTCGCTGCTTTCCTGTGGGCCGCTCCGAGAGTTGGTGCTCCTGACCTGCCCCTGTAAAACTGCCACAACACGGCTTCCCCCACAGCTTTTTCCTTGGAACCAGTCTTAGCCTAAGGCACTGTTTACTGTCTAGAGTTAGGGTTACACCTAGGGTTAAATCTAGGGTTAGGGTTTTGAAACCACAAAGCCCAGAGCTCCAGGCACACTGCAGCTGCAAAAGGCATCCCAAGGGGAACACAAGACTGCCACAACCTGGCTTCCACCACAGCTTTTCCCTTGGAAACAGCCTTAGCCTAAATTCTCCTTTACCCGCTCGGAGCTGATTCCACACAGTTACTGAGCGGCCTTGGTTTGTTCCTTGTCCTCGTGGCTGCTGAATTCTGTGTTCTCGGGTATCGGTGGAAATCCGTCTCCTGATCTCTGTTAACTTCCCACGGGGCTGAGATCATCGGAACATGTCCAGCCCCAAACCTTAACAAGGCAATGCTGCTGACCAGGAATTTGTGTTTCTAACAGCTGCACATCACTTGGAGCTTGTTGGCCGCTCTGTTTCATGGATCAAATCTCCCTCCTTGTTGATCAGGTTTGCAAGTTACAAGTTATCAAGCTGCAAACAACATCGTATCTTAATAAAAATTTGCATATTTCACACTTAGCAACAAGATGATCTGAGAAGAGGGACTGGCACAGAACAAACATACTGACCACCTTGGAAAGGCAATTATAGTAATTATAGATAATTAATAAACTTCAAAAGAAAAGATGAAGGCTTTTATTGACAGAATGTGAAAAACAGAACAGCAGCAGTTCTTGCTGAATAGTATCAGTAAATATACTGCTGAGAATTTCTTCAACGATAGCTGCAGCTGGGAATCTGAACCAAGTGACCATGAATACTGAAGCTATGAAATAAAATGAGGTTTGGGACGTAAGGTAAGGATCTGCTGTTTAAATGTGGCCTATTCACTGTGGCCGTGGTGTCATTCCTTTCTCTTTAAAAGTGTGTACCAGTCTTTATATTTGGGCTTTAAAATCCACAGATGGACAGAACACTTCCTCTCACACAGTCAGAAACGACTTTGTTCTCATGTGTGCCCAATGTGTGCCTCCTTTCTACCCAGGAGTTATACTGATGGTTCTGCATTCCCAAAGACACAGGATTCCTTCTGTCTTGTCAGGATAATGATTTTTGTGAATGTACAGGGACTGGCACATTGATTCAACAAACACACCACTAATGGACATAAAGGCTGTGTCAGAGCAGAACAAGGGAAGGGGTAAGAAATGTGTGACAGAAGTGGCAGCATGGTTGCTGCAATTAGCTGTTCCTAATTGCCACAGCTGGAGTTTTTCACAAGTTATGGAAAATGCAGAAAAGGGGGTGGCCAGATAGTGCAGATGGCACTGCTTGAGATCCACAGGTGTGCAAAAGCAAGTGAACCCAGGGGTGAGCAGGAAGAAGAGGACACCTACAAGGGTCAATACCTGCAGCAGGAGCTTGGGCTGTCCCTGTGAGAGCCCCCTGGGTGCTGTGGGATGTGGGAGCTGGGCAGCAGTGCAAGGGGTAGTTGGAGTAGGGCTGTTTGTTTGTTAATGGCCATGAGGAGAGCTCTCCTGGCTTCCTGGATTCCCACATTGTTCCTCTGTATCCTGCTTGCCATGTAACTTGGCAAAAAGCCACTTGCCTCCCGGTGTGCCCTGAGCCCTTCCCCAGCTGGGGGAGGCTGGGGGTGCACACTCTGCGCGTCAGCAGATCTTCTCTCTGGTGCTGCTGAGCCAGCAAAGCGCAGGGAGCACCACCAGCCTTTGCTCCCCCCCGCCTCTGTGGGCGTCTGTCCTGCCAGCAGTGCGTCCTCCTGCAGCCCCTGGACTGGGCAATTGCCAGGAAGGAATGAAGGACACACAGTCACACCCCAGAAGAGTCTGTGGAAGAGCCTTAAGCCTCAGGTCCTGCACAGACACCTGAAAAGATTCATACCTGAAACCATTTGTGTGGAAGAAAGAACCTGGGCAGGTTTCTGGCTCCTCGCGTGTGCCTCGACCTCTCGGAATGAGCCTCCATCAGTTAAGTGAAAGAAAAGGAAGTTCCAAAAAATCAAAGCAGCATTTATTTAGAACAATTCACAAAGCAATAAAACAGGTAGAGGTTTTCTGTCCTCTTTTGTGAGATGTCAAGCCCACCTCCCAGGTGTAGTTTGATGGATGCTCTGCTGCCTACAAGCTATTTCCAGTTAAAGAAAGCAGAAAGAGTCCCTAGGAAGGACAACTGGCCATGCCTTTCTGCAAGAAGAAGGGAATAAGCATATAAAATATTCTGACACTTATGGTATAGTCTATATCTATAACTTCTTACAGATTTCAGTTCATTTGCCCATTCCCACCTCAGTATTCAGTTTTGATTTGCCCTGAGTAGGTACCATGGTCTGTCTGGACCTGGACAGATTGGGGTTTTGTTTTTCTGCTTGCTTCATTAAATAGTGATTTTCAGTCTGACAAACATTCTGAATGCCCCTTGTTTCTCTCCCTTCACTGTGATTAGGACAGCAGATTACACAACAGTGAGTTAGGAGGTGATTATTACTCTGTATGCTGACAAACTCATTTTGTTTGACTTTCCTTTGGGCTTTAAAAGCAAACTGTGCCCTCCACAGTTCTTATAAATCTGTGTGTTTTCTCCTTCCAGTCTGACTTTGTTTCATGAGCTGTGCCCAAAACTGCACTCTGTGTTCTTTCAGTTTCTCTGCTGCCTTTTGCTCCAGGTCTATTTCCAGGTATTTTTCCTCCAGGTCATACTGTGGCCAATGGACCAAGCCCTCTCCGTTGGGATTTCTGGAAACAACAGAAGGACAAGTTAGCTCTCCATTTGCCAATCCATTGCTGTCTGACTGCTCAGGTTCAGAGCAGTTCAGAAAACCAACAGGTGAGCCCAGCTGATGTGATTCTGGTACCTGAACAAATGGACAGTATTTTATGAAAATGCTCATCAGTGGAACAGCAAAAGTGTAAAAGTTGCCATTCATTTTAGATCTAAAACTCCATTGCAGATGGAGTAACTGCTCTTAGACTTTTTTCTTCCTCATTTCTGCTGGTTTTTTTTTTTTTATTTTAAGAGACCATTAAGAAGAGATATTGCTTCAATATTTCTCTTAAATTCTGTCAAATTTCTAGGAAGCAGCATGTAAGTACTGCTTCAGGCAGGTAAGTACCTTCTGGGCAGCACAGACTGAACTTGAGCTGTAATTAGCACTGTGATTCTCACCCATTTTTAGCAAAGTTGGTCCAGTATCTCATAACAGTTCTGCTAAGTTCATTTTCTTCTTCTGTAGCCCCTCCTGCAAAGGGAGAGAGGGAAGGGCCACATTAGAAAGTAACTAATGAGTATCAGCTGTATCAATTGCAACACTTCTCCTGGTTGCCCTGTTTTTCTAGGAGGTTTTTGTAGGAGAGACCTGCAGATGAATGATGTAATGAAAAGTATCTGCTCCTGAAGACAGAAGATGCTTATGCTCATAATGATGCTTATGATATATAAGGTATGCTTATAATAAGTATAATGTTTATAATGCTCATAAGAGAGAAATTCTATTCTAAAGCCCTGCAGTAATTGAAATGAGAAATAATGAAGGTCTAAAAGGAAGATGGAGTGCATATGGGTACATTACCAGCTAAGAATGGCTTTCCAAAGACAAAGGCAATCTCAGCTCCATGATCTGCTTTTACAAACTCTGGTACCAAACCTTCCGCGGAACTCGGCCGATGTTGGAATTCATAAAAGTAGACTGGGTTGCCAGCATCTAGAGGATACAGAAAAGTGCTGGTTTGAGAGCTGAAAATACTGCTCCAGAGATGATAAACTTTCATGAAAAACTGTTTTGGTTAAATAAAAGCACTGTCAGTGCTCTGGATGGTGAAAAGTGCTGCACACTGTCCACACCAGCCCCCGACAGAATTGTACAGCTGTTCTGAAGCTGCTGGGTACCTCTGTGGTATCTGGCCACTTCCACAGATGAGATGACAAAGTAGACATCTCCCATTGCATCCAGGAGGCCATCTCGGACCTGAGCAGGGCTTTCTGCATCCCCCATGTACTCCTTGTACACTCTGTCAACAACTTCAGATGTAAGGCCCTGAAACAGCAATGAAAAGTATTATAATGATGATGAATGTTACAAGGAGCAGCAGCAGTGGGTGAGTGTGGCCTCTGCACATCCCTGGCTAATCCTCAACAACAGCTTTCAGAGAAAATCCCCAGCTGTGTCAGAGTGTGGCTCAGAGCTCAGAGTGAAGTTCCACAGCTGTGGATACAGGTGATCTTGGGGAAAAGAGGGATGCAAGATCAAAGGATCAAGCACCTTTAGATAAGCAGCAGTCAGTGATGCTGACTCTTCTCTCTTCTGTGGAAACACCTTCACAACAGCACAGAGATCCTGCTGGATTTCATAAAATCCATTGATTGTGGTAGATAACCATAATTTTTCCCGTTCAGTACAAGCTTGGGCTCTGCATTTCCAAGTTCATGGTGGATGTTTGTGTCATTGAATGATCCTTGCAAGTACTGGCCCTGCTTCTAGAGTCCTTAATTCTTACCTCATAATCTGTACTTTTCTATGGATTAGCTTCAGGAGAGCACAAAGGCACCACAAAGCCAAGAGATTTGTAAATTACAGGGAAGCAAAACCTCGAGAAACCTGAAGGAAGGTGTCAGAGCACTCCAAACCTCTCAGGCTTTCCTTTCCAGTGCCCAGCTACTGCTTTAGGAGGTTGTGTCCCATAGGTGTCCTGCCAGACCTGCTGCTACTCTGCACGTCTTGCATAACTGGGAGGATCTACAATATCCAAGAGACCTTGTTTATGTACCTGCATCACTCCTGGATTCCCACAGAACTCCTTTTGAGGAAGATGGACATTTAGGCTGGAAATGGAGAGGGTATTTGCAGTCACTGGAGGTAACAGGAATGCAGCACATGGGTGCCTGTTTCTGCCCCAGTTCAGGGAGCTGTCCAGCACAATGGCATTTCCCTGTGAAATGTGTCCCTCCAGGGGTGAAACCAGCCTGACCAGCCAAGCAGCAGCACTGAGTTATTCTGAAACTGCTCTCTTACCTTAAAGATTAGTGCTAAGTTGCTCTGTAAAATTTGACGTGCAACATCTTTATCCAGACCATCCACAAAAGGAGGATATTTCATCATCTGTGTGATACAGAGAATCATACTATTAAAGAAGCCTCTATTTACAAAATGATATTTATATATCAACTTTATAATTCTCTTACCATAGGAAGTAAATATCCATATTCACAGTTATTTATTCCTATGATGTATGGGACAGCATTGATTGATTTTTCTGAGAGTAGTTCCCTGGGACTCTTTGGAAAAAATACACCATCTACACATCCACTGATGAAAAAGAAATCCTGAACAAAAACGGAACGAAGAAAATTTCATTAGCGCATTCCTTTTGCTTCCTAAAGTAGTTCAGATTTAACTGCAGTTCCAAGCTGAAGCCAAATGAAAATACAAAAAGTAATTATATCCATGCCATCTTAACATTTTCTCAGACTGTTCTACTGCTCTAGGAAGGAGGTTCTGTGAAGATTAACATTATACTTCTAGTATTTGTGAAGCAGAAGTCATTATGTTCAATTTACATCTTTCCTTTTTTAATTATGGCCATGGATTTGTGGAACAGTGGGGGAAAAACCACTTCTGTATTGAAGTTTCAAAGGCACATAAGCAATGTGATAAGAACTTTTAAGTTGGACATAATATATGGTTTGATTTTCAGGTTCTCCAGAATCATCTGTGCCATTTTCTGTTCCTTGCCCTGGTAGAGCACGACAGCAAACCACAGGCAGCTCCAAGTGCATGCAGAATGAAGGGCAGGAACCTGTTTGCACTTTTCAGGCGAGGTGTCATTGCAGATCTGCAGTGTTGTCATGTCCTGAAAAAGTCAAGAACGTCAGATTTTACAACCACTTCAGGTTCTTCTAATATTACAGCCCACAAAGAGTATTCTCTGGGATGAAAAGATCTGAGATGTCATTTAAATGCAAGAAGAATCATTTCACCTACCATTTTTTGTGTTATCTGTAGTAGTTCTTCTTCTGTTTTTCCTCTCAAGCATTCAACCATTGCAGCTGAACTGGATTTTTCACAGCCAGAGACAGCAGCAATTTTCTGCAAGCAGTGAGAACAAACAGTCTTGGACACATTTCCTCTGTCTGGCTCTGTGAGACACCGAGTGCAGCAGGAGCAGCCAAAGCTCCTGCACAAAGGGTGCTGGAGCCTGGCTGTCCCAGCTCCTGAGGGAGGGCACTGGAAGCCCTCACAATCCTTCACACCATGGGCTGGGAAGAAGGGGAAAACCTCTGACTGCAGGTTTTTTTGATACAGAAATATTCTGAGACAATGCTGGTGAATAACAGGCTGGGCTGAGAAGGCTGGGTGACATAAAGGAGTTAGAGAATAAACCATCTGCAACAGGGAGCACATTCTACCACTCTTGGTGATGTCTTTTTGGCTGGAGCAAGAGCTGTCATTAGAGACAGCAGTCTCTCTTATGTCCCAGCTTCCAGGTTCTGGAAATTGTTCCTTGCAGTTGAAGAGAAAAGAAAGGGCTGGAAGCCTGTAGTTCTCAAAGTAAAAAAAACAACTGAATAAAGTCTTGTTTATTTGCACACTACAGGCATCAAACAGGAGGGGAAGAGAAGAGTATTCAGAGTCTGATACTGGTTTCAGTATCAGACAGTATAAAACTGAACAGTATAAGTTCAGTTTTTTGATGATACTACATGTTACAATATTCCTGGACTTTTCATTCTTCTCTCATTGGGGATATTTGGGTGTTTGAAAAGCAACACATCATTAAACATGTACTATTTGCACACAGAAATACTGTCTTTAATGACTGCTTTGATCCACAAGAAATGTGAATTCACATGATTCAATATTTTGGACTGAACAGTGTAATATATGCAGAACTATCTGGAAAAAGGAATTAAAATTCCCACAAGTACCCACCTGTGCATCCTCCTTAGGCTGGTCAGTGAACAAGCCCAGGGCTGCAGTGCCACTCTCTGAAATGGCCTTGTGGAACAAGCCCTTGGCCAGGGGAGATAAGACCTGTGAGAAAGCAAGGACAAGCATGACAAGCACTGTGTTCTCCCCTGGGATTTTGGGTTTCAGTATCAGCAGTGGCCATTGGGAGCATTTGGAAAGGCCATGTGCTAAGAGTGTCCCTGTGCAGCCTCTGGCCATAGCCCAGCTGTGCAAAGTGCTTTGGCAGCCCTGGCAGGGATGGGGAGTTCAGGGCCTTTCCCTCCCCCTGCCCTTTGCTCCCAGGGCCTCCCAGCATCGCCCTGCAGGGCAGGTACAGATGGGATGTGCCCAAGGCAGGCTGGCTCTGCTGCAGAAGGGCAGGAAAGAGCTTCTGGCCCGAGGAAGCAGGGATGTGTATGCCAGGTACAAGGAAGCCTGGCTGGGCTGTGTGAGCTGTACCAAAGCAGCCACCTGGAGAAGGAGAGAGTCACAGCCAATGTGCTCCGTGTTGGAGTAAAGATTTTACACAATCTCAGCGTCACAAACTGCAGGGCTGCACCAGCTACCAGAACTATTCACCTCAATCACTTTGTGCTGTCAAAGCAAACAGAATTGGGCAAGAGTCCACAACTCCTCCTAAAGGACTTTTCTCATGAGATTAGACCTTGAGGGTTTTTTACATTGGGGAAAAAAACCCAAATCGACCAAAATTTAATTCAACAGATGAGTAATAACATTCTCTTCCTTAACCACAACATTTGAGCATGAAAATGACACATTTTTGTCATTCAAAGTCTGTGGTGTTTTGCCTTGTTGTGTTATCAAAGACCCAGGTGATGTGTCACTGTAACCCCGCCCTTTTCTCTCGCTGACTTCCCATGCGGATACTGAAAATAGAAGGAGGGGGTTTTTCCCCTAAGTAATTACAATTCAATATTACTGTGAACTTACAAGAGCAGAAACACTGATTCCTCCTGCAGATTCTCCAAAGATAGTGACAGATCCTGGATCTCCTCCAAAATGCATGATATTTTCCTGAATCCACCGAAGAGCCGCCACTTGGTCTAAATATCCCCAGTTACCTCGGGCATGCTCATCACCAGTGCTGCCGGGAGAGAACAGATTTGTTCAAGTGCTCAATGCAAGCCAGGAGGCAGAGGAAAGTACAATCTGTGGTGTGAGAAATCATCTGCCATTCTCTGCACAGAACTTGCCTCCACGACTGACAAATGGATGGCTCGGGCATCCCTGAGATTGGAGCAGCAGCCCCACAAGAACAGACCTGGAAGCTGCCTAGGGACTGGAAATTGTCCCCAGTGCTGCAGGTGCAGTTCAGAAATGTTTCTTTGCATAAGCAAGTCTTCTGCACTTCTCTTTACAAGGGCTTTGCACACATCCTTTTAGAAAACACTTAGGAAAAACTGAGAGCAACCAACTTACCTAAAATATCCAGCAATACCTAATCTGTACTGAATTGCTACAACCACCACATTGTCAAATGCTGCAAGTACTGAGCCATCATATGATGAAGCTGCTCCAAAAACTAATCCACCTCCATGGATCCACACTAGGACCTGGAACAAGAAACACAGGATCAACCCAGCACAGGTAAGAGCCCGCAGTGAGAAAAACTAAATATAGCCCAAGAAACAACATTTGGTGCTATTTCTCTCCTGATTCTTTCAGAATACATTTCACAAATTGTAGAAATCATTCAAATCTAAGGTCTGCAGGGCTACAAAATGGCACTGCTTTTGTTAAATGCTTACACTGTGTCAGTGCCCTGTGACTTTGGACAGATCCTTTGGATTAAATCAAGCACTGCTTAGCTAAATGGCAATACAATTTTACTTGTAAAATAGGGTGTTGTGTCTCTTTAATTCCAGCTAATATTGGCTGGGATAAAGCATGTAAGTTGTTCATCGCTACAAAAGTGCCCCTGCATGTCTGCTCATGGCAGAGGTTGAAGTTTCTTGTCAGATAATTTTGCTCAAAAGGTTTTTAGGATTTTGCTTACAGGCAGCTTCTCGTTTTCTCCTGTAGAAACAGGTGTGTAGACATTTAGGTACAAGCAATCCTCAGACACTTGCAGAGCAACTTTCTCTTTTCTGTTGGTAATCAAGTCTGAAAAATCCTGTCCTTGTACTTGGTCCTGTAGACACCTGAAGAAACAGGTGAATAAATAAATACAAAAGTAATAGGCAAGCTGAAACTAACTAAAAACCTGAAAGCAGTGAAGAGAAGCTTTTTTGTACTTCCACAACAAAGTGCCAAGCAGAAATTGATCTGCAGCAAACTTTTAGATTGGTATGTGAAATACATATGAAAATATAAATGAATTATTTGAAGTCCCCAATAGCTTTTTGCATTGCAATGGCAGATATTAGCCTTGAGACACTAAACAAGGCCAGTAGGACAACAGGAGTGAGTGAGACATTTACAAGGTAGATTGGAATTGCTGTGCATTTCCTATGTGCCCTTTTAAGCACTTGACTCGGCAGTTTCCCCCTAAGGCTGTGTTCCAGCATTTCCTCAGCTCCTTTCTGTCCATGCTGCCAAGGTTTCCAGTGCTTGGTAAGGGATGGCCAAGTGCTCCTGAGGCAGAGCATTGTCTGTAGGTGCTGCTCCATCTCAGCTCATCTGTGATGCCTGTCAAACAGCAGCTGCTGGTACAGAGAGCAGCTCCCAGAGTGTCTTTAGAAATGCATCCACTGGGACAGCTGCAGGTGCAACGAGGGGGCACCAAGGAATTTGCCTTCATGGATGGCCCTGTGAGCACATCAGTGTCATGGAAGTGCCCAGAGTTTAACATCATGAAAGGTTCAGTGGTTTGGTCATTGCCTTACATTGGTGGGTAGGAAGTGGCATCTCTGACACCTTCCCATGGCTCAGGTGGCTGGGGTTCAGAAAACCTCAGTGATCCAAGTGGAGGCTTAGCAAAAGGAAGTCCCAAAAAGACATTTACAGTCCTGTCAGCTGTGTCCACTTGGAATTGGTACCCTCGGACTCTCCCGTATTTGGTCTCTGCTTCTGGTTGTTCTGTGGGACAGCAGCACAGAATCACATCACTGGTCTGTTTGTAAGGAATTACTAGATTTGCTACTTAAATATACACCTTTTGTGCACTTAAACAAGTAGTTTTTATACATAAAGCTTCAACAAACTCTCAGCTTTAACACTATACTATCTTAATATGCTATATTATTTTACTCTTTTATTTTACTAATTTGATTACTGGTGTTTACTCAATTAAATTTTAGTTTAATTGAATTTAAGTTCTAATCTTTAATTTTTTTTAGTTTAATTTTAATTTATTCTGATGTACTTTCATTATACCCTAATTAAATCAGTAGAGCTGCCATTATTACAGCCTTCATTTTGATTGGCCTGTATGTCCATCTCCTTCAGGTATATAATTTGTATTGTCTTACCACACACACATTGGTGGTTGCATAGAGATCTTAATTTTTTTTTTCAGCCCTGGGTGGTTAGATAAAAACCCATTTTAAGATCTGTGTGAAAGTTCTAACATCAAATACAGATGTGGTACTGTGGCTGCTCAGCCTCAGCAGGCAAGATTTTGCGACAGGGATTTGACTTTGCTATTTGCAAAGAAGGGAAGAAATACAAATGACTGAAAGCAGATTAAAAACAGAAATGAACGTTTTGCTACTGCAGCTCAGTTTGTGTCCAGCTCAGCCCAGGGTTTTTGCCCATCCCTGTCCAGGGTTTGTGCTCAGTTCAGCCCAGGGTTTGTGCCCATCCCAGCCCTGGGTTTGTGCCCATCCCTGCCCAGGGTTTGTGCCCATCCCTGCCCAGGGTTTGTGCCCATCCCTGCTCAAGGTTTTTGCCTGGCTCCAGACAGGGTTTGTGCCCAGCTGAGCCCCAGTTTTGTGCACATCCCTGCCCAGGGTTTGTGTCCAGCTCAGCCCAGGTGTTGTCCAGCTCAGCCCAGGGTTTTTGCCCATCCCAGCCCTGGGTTTGTGCCCATCCCTGCCCAGGGTTTGAGCCCATCCCTGCCCAGGGTTTTTGCCCATCCCAGCCCTGGGTTTGAGCCCATCCCTGCCCAGGGTTTTTGCCCATCCCTGCCCAGGGTTTGAGCCCATCCCTGCCCAGGGTTTGTGCTCAGCTCAGCCCAGGGTTTTTGCCCATCCCTGCCCAGGGTTTTTGCCCATCCCTGCCCAGGGTTTGAGCCCATCCCTGCCCAGGGTTTGTGCTCAGCTCAGCCCAGGGTTTGAGCCCATCCCTGCCCAGGGTTTGAGCCCATTCCTGCCCAGGGTTTTTGCCCATCCCAGCCCTGGGTTTGTGCTCAGCTCAGCCCAGGGTTTTTGCCCCTCCCTGCCCAGGGTTTGTGCCCATCCCTGCCCAGGGTTTTTGCCCATCCCTGGCCAGGGTTTGTGCCCTGCTCTCGGCTGGCCCCGGGAAGCAGCTGCAGGTGCCGTGTCTCCTGCAGCTGCCCTGGGCAGTATCCCCGGTGTTTACCTGTGTTTACCAGCAGCGCCGTGCCGCCGAGGCAGAGGATCCAGGCCAGCAGCGCCGTGTCCCTCGCAGCTGCCATGGTGCCACTGGCACCGAGCCCGCGGGCCGGGCCTTTATAGGCTCGGCCTGGGCCGCCTTACGCAAGGCAAACCCGGCTGAGGCGAGGGAGCGCTCGGGCTGCGAGCCAGGCCGGCACTGCCGGGCTGGGCCCGGGAGCCGGGAGCCCTCCTGCCCACGGCGCTCCTGCTGCCTCCCCAGCGCTCCTTGGCCATGGCATTGCCAGAATCCCGGGCCCCGCGGGCTCCAAGTGCTTTGGAAACGGCCCGGCATTGCCGGGAGCGCTGTCCTGCTGCTGCGGCACCTCCGGCTGCGGCTCCGGGGGAGGCTTTGCTCAGCCTGCCCCGCACACACCTGCAGGGCACCTCGGCTCTGCTCGCTCGCATTCACTGCCTTTGGGTGCTGAGATCTCCGTGGGGGAAACAGTCTAGCCAAGACCAAACCTATAGCCCTGCAGGTGTACTTTTACTGAAGTAAAAGTGGAGTCATTTTTATTCTCAGAAAAGCATTTTTCTGAACAAAAACACCAATACTAGAAAACCCCCAGCTTTTCCTGCAGCTTGCAGGAGGCAGCTGTGAGTTCTGTGTGTTCAGGGATGTTTGGAATAGTGTTGCAACACAGTAACAACCAGAAAGAGATGAATGATTAGCTTTTGTCAAGTGGGAGCAATATTAAAGGGTGGTATTTGGGTGGTAACTCTATATCTAATGCCTCTGGAAAATCCAGAGGATTTATTTCAATACATTGCACACCCATAATTGAAGGATGATATGAAAAGGGGAGAACAGAATAGCTGAGTAGAGATTTTCTGCTCACATTAACTAAGAGGTTGTGTTGGTTTTATGCAGGTATTAGGCTCTGCCTTTTTCTTCTTTTTTTTCTGACTCAGTAGCTCTTGCCCCAGAAAGTTTTGCAGTTTTGCAATTTCCGATCATGTGAATTCTCAGTTGTCAGAACGAGCATTTCAAAGAATCTAATGCGTTTCAAAAGCTGATCTGATGACAGAATGGTTTGGGTTGGAAGAAACCTCCAAGCTGTACTCATGCCACCTGTGCCATGGGCAGGGACACCTTCCTGTCCAAGCTGGCCTTGGGCACTGCTGGGGGTGGGGCAGCCAGAGCTGCTCTGGGCGGCTCTGGGTGCCAGAGCCTCAGCACCCTCAGAGGGGGGAATTTCTTCTGTGCATCTGATTTAAACCTACCTTAGTTGGTTTGAAGCCATCCCCCTTGTCCTGTTGCTGCATGCCCTTGGCAAATGCCCCTCTCCATTTTCCTTGGAGGCTGCCTGGGGCTCCTGCAAGGGGCTCTGAGGTGTGCCCAGAGCCTTCTCCTGTCCAGGCTGAACATCCCAGCTCTCTCAGCCTGTCTCCACAGGAGAGGGGCTCCATTTCTCCAGATCCAGTCCTGCTCACACCTCTTTTTACAGCTCAGTGGCTTACAAGAGCCACAGTCTTCAAATTAGTTTAGCACATCTCTTTTGCTCCTGTTAGTGCTGAGTGCTGTGGCTGTGCTTGTGCACTTTACTCCAAATGCTCCTTGTGCACTTTACTCCAAATCTTCCCCTGTGTATTTGCACAGGTGTGATTTACAGTGCCTGGAGATAAACCCCAGCCAGCTTTAACCTGGCTGCTCCCAGGGCAAACTGGTGGCAGGCACTGCAGGTGACCCCAAGCAGTGCTGGCTGTGTCTGCAGCCTGTGCTGGGTTTGTGGTGGCTCCTGAGCTCTGCCCCAGTGCCCTGCCTGCCCTGCCAGGCTGTGCTGGGTGCAGCTCCTGAGGCTGAGGGCACGGCCAGTGCTCACTGTGCACTGCCAGATGGGCAATGCTGTGAGTGTCAGCTGCTGAGAAAACAATGAGGACTGTAAACTCACGGTAAATTATCCTAAATACACTGAAAAAGATATACCTGTTCAGAGAAAATTCCTGTTAGAGGTTGCAAGTGAATATTTTGCTTCTAGTTCTTTGGTTTCTGATGACCTACAATTTACTAACAGTGTTTTCAACTATCACATGGGAATCAAATCCACCAGATATCTGCTGTATTCAACAAAACCCCCTTCCTCTAATAATTTCTCAAACATTTTTGTGGTTCTTAAATGTGATGGTATTATTTTCAATTTTGAATCCAGCATAATTAAAATTCCACAATTTTATAAATGTCAAAAAAAATCAACAGGACCCCCACTGCTGAAAAGTCTTCTATGCAGATTCTGCAGTTGACAGCGGCTTTAGCTACAAACAAATCCAATGCTGTCCCCAATCCAGGCACAAGAGGCCAGAAGTCCTCACTGTAACCCCTTAGTTAAATATTTCACTAAGAGATATTTTCAGTAACCACGCTCAACAACTGTTTTTCAGGCAACCTTTACTAAACCTTCAGGTATCTTTCCATCAGCCAGCTCTCTAGCCAAAATCCCTACAAAAATTAAACTCCTAAAAATGCCACTGAAATGCAAGAAAAGCTTTAGGCCTGTAAAGGGGAAAGTGTGGAATGTCATGATCTAAAGTCCTGCCATTTGGCACAGATCTTGCATCAGAGATTAACCATCCACTGCACCTCCTGGAGCCCATGAACACGGCTCAGTCACTCAGAAACAGCTGAGCTAAAAGCACCTTGGAGTAACTCCAGCTTTGGCAGCACTGGGTGCACTGCACAGCGCCCCAATGGTTCCTAAAGGAGCTTCCAGACAATTGTCACCATTCAGGTTTAGTGAGAGTGCCATTGAGATTCTCAGCCAGCGTACAGCAAAGCACACAATTCCTTCAGTTTCACCATGACCTGCAGACCTGTTCTCACCTTTCTGACATCATCTGTTCCAAATCAAGACACTCTCTCTGCTGATACTCCTTCAGTAGCTTATCTGCATGATCCGTATCAAGGAAACCCATGTAATCTTCCTCCTCCACAACATTAATGTAGAAGGGCTGGAACACAGGAGCTGAACCAGCCATTGCCATCAGCATGTCCTCACTGGCTGCAGGATGTGTGTCCTGTAGAGTGTGAGAACCTTGGTAGAGTTGAAGCAGGGGAAGGCAGGGTGGCTCTGGGGCTCTGCTGAGCTATGTGGGGTAGCTGGTATGTTGGTGTTGCTTCGGCTGGTGCTGGTAAATTTTTTAGTTTGCCTCTTCAGTGCCCACGCTCAGGAGCTGCTGGTTTCCCGCTGGGCTTGGTGAGAGGGTGTCCTGCTCTTAGCCACTGACTGATGGGGTGCCATGTGGTCAGCACCATTTTTTTGGCAAAGGCAGGTTTGTTTGCTACAGTCCCCACGGTATAACACTCCTGCATGATTTTCCCTCCACCCTTTGTTTGGTGGGAACCCCTGCAAGGGCTCTTCCCACGCTCTGGAAACTTACAATTGGTGTTTGGAAATGTAGAAAGGCTCAGAGAGGCTGTGGCAGTGGCAGGATCGGGGAGGGCTGTTGGCAGCAAAGCATCTGTGGTGTGTCACAGTGTGTACCAAGCAGCCATGCAGTGCTGCCCTGCCTGCTGCCACGCTGCAGACTGCAGGGGACGGGACACTCCTCCGTGCTCGGGATGCACAGGGGCAGCTAAGGGTGCGGCCCTTTCCTTGGGAGAGCACAGGTGAAGGAAGGGAGTAGGAATTCGGAGGGTAATTAGTCCAAAGCTTTATTAGGAGCCATGAAGAGCTCCCAGCCTCAGGGCTTACCACTCTGAAAAGCCCTGAGACAATCAGAGCAGTTATCTTTTATTCAGTGGTGGTACCAAAGGAGGGGGTTTAACTACCCATCAATAGGGGATCAAGGGGGACTGAACTGGGAGACAATTGACAACTAGAACAACCTTTCAGGAAACTTAGTGGGAGGGATCCCTGAACCTTGACCAATCATCCAACACTCTTCATGGAAGTTTCTAGAGATGAGGGCAGAGAACCAAGTGACAGACGAGGCACTGGGGAGGGGATTTGAGGACTGACAAGGAAGTCTCCAGTGAAATGGGCAGAGCGGGGATAGGATTGACATTGGGGAAAGGAAGGTATCTTAGTGTGAAACCACAAACGGGAAAAATCAGGAATAAACAAAATAACACAACACAACAGCAGTGCTCTCATGGTGTTCTGCAGGGAGACGATGATCCCTTGTGTCTCTGGAAGGCTTTAACTCTGGCAGGGGTGGTTCTGAGGGAAGAGTGGCCCCACTTCTTGGTACGGCAACTGCAGGAGCTCCTGGTGATGTAATTGCCACATCTGCCCATGGAGGCAGGGCCAGGGGCAAGGCCACGCCAGGAGTGATGCTGGCTTGGGGACAGGCCCTGCCCCCCGATGTAGGCTGGATTGGGGCTGTAGGTACATTTCCCCAACGGAGGCACGGCCGTGCTCCATGGAGCTGGGAATTATCTTTGGGGCCAGGCCACCTGGCCTCAAGAGGAGGCGGTCCTGGTGTGCGTGGGGTCACAGGGGGTGCTAACATGGCAGTGTGGGGCAGTGCCGGAGCGGCTGCTGCGTGGTCTGGCCCCACAAAGAGGGCGGCATGCTCGGCGTGCTATTGCCTAGACCGGCGATGCAGCCCTGGGCGGCCGGAGAGCGACTCAGCTGGGCACAGCAGTCCTGAGTGGGCACTGCGGCTGTGCTTGCCTCCGCTCCAGGCTGCATTGCACAATCCAGCGTGCCACCTGGCCAGGCACCGTCTGCCGCAGCGGCGCGGGCAGCGTGTGGGGTTCCCCGTCTGCTGGACCTGGACCCCGCCAGGGCCGCGCCACCGGCCGGGGCACTGCCTGTGCACGCCGAGGTAGCGGCTCCGCGCGGGCTCTCACCGCCCACCGGGATTCAGCTGTCCCTCCACCCTTGCCAACCCTCTGGGATGTTTGCAATCATCCCTGTGGTGCCCGTTCAGCGCCTCACGGTGCAGCGTGGCTGCTTTTCGCAGCACTCAGTTCTCACCACACATCTTGGTTTTTATCCATCTTATTAAATTCAGTATCAGTTTCCAAGGCCTTAGGATTTTAATTGCATTTCTGTTGCTTTTGTAAGCTGCATCCATTATATATTCACCAGTTTGTGTCCTTGTATGAATATTTTATGCATTCTCTTTGGTAGGTTCCAATCCCCGATTTTCAGTTCATATTATCAAATCTAATAAATTCTCTTTTTCAAAGGCATTTCTTTAGAAAATGGGTCCATACCTGCATTGCTGGATGTTCTTCCATGGAGTCGGATCCTCCCATGTTCTCTGGTGGAGTCTTCTTCTATTTAGAAGGGGTATATAAAAAAGAAATCCAGATTTTTAGAAGCTTTTTGCCACAAAATAGACCTGCCCACTGTATAAACTGGGTGGATCTTCACGCTCGCCCTATTTATATCTTGTTATTTGCTGGCCTGGCCACCCTCTGCATGCACCTTTTGATTATTTCTTCATCTTCCCCGCTGGTCTGTCTGGTGGCTCTGCCTGCACATTGGCCTGCCTGCTCCCCTTGTAGCCACAGGAGCTGGCTGAGTCGTATCACGTCGGGGACACCACAATTACCTTGGAATCCACGTGTGCCGTGGGGTCGGTGGTGAGACAGGGATGACACACCCCCAAAGCTCCATGTGACAAACTCTGTGCTTTATTGTTTGGAGCCTTCTTATACAGGGAGTTCCAAACTCCCGGGTCGAGACAGCTCACGGGTCTGAGTCTCACACAGCCCAGCTCCTGAGCAGTGAGGTGCCTGCAGCCCAAGATGGAAGGTGAGAAGTGAAGGTGCCGGTCTCTAAACCCAGGGACTCGAATGCCACAGAGCTGCTGGAGCTGGGAGCACACTCCACCTGCTCACAGCTTCCTTTATCCCAAGCAGCTCAAGGGAGGCACAAGCAGCTCTGTTAACTTCCCACGGGGCTGAGATCATCGGAACATGTCCAGCCCCAAACCTTAACAAGGCAATGCTGCTGACCAGGAATTTGTGTTTCTAACAGCTGCACATCACTTAGAGCTTGTTGGCTGCTCTGTTTCACAGATTAAATCTCCCTCCTTGTTGATCAGGTTTGCAAGTTACAAGTTATCAAGCTGAAAACAACATCATATCTTAATAAAAAGTTGCATATTTCACACTTAGCAACAAGATGATCTGAGAAGAGGGACTGGCACAGAACAAACATACTGACCACCTTGGAAAGGCAATTATAGTAATTATGGATAATTAATAAACTTCAAAAGAAAGATGAAGGCTTTTATTGACAGAATGTGAAAAACAGAACAGCAGCAGTTCTTGCTGAATAGTATCAGTAAATATACTGCTGAGAATTTCTTCAACGATAGCTGCAGCTGGGAATCTGAACCAAGTGACCATGAATACTGAAGCTATGAAATAAAATGAGGTTTGGGACGTAAGGTAAGGATCTGCTGTTTAAATGTGGCCTATTCACTGTGGCCGTGGTGTCATTCCTTTCTCTTTAAAAGTGTGTACCAGTCTTTATATTTGGGCTTTAAAATCCACAGATGGACAGAACCCTTCCTCTCACACAGTCAGAAACGACTTTGTTCTCATGTGTGCCCAATGTGTGCCTCCTTTCTACCCAGGAGTTATACTGATGGTTCTGCATTCCCAAAGACACAGGATTCCTTCTGTCTTGTCAGGATAATGATTTTTGTGAATGTACAGGGACTGACACATTGATTCAACAAACACACCACTAATGGACATAAAGGCTGTGTCAGAGCAGAACAAGGGAAGGGGTAAGAAATGTGTGACAGAAGTGGCAGCATGGTTGCTGCAATTAGCTGTTCCTAATTGCCACAGCTGGAGTTTTTCACAAGTTATGGAAAATGCAGAAAAGGGGGTGGCCAGATAGTGCAGATGGCACTGCTTGAGATCCACAGGTGTGCAAAAGCAAGTGAACCCAGGGGTGAGCAGGAAGAAGAGGACACCTACAAGGGTCAATACCTGCAGCAGGAGCTTGGGCTGTCCCTGTGAGAGCCCCCTGGGTGCTGTGGGATGTGGGAGCTGGGCAGCAGTGCAAGGGGTAGTTGGAGTAGGGCTGTTTGTTTGTTAATGGCCATGAGGAGAGCTCTCCTGGCTTCCTGGATTCCCACATTGTTCCTCTGTATCCTGCTTGCCATGTAACTTGGCAAAAAGCCACTTGCCTCCCGGTGTGCCCTGAGCCCTTCCCCAGCTGGGGGAGGCTGGGGGTGCACACTCTGCGCGTCAGCAGATCTTCTCTCTGGTGCTGCTGAGCCAGCAAAGCGCAGGGAGCACCAGCAGCCTTTGATCCCCCCCTGCCTCTGTGGGCGTCTGTCCTGCCAGCAGTGCGTCCTCCTGCAGCCCCTGGACTGGGCAATTGCCAGGAAGGAATGAAGGACACACAGTCACACCCCAGAAGAGTCTGTGGAAGAGCCTTAAGCCTCAGGTCCTGCACAGACACCTGAAAAGATTCATACCTGAAACCATTTGTGTGGAAGAAAGAACCTGGGCAGGTTTCTGGCTCCTCGCGTGTGCCTCGACCTCTCGGAATGAGCCTCCATCAGTTAAGTGAAAGAAAAGGAAGTTCCAAAAAATCAAAGCAGCATTTATTTAGAACAATTCACAAAGCAATAAAACAGGTAGAGATTTTCTGTCCTCTTTTGTGAGATGTCAAGCCCACCTCCCAGGCGTAGTTTGATGGATGCTCTGCTGCCTACAAGCTATTTCCAGTTAAAGAAAGCAGAAAGAGTCCCTAGGAAGGACAACTGGCCATGCCTTTCTGCAAGAAGAAGGGAATAAGCATATAAAATATTCTGACACTTATGGTATAGTCTATATCTATAACTTCTTACAGATTTCAGTTCATTTGCCCATTCCCACCTCAGTATTCAGTTTTGATTTGCCCTGAGTAGGTACCATGGTCTGTCTGGACCTGGACAGATTGGGGTTTTGTTTTTCTGCTTGCTTCATTAAATAGTGATTTTCAGTCTGACAAACATTCTGAATGCCCCTGTTTCTCTCCCTTCACTGTGATTAGGATAGCAGATTACACAACAGTGAGTTAGGAGGTGATTATTACTCTGTATGCTGACAAACTCATTTTGTTTGACTTTCCTTTGGGCTTTAAAAGCAAACTGTGCCCTCCACAGTTCTTATAAATCTGTGTGTTTTCTCCTTCCAGTCTGACTTTGTTTCATGAGCTGTGCCCAAAACTGCACTCTGTGTTCTTTCAGTTTCTCTGCTGCCTTTTGCTCCAGGTCTATTTCCAGGTATTTTTCCTCCAGGTCATACTGTGGCCAATGGACCAAGCCCTCTCCGTTGGGATTTCTGGAAACAACAGAAGGACAAGTTAGCTCTCCATTTGCCAATCCATTGCTGTCTGACTGCTCAGGTTCAGAGCAGTTCAGAAAACCAACAGGTGAGCCAGCTGATGTGATTCTGGTACCTGAATAAATGGACAGTATTTTATGAAAATGCTCATCAGTGGAACAGCAAAAGTGTAAAAGTTGCCATTCATTTTAGATCTAAAACTCCATTGCAGGTGGAGTAACTGCTCTTAGATTTTTTTCTTCCTCATTTCCGCTGTTTTTTTTTAATTTTAAGAGACCATTAAGAAGAGATATTGCTTCAATATTTCTCTTAAATTCTGTCAATTTCTAGGAAGCGCATGAAAGTACTGCTTCAGGCAGGTAAGTACCTTCAGGGCAGGTAACACCTTCTGGGCAGCACAGACTGAACTTGAGCTGTAATTAGCACTGTGATTCTCACCCATTTTTAGCAAAGTTGGTCCAGTATCTCATAACAGTTCTGCTAAGTTCATTTCTTCTTCTGTAGCCCCTCCTGCAAAGGGAGAGAGGGAAGGGCCACATTAGAAAGTAACTAATGAGTATCAGCTGTATCAATTGCAACACTTCTCCCTGGTTGCCCTGTTTTTCTAGGAGGTTTTTGTAGGAGAGACCTGCAGATGAATGATATAATGAAAAGTATCTGCTCCTGAAGACAGAAGGTGCTTATGCTCATAATGATGCTTATGATATATAAGGTATGCTTATAATAAGTATAATGTTTATAATGCTTATAAGAGAGAAATTCTATTCTAAAGCCCTGCAGTAATTGAAATGAGAAATAATGAGGGTCTAAAAGGAAGATGGAGTGCATATGGGTACATTACCAGCTAAGAATGGCTTTCCAAAGACAAAGGCAATCTCAGCTCCATGATCTGCTTTTACAAACTCTGGTACCAAACCTTCCGCGGAACTCGGCCGATGTTGGAATTCATAAAAGTAGACTGGGTTGCCAGCATCTAGAGGATACAGAAAAGTGCTGGTTTGAGAGCTGAAAATACTGCTCCAGAGATGATAAACTTTCATGAAAGACTGTTTTGGTTAAATAAAAGCACTGTCAGTGCTCTGGATGGTGAAAAGTGCTGCACACTGTCCACACCAGCCCCCGACAGAATTGTACAGCTGTTCTGAAGCTGCTGGGTACCTCTGTGGTATCTGGCCACTTCCACAGATGAGATGACAAAGTAGACATCTCCCATTGCATCCAGGAGGCCATCTCGGACCTGAGCAGGGCTTTCTGCATCCCCCATGTACTCCTTGTACACTCTGTCAACAACTTCAGATGTAAGGCCCTGAAACAGCAATGAAAAGTATTATAATGATGATGAATGTTACAAGGAGCAACAGCAGTGGGTGAGTGTGGCCTCTGCACATCCCTGGCTAATCCTCAACAACAGCTTTCAGAGAAAATCCCCAGCTGTGTCAGAGTGTGGCTCAGAGCTCAGAGTGAAGTTCCACAGCTGTGGATACAGGTGATCTTGGGGAAAAGAGGGATGCAAGATCAAAGGATCAAGCACCTTTAGATAAGCAGCAGTCAGTGATGCTGACTCTTCTCTCTTCTGTGGAAACACCTTCACAACAGCACAGAGATCCTGCTGGATTTCATAAAATCCATTGATTGTGGTAGATAACCATAATTTTTCCCGTTCAGTACAAGCTTGGGCTCTGCATTTCCAAGTTCATGGTGGATGTTTGTGTCATTGAAAGATCCTTGCAAGTACTGGCCCTGCTTCTAGAGTCCTTAATTCTTACCTCATAATCTGTACTTTTCTATGGATTAGCTTCAGGAGAGCACAAAGGCACCACAAAGCCAAGAGATTTGTAAATTACAGGGAAGCAAAACCTCGAGAAACCTGAAGGAAGGTGTCAGAGCACCCCAAACCTCTCAGGCTTTCCTTTCCAGTGCCCAGCTACTGCTTTAGGAGGTTGTGTCCCATAGGTGTCCTGCCAGACCTGCTGCTACTCTGCACACGTCTTGCATAACTGGGAGGATCTACAATATCCAAGAGACCTTGTTTATGTACCTGCATCACTCCTGGATTCCCACAGAACTCCTTTTGAGGAAGATGGACATTTAGGCTGGAAATGGAGAGGGTATTTGCAGTCACTGGAGGTAACAGGAATGCAGCACATGGGTGTTGTTTCTGCCCCAGTTCAGGGAGCTGTCCAGCACAATGGCATTTCCCTGTGAAATGTGTCCCTCCAGGGGTGAAACCAGCCTGACCAGCCAAGCAGCAGCACTGAGTTATTCTGAAACTGCTAACTGCTCTCTTACCTTAATGAATACTGCTAAGTTGCTCTGTAAAGTTTGACGTGCAACATCTTTATCCAGACCATCTACAAAAGGAGGATATTTCAATCCCTGCGTGATACACAGAATCATACTTAATAAAAATCTTCAATTCACAAAATGATGTTTAAATATCAATATGTTTAGTGTCTTACCATAGGCATTACCCATCCAAATTCACAGTTATTTATTCCTATGATGTATGGGACAGCATTGATTGATTTTTCTGAGAGTAGTTCCCTGGGACTCTTTGGAAAAAATACACCATCTACACATCCACTGCTGAAAAAGACATCCTGAACAAAAAGGGAACAAAGAAAGTTTCATTAGCGCATTCATTTTGCTTCCTAAAAAGTTCAGATTTTAACCGCAGTTCCAAACTGAAGCTAAATAAAATTCAAAAATTAATGGTATCCATGCCATCTTAACATTTTTTCCGACTGATTTTTTGCATTCAGCCAAAGACTGTGAAGAAAACATTGTATTTCTAGTATTTGTGAAGCAGAAGTCTTATGTTGAATTATATCTTTTCTTAGTACAATATGGCCATAGATGTGTGGAACAGTGGGGGAAAACCACTCCTATATTGAAGTTTCAAAGGCACATAAGTAATGTGATAAGAAGTTTTAAGTTGGACATAATATATGGTTTGATTTTCAGGTTCTCTCCAGAATCATCTGTGCCATTTTCTTTTCCTTGCCCTGGTAGAGCATGACAGCAAACCACAG